>NW_020175400.1:1433113-1472158 GCF_003031525.2 Neophocaena asiaeorientalis asiaeorientalis | reverse complement strand
ATCCCATATTCCTAATTTGTCCCTCCCCCTTCCCTCTCCCCTTTGGTAACCATAAGTTTGTTTTCTATGTCTGCAAGTCTGTTTCTGTTTTGTATATAGATTCATTATTATTATTTTTTAGATTCCTAATCTAAAAAATATTCCTAATTTGTCCCTCCCCCTTCCCTCTCCCCTTTGGTAACCATAAGTTCGTTTTCTATGTCTGCAAGTCTGTTTCTGTTTTGTATATAGATTCATTATTATTATTTTTTAGATTCCACATGTGATATCATATAGTTTTCTTTCTCTGACTTATTTCACTAAGCATTATATTCTCTACATATTTCTTTTTTAAAAAATTAATTAATTAATTAAATTTATTTATTTGGCTGCATTGGGTCTTTGTTGTTGCACATGGGCTTTCTCTGGTTGTGGCGAGAGGGGGCTACTCTTCGTTGCAGTGCGTGGGCTTCTCACTGTGGTGGCTTCTCTTGTTACGGAGCATGGGCTCTAGGTGCGCAGGCTTCAGTAGTTGTGGCTCATGGGCTCTAGAGTGCAGGCTCAGTAATTGGGGCTCATGGGCTTAGTTGCTCCGTGGCATGTGAGATCTTCCTGGACGAGGGCTCGAACCTGTGTCCCCTGCACTGGCAGGCAGATTCTTAACCACTGCGCCACCAGAGAAGTCCCTCTACATATTTCTTCATATATAAAATCACGGAGCTATCCTTGTTGTTTATATAAATAGCAGAATAAAATGTTTCATTTCCTTAGTATGCCCTGCCTCAAGAACGTGGCCAACAGATGGTGCTTAGGATGTATAAGCACCTCTGTACATCCTAAGGACAAAAGCTAAATCATATTTGCTGCTGTTCCCAATGCCTAGCTTTGAATAAACTAATACAACCTTTTGAAATGAAATAAAACAATAATTTTTACCTCTTTCCTCTCCCAAATGAGTTTTTAAAGGATGATTTTCCTGAGTATCTTCATTTATAAGCTCTTCGGAATTGGGGTCATCATCAATGCAAATCACATCACTATTTAACCATTCTGAGTCATCCTTCTGTTTCTTAGTCAAAAATGCCTGCTTGCTCTCAGAGGAGGAAGGAGTCAAATCAGTCTTTACTGTATTTGTTTTATCAAGGTGTGCTTTTAGAAAGTTCCTCTTACACTTTTTTGATTTCTGAGCAGTGCTTACTCTTATGAAGTGGTTTTGGCGTGGTGTCACAAATGCTTTTGAATCTCCAGAAGTATCAAAGTCATCCGTATCATCCCAATCATTGAAGGTAATAAGAGAATCTGATGAAGAACTAAATTCTAATCTCTTGAAAGTAGCATCACAGGATTCCTTTACAAGCAGTGTGTTCTGGGTAGTGCATAAAACTTCCTGAGGAACCTGTGACAAATTTGGCAATAACGGTTTTGAACCAACTCTCTTAGTTTGCTGTCCAGCTGGAGTATTTTTAAAGTCATTGATCTTTGTCTGCTGATTTGTGGTGTGGGGAAAAGGTTCACTGAAGGAAAAGGCTTCAGTAATATTAACATCTTTATCATTCAACACAGGAGCTTTTGCTACTGACACACTAGTTACAGACACATCGTTGGCTGAAGATACTTTCTTTTTAAAAGTGAAACCTCTGAAAAATAATCGAAAAACTGAATTAGATGGATTAATTTCAACAAACCCAGCAAGTACACAAAACCCAGCAAGTATACAAACCCAGAAAGTATACATAACAAAACCCTAATTTATATAACAACTTACTTCCTTGCATCACAAATGAGCGAGCGAAGAATCTATCTCCCTCTCTGATTTTAAAATGTGTAAGGTAACTTAAATTATGCTTTGTATGCTCTGATTCTTCCTATTCAGAAGCTAATTATTCAGCTTTGAGAGTATCTGGACCATTCCTACTACTTTGTTTCTCAGGCTCATAGTCCTTAATTAATAGCCTCTCCAGGGCTTCCCTGGTGGCGCAGTGGTTGACAGTCTGCCTGCCGATGCAGGGGACGCAGGTTCGTGACCCGGTCCAGGAAGATCCCACGTGCAGCGGAGCGGCGGGGCCCATGAGCCATGGCCGCTGAGCCTGCACGTCCGGAGCCTGTGCTCCGCAACGGGAGAGGCCACAACAGTGAGAGGCCCGCGTACCGCAAAAAAAAAAAAAAAAAAAACCTCTCCAGAGGGAGGGGACGGAGTAGGCGAAAAAACGTGGCTACTTGTCTCTACTCTGATACAAGTTTTATGGGGAAGAGTCAAAAACTGCCAGCTATGCTGAAATCTGAAAGACAAGTGAAAGAGGCAAGAGTCCTGGACATCGGATGGATTTAGTGACATGAAGGTCAATGGTGACTTTGAAGTCAAGCACACAGAATGGTGTCTAGAATCTGGTAAGGGCACAATAAAGATTATAAAATGTTAGGTACTGTTAGAAGGAGTTTGGAATATAGCTTGGAGGAAAGAACAGAACTGGAGAGCTATAGTTTCCTTAGAAACGGTTTTTGAAAAGGATATAAAATTATATTAAAATATTAAAAACACCGATCTGCCCAAATTTACAAGATTTGTATTCATTCATTCAATGAATATTTACTGAACAAAAACCATGTGCTAGAAACCATGCAAAGGTGCTGAGCAATACATTACCTAGCGTTGCTAAAACATGCTCTACCATTAATTTGCAAAGCAGGAAAATCACTGACCCTCTCAGCTTCATTTCCTCATCTCTACAATGAAAGGGTTGAAAGAGATGGTATTTCACTTGTGTGTTAGTGCCTGGATGGAAGCAAACCAACCAAAATACTTACGAAGATTTTGGTTTTGAAGGACTTAATTTATTATTAAGTTTTCTGGCTGAATGACGTTCCAGTTGCTCCTGTAGATTATTTTGAGGAACAGCAGCCATGATCCTAAAAAGTGAGGGAAAAAAATATCAGTGGAGTTATGCACTTTGCATTAACCACACTATTTATTGGGGGGTAGAGCACTGTTCCAACTGTGTCCAGAGTAATGACGTTTTTTTTTTGTTTTGGTCAAAAAACTGTTTTGACATTTACAACCGGTAACATTTGAAATATATAATCTTTAACTAACTGAAGTCTCACTTAAATAGCAAATGACCTGGTTTTCCCCCAATGCTAAAATAAGCACAAAAGACATTAGGGAAGGGCTTATTAGGAAAAGGCTTGCAGAAAAATGGGACCTGGCCTAGGCTTGAAGCATAAACGGAAGCCAAATGGGGAGTGAGGTGGGAGAAAATGATCAAAGCACACTGAAAACCCAAAGAACAAAGGAATAACTGAATTCTCTGCCTAAGGGGAAAATCGGGAAAAGAAGGAAGAGCACCACCAATGACAGCCATGGTTTACCAGCAAGATACCGTGCTTCATAATTACCTAGTTTCAACCTGAAAGAACACTTTTACCAAGCATATTTACACCTCTTGTGTAACAAATTGTGATACTGCTGAGCTACTGCCTGGGATAATGTGTAGCTTAAGCCACCTTAAAATTACTGGGGCCAAAGGAAGATGGGATAGCAGAATATACGGCTAGTAAACAATGCTCATTCATTTGAGCTGAGAGTTATAACCCTCTTTCCCATTCTATGTTTACCAGAGATCTCCTTTTATTTTACGCCATATATCTTAGAAGGATTAACAATACTAAATGATATTCATGGAAATATGAAGTTTTACATATATCATACTCCACTCGCTAATAATTAAAATAATCTATGTTTAACAACTGCTTTACTTTAGATAACAGTGAAAAAAGAAAAACTTGGTAGAAAGTTCAACTGGGAAATCTCCATGTGTTGAGCTTCATGAAGATGATTATGATATAGATTTTGTTCCACCTTCTCCAGAAGAAGGAATGATTTCTGCCTCTTCTTCCTCTTTAAAATGCTTTAGGTGAAACAGCTAATTAATAAACACTGAATAATTCACACTGATATGTGAATTATATCTTAATAAAGTTGTTACCAACCCACCACCCACTTTCAACGTTTATCAACTCATCAACTATTATCAGCTCATCCAATACTGTTTCATCTGTACACACATCTAAGGTCCTCACTTCACCATTCTGGAAGTCAACCTCCCAAAATAGTGATATTTTAATTCTGTCATTCCTTCTTCATTCATTAGCTGGAATAGTTCTATCAAGAGAAATGTTCTCTGATCTATTATTTTGTTACCCAGTGGTACAGCTGACATAGAAAAGACAGGATAAATGTTGGATTCTTTTCCTTTATTTATTAGTTTTCAAAATAATGAGTTAATTCTCTAACAGCCTCTAATGGTTGTGAATCTTTTTCTCAGCATCATTATAAACTCATGAATTAACCATTAGGTATGTTTTAATCCAATATAATTATCATCCTTATCGATTCTGAAACTGTTTCACGTTTGCCCAGTGGGAGCCTTTCCAGGTTGACTCTTCAGTACTTTTGACATAAACTTAGTAGGTTTTGAGAGCTTCCTTACTAACTGGAATGAAAAGACATCCCAGATTTATCTTGTGCATTTTTTTGCCCCAGACTTAGAATCAGCCATTTCCCCAAGGAGCCCTGATTTTTATTTTTAGTGGTGAATATTTTAAGACCACAGTCCCTGCACATCCAAAGGCACCTCTCCATTTTACATCCAGTTTAAAAGCACTGGCCTTTCACTGAAGTATGCTCTCTCCAAGGTCCTGCCCAATATGGAAGTTTTTCACAGAATAAATAAAAGAATTAAAAAAAGAGTGAAGTCACACTACTGCCCTCTCAAAATTTCAACCTCAAACGACTGGATGGCTGACACAGAGGCAGAGGCACACAGTCCTTCAGGCTTAAGACAAAGCAGGACAAAATGGTCCATGGCATCATTACTTAACCTTTCCCCACATTCCTTCTAAGTTTGTATTGTTCCTGTCTCAACTTTCTACAATTTTTCATACCTTATTTATTTTTATATCAAAACTGGCCATGGTATTCTTTTTCTTTTTTAGAAAGAGGGTTTATTTATTTATTGGCTGTGCCATGTGGCATGCAGGATCTTGGTTCCCTGACCAGGGATCGAACCCGTGCCCCCCTGAAGTGAAAGGACTGCGTGCTAACCACTGGACCACCAGGGGATTCCCCCTAGCCATGGTATTCTAATAGAGTTTTCCAATATTATTCCACAGTACGACTTGATATGCATATTTAGTCATCTCAATAGTACATGTGTTTGATTCGTAACTGTAGGGACATATTATGGATTCATAGTTGGCATGTAGTCAACCTTAACCCTGGGGCACCCTTCCCTATTTTCAAGCTACACTGCTCTTTGGTTATTCCCACAGGGTAGCATCCTCTAGTCAGTCATATTCTGAAGCATGATAGCAAGTACACAATTTTCCTTCTCAACAGCCTTCAGCAGTAATGCTTTTAAGGAGTTAGTGAGTACTGAGAAGCAAAAAATATCAATAAAATTGTTTGACACGCAAAAAAATTGTTCCTCAACAGCAAAGATCAGTGATACAAAATTAAAAGAAGAAAATAAATGGAAAATAAATAGAGACTAGTGCAAAGTTTCACAATACTAAAGGGGATGAACAATGAGAGCCAAGAAACGGATAAGGCTTCTGAATTAGACTCACCACAAAAGGCACAAGTATAATTTGGAAAATGATTAAAAATTTCTCTCATGTACATGAAGGAAGTTATCATGGCATTGTAAAACAATATAAATAAGTAAAAAGCTGATTGAACAGTGCAAAAAAAATTATTGAATGAAACAAGTAAACTAGAAAACCATATCCATACATAGAAAGAATAAATAAATCAATGAAAAAAAAGGTATGAGAGAATGACAACAAACCAGGGCTGGAATATAAAAAATATATCCAGCGAATGAGACTTCTTGAAGTAGTAAAAGAAACCACTCACAAATAATAAATGATTAAAGGAGTCCTATCTTAACAGTATCTTGAACAAATAAAAATAATTCAGGCCAGAAATTGAGAGGACCTTTATTGAACTAGATAAGACTAAGACATAGTCTCCTGAAATTAAACTAAAGGGCAACATTCTTTTAAAACCCTACAAGTGGCTAAGCAAGAAACATATCACATTTACAGTAACAAACAGAATTACTTCTAACTACTTCTCTGATCTTAAGTGTATGTCTCAATATAGTTTTACTTATGTATATAACTGCATGAACAACATTCAAATAGAGATACAGAACATTTTTAGCATATCAGTATGCTTTCTTGTGCCTTTTCCCAGTTAATACACCCCAGATATAACCATTAACTGACTTATTCACCATAGGTTAGTTTTGCCTATTCCTGAACTTATATGGATATATGGAATCACACAGTATGTATTATCAATGCATATTTGAAATGGCATCTATTGAACTCAAAACATTTCTAACAGATATATTAAAACATAAAATTAGAAGTACTTAAAATCAAGACCCAATACAATATCTTATATTTTACAACAGGGATGAATCCATTAAAAATAGGGGCTAAAATGAGACTGTTCTCTTATTTTCACTCTCATGTTAGACATTCTTACCAATGCAAAGATATTCAAAAAGGGAAATACTAGAAAAGAAGAGATGAGGATATCATACATGTAGACAATTCGATTATATACCAACACAATTCAAAGAAAATCAGTCGTAACAATAGATAATTAAAACTTCAGTAAAGTGGGTAAATAAAAGGTAAATATAAACCCACAAAAGTCAAATGCATTCTCATGTAGTAGTAATAACGAGCTAGAAAATATAATTTTTAAAAAGCATTCAATTAACAATAGCAACGAAAAACATTAAACTACCAATTAACCTAACAAAAGACATACATCTTCATGATATAAAGAAAATGACCAAATATTACTAGGATAAATAAAGATTTGGATAGAGAAATATTTCATGTTCTTAAATGAAAGGTTTAAATATCACAAAGGTAACAGTTTTTCACAAATTAATTTGTGAGTTCAACAAAATTCCAATTAAAACACCACAAGAATATTTCACAAAACTCAACAAAAACACTTCTAAAATTCATTTGACAAAAGCATGAAACAAGAATACTAAATAACAATGGGTGGGAACTAGCATTAGAAATATTATAATCATATTAAATGTAACTAATTTAAATGGCATGGTACTCAGCTATTTTTTTTTTAAACATTTATTTATTTATTTGGTTGCACTGGGTCTCAGCTGCAGCAGGCAGGCTCCTTAGTTGTGGCTCACGGGCTCCTTAGTTGTGGCATGCAGGTTCCTTAGTTGTGGCATGCAAACTCTTAGTTGCAGCATGCATGTGGGATCTAGTTTCCGGACCAGGGATCAAACCCAGCCCCCTGCATTGGCAGCATGGAGTCTTAACTGCTGCGCCACCAGGGAAGTCCCCAAATGGCATGGTACTCATCTTTGAAAAAGATAATCCTAGGGCTTCCCTGGTGGCACAGTGGTTAGAAATCCGCCGGTCAATGCAGGGGACACGGGTTCGACCCCTGGTCCAGGAAGATCCCACATGCCGCGCAGCAACTAAGCCCGTGCGCCACAACTATTGAGACTGTGCTCTAAAGCCTGCAAGCCACAACTACTGAGCCCACGTGCCACAACTACTGAAGCCTGTGCAACTAGAGCCCGTGCTCCACAACAAGAAAAGCCACTGCAATGAAAAGCCTGCGCACCGCAATGAAGAGTAGCACCCGCTCGCCGCAACCAGAGAAAGCCCGTGCTCAGCAACGAAGACCCAACGTAGAAAGAGAGAGAGTGAGAGAGAGACAGAGAAAATCCTAGTCTCCAAAATACAGTGTTTAATGAGAGAAACATAACAAAATAGGGTAATCAATATTTAACAAATGTTATTGGCATAATCAGTATGCAATATATTCTACATCAGGAGTTGGCAAAACTATGATTCACAGGCCTGTTTGTTCACATACTGCCTAAGGCTACTTTAGCACCGTAGTTGGGTAGTTACGACAGAGAATGGTCTACAAAGCCTAAAATATTTACTATCTGGTCCTTTACTGAAAAGGCTTATTGACAATTATTCTGGATTATTGCTGGATAAAATAAGAAATTATTAAATACAGGGTGAGGGTGAGGGATAGATTGGGAGTTTGAGCTGTGTACACACAGTTATATTTAAAATAGATAACCAGGGACTTCCCTGGTGGTACAGTGGTTAAGAATCCGCCTGCCAATGCAGGTGACATGGGTTTGATCCCTGGTCTGGGAAGATCCCACATGCCACGGAGCAACTAAGCCCGTGTGCCACAACTACTGAGCCTGCGCTCTAGAGCCCACGAGCCACAACTACTGAAGCCCACGCGCCTAGAGCCTGTGCTCCACAACAAGCGAAGCCACCACAATGAGAAGCCCATGCACCGCAACAAAGAGTAGCCCCCGCTCACCACAACCAGAGAAAGCCCACGTGCAGCAACGAAGATCCAATGCAGTCATAAATAAATAAATAGATAGATAGATAACCAACAAGGGCCTACACTACAGCACAGGGAACTCTGCTCAACACTCTGTAATAACCTAAATGGGAAAAGAAGTTGAAAAAGAATAGACACATGTTTATATAGAACTGAATCACTTTGCTGTACACCTGAAACTAACACAACATCGTTAATCTACTATACTCCAATACAAAATAAGAATTAGGGCTTCCCTGGTGGCGCAGTGGTTGAGAGTCCACCTGTCCATGCAGGGGACACGGGTTTGTGCCCCGGTCTGGGAAGATCCCACATGCCGCAGAGCCGCTAGGCCTGTGAGCCATGGCCGCTGAGCCTGTGCGTCCGGAGCCTGTGCTCCGCAACGGGAGAGGCCACAACAGTGAGAGGCCCGCGTACCGCAAAACAAACAAACAAATAAAATAAGAATTAAAAATAGAAAGCAAAAAAAAAAAGAAATTATTAAATACAGTAAATCTCTGACAAGAAGTTAAAATGATCAGGCCAAAAATGGGAACCCAGAGAGGTAAGGAGAGCATTGACAGTTGTTTTCGTCCTGTCTAGTCCTGAGAATCTGAACATCAGTTTTGCTAGCCTTGGAGGAAAAAGATGGACAGAATCAAAGTTAGGGAACAACCATGGTGGGAAATGTTCCCCTATAAAACCAGCACCCCGAAGGGCTATACCATCTGGGCAAAGGTAAACCAAAATTAAACCTCACTTCTATCCCCAGGTATCTATAAGTAAAGTTATCAATTGCTGAGGGACTGAGTGGGAGAGACTCTGAAACCACAAACCTGAGAATCTTCTGAACCCAATTTTTTTCACCCACATATTTTTAAAAAAATCCAAGTCATGAATTTAGATTAAAGTGATCCTAACTCCAAGGCATCTTCCAAATGCAAATGCAAAAATGTCTCTGGAGGACTATGCCTTTATCTTAGGCCTTAAATAGTTCCCACAACAAGACAATATATAGCAAATACAGACAAAAATTGTCAACCACACAAGTAAACAAGGCACCAGGAATGAGAACTAGTTGTAACAGAAATAGTCAAACAGTATCAGACATAGCAGTATAAAGCAATTAAACTTATGTTTACAAAAATAAAAGACAAGCTTGAAAATATCTACAGTAAACAGAAAACTATAAAGTTGACCTTGCCAGTAGAACTTTTAGGAATGAAAGATACAATAACCAAGATTCAGAATTCAACAGATAGATTTACCAGTAGACTACACACAGCTAAAGAGATCATTAGTAAAGTGGGGGTAAAACCAGAAGAAAGTATCCAGGATCTGGCTCCATGGATTTCTCACATTCTTACATGGTCCAAGCCTTCTGAGCAAAGGACATGTGAAGTAGCAGATGGTCTTGGCTGCTGTATTCCTCTGGTGAGATTTGGAGTCACACTTCCCCCAGAGACATCTCACAGTAGTAAAGATAAAGCCCTTTCTTTTCTCTCCCTGGAGACATTTCCCTACATTCAAGATAATAATCCTCAAGGCTCCTTCCCCTCTCACCCAGGGGAGATTTGCCTACATTCTAAGGTAAAAAGTGATCTCTCTGGAAGGGAGTTTGTGCAGATGTGCCAGAAACCCTCAAGTGCTCAGAGTCTCTGAATTTTGGGGTTTCTTTCCTGTGATGCACTCAACTGTATACACAGGTATCATCTAGCCCTTATCCCATCACCCTGTGGGAATTAGGGTGTAGGGAATGGATGCAAGGTATTGCTGCAATAAACCATCTGTATCTCTGACCCAGGGGTCTTGTGTCTCGTCAGTACACGTGTAAACATTTATGTGCATGTCTGTGTGTGTGCACGCGCACACATAAATAACTGTTAGAGGCTGACTTGATAGCTTAAAAGTAGGGTAAATTTTAAGATTCCCACAGTTTCTGACTTAATAGATGCATACACGGAAAACTAAAGAAAGAGATGGAAAATATGAGAAGTTAAAAGACATGGGAGATAGAGTAAGAAAGTCTAACATAAATCTAGCTAGAAATCTAGTTCCAGAAAAAGAGGAGAAACTGGGGCAGAATATTTTAAAAGATAATAGCTGGGATATTTCCAAAATGAAAGACACAAATCCTCAGATTCAAGAAAGCAAAAAGTGATTTCCCTGGTGGTGCAGTGGTTAAGAATCCACCTGCCAATGCAAGGGACATAGGTTTGAGTCCTGGTCCGGGAAGATCCCACATGTCGCGGAGCAACTAAGCCCATGCACCACAACTTCACTCGCTGCAACTAGAGAAAGCCCGCACGCAGCAACGAAGACTCAACACAGCCAAAAATAAATAAATTAATTAATTATTTTTAAAAAAGAAAGAAAGCAGACAAATTCTGAACAGGACAGAGAAAAATAAATCCACACCAAAATACATCATTGTGCAAACCTTGGGGTTCTTTTTGGTTGTAACAAGCAGCTTGTTGGATCTTAGTTCCTCAACCAGGGATTGAACCTGGGCCCTGGCACTGAAAGCACTAAGTCCTGGGACGTCCCTGGTGGTCCAGTGGTTAAAACTTCATGCTTCCAATGCAGGGGGTGCGGGTTCTACCCCTGGTTGAAGAACTAAGACTCCACATGCCATGAAGCACAGCCAAAAAAAAAAAAAAGAAAGTAAGCATCGAGTCCTAACCACTGGACTTCCAGGGAATTCCCCTCATTGTGCAATATATGGACAGATAACCGATTTCTCTTCAGCAAAATTGGAAATCATAAGACAGTGGAATATAACACAACATTGTAAATGACCTATACTTCAATTAAAAAAAAAAAAAAAGACAACGACAACAGTGGAATATCTTCAGTCTGCTGAGAGTAACCTAGAACTTTTCTCCCAGCAAAAATATCCTTCAACAATTGAGACTGAATTGCATAAGGGTGAATTTTATGGTATATAAATTATATCCCAATAAACCTTTTATTTTTAAAACTGGCTATAATAAAAGCAACAGATAAAGTGTTGGTGAGGATGTGGAGAAATTGGAACCCTTATCCATTGCTGCTGGGAATGTAAAATGGTGCAGCTGCTTTGGAAATCAGTCTGGCAGTTCCTCAAAAAGTTAAACACAGAGTTACCATATGATCCAGCAATTCTACTCCTAGATATATACTCAAAAAAACTGAAAACAGGGCTTCCCTGGTGGCGCAGTGGTTGAGAGTCAGCCTGCCGATGCAGGGGACATGGGTTCGTGCCCCGGTCTGGGAAGATCCCACATGCCGCGGAGCGTCTGGGCCCATGAGCCATGGCCGCTAAGCATGCGCGTCCGCAGCCTGTGCTCCGCAATTGGAGAGGCCACAACAGTGAGAGGCCCGCGTACCACACAAAAAAAACTGAAAACAGGTATTCTAACAAATACTTGTATCTGAATGTTCACAGGGGCATTATTCATAATAGCCAAAAACTAGAAACAACCCAAAGTCCATCAACTGATGAATGAATGGATAAAGGAAATGTGTATATCCATATGGAATATTATTTGATCATACAAAGGAATGACCAAAGCATACTGATAAGTGCTACAATAATGATGAACCTTGAAATATTATGGTAAGAGAAAAAAGCCAGAGCTTCCCTGGTGGCGCAGTAGTTGAGAGTCCACTTGCCGATGCAGGGGACATGGGTTCGTGCCCCGGTCTGGGAAGATCCCGCATGCTGCGGAGTGGCTGGGCCCGTGAGCCATGGCCGCTGAGCCTGCGCATCCGGAGCCTGTGCTCCGCAACGGGAGAGGCCACAGCAGCGAGAGGCCCGCGTATCGCAAAAACAAAACAAAACAAAACAAAAAAAACAAATCATAAGGAACCACATATAGTATGATCCCATTTATATGACATGTCCAGAATGAGCAAACCTGTAGAGAGTAATTAGTGACTGCCGGCCGGGGGTGGTTGCTGGTTAGATTGGGGGTTAATGGCTAGGGGTGTGGGGTTTCTCTTCAGGCTGACAAAGCTGTTCTAAAACTGAGTGTGACAACTGCTGCACAAGCTTATGAATATACTAAAAGCCTCTGAATTATACACCTAAAATGGGTGAATTTTATGGTGTGTGAGTTGTATCTCAAAAGAGTTGTTATTTTAAAAAATCAAGGCAAAATAAAGACATTTTCAGATCATCAAAAACCAATAGTTTGTCACCAGCAGACTCTCATTAGATGAAATTCTAAAGGATGTACTTTGAGGTAGTAAAAAAGTGAGCCTGGGTGGAAGTTCTCAGATGATAGCTGGACTGAAGGACAAAGAAAGTGGTAAATATTAGGTTAAATTTATGCAAACCTTGCCTGTGCAGAACAACAACAATGATGTCCTCTGGGGTTAAAAAAATATAGTTAAAATACCCAACAATAATGACCCATAAGTGAGGAGGGAGGTAAAGAGAGTGAATGTGTTCCAAGGCCTTTGTATTGCCTGGGAGTGTAAGGTGTTGATAAGCTTTAGACTCGGAGAGGATAAATATGCATGTTGTACTTTCTAGAGTAACTACTAAAGAACAAAAACAGAGCATGTAACTTAAAATCTACAAGGGGAAATGATTTTTTTAAAAAACACTTCACCTGTAAGAAAACTACATAAAACGGGAAGAAAGGAAAAATATAATACAAAGAAAAAAATAAGGTAGTAGATTTTAATCCAAAAATTTATGAATTATAATAAATGTAAACAGACTAATTGCCTTGATTAAAAGATTACAATCGAAATTTTTAAAATGATATCTAACTATTGTATTTGCTGTTTATTAGAGACACATCTAAAACGCTAGGTGTATAGCAAGGTTAAAAGTAAGAAGATGGAAAAAATATACATGAAGTAAAACTGATAGAATGACAAGAAGAAACAGAAAAAAGATTGTAATTATAGTATAAAATTAGCTCTCTCAGTAATCGACAGAACAAGTAACTAAACAATCAGTAACAACCCAGAGACTTGAATAACACAAATTTGACAACAGCAAAATGTACACATTCTTTTCAAGAACAGACATTTACAAAAGCTGACCATGTACTGGGTCACAAGGCATGTCTCAACAAACTTCAAAGGACTGACATCATAACGGCATGTTTCCAACCAAACGTAAATTAGCTAGAAATCAATAATAAAAAAGTTAACTAGAAAAAAACTGTTTTCATATCCACTGGAGATTCATACCTGAAGAAATAATATGATTATATAATGATGGTCTTTCTAACCCCAGTCATTCTTTAGTAGCTGGCATCATCATTTAGTAATTGGCATTCTACTATAAAGAACTTCCCCTTCTTCCCTACTTGTTTTCTATCAGTAAAGATTCTTAATTTATTCAGTGGGTTGTAATCCATAGTCATTATTTACGCTGATGCTCAAATTGTTTCATATATGGGCAGTGGGAATAGAATTCCTTCAAGCTGGCTCCTTTGTCCTTTTTTATTTTTAATTGCGCTAAAACATACCTAACATCAAAAATTTACCATCTTAATCGTTTTTAAGTGTACAGTTCAGTGATGTAAAGTATATCCACATTGCTGTGCAACCAATCTCCAGAACTTTTCTGCCTTGCACAACTGAAACTGTGTGCCCATTAAACAACAACTTCCCATTTCCCCTTTCCCCCCAGCCTCTGACAATCACCATTCTACTTTCTGTTTCTATGAATTTGACTACTTGAGTAGAATCATATAGTATTTGTTTTCTTTGTGACTGGCTTATTTCACTTAGCATAATGTCTTCAAGGTTTATTCATGTTGCAGCATGTGTCAGAATTTCCTTCCTTAAAGCCTGAATAATATTCAGTTGTATGTACATACCACATTTTGTTTATCCATTCATCTGTCGATGGGCATTTGAGTTGCTCCCACCCTTTGGCTATTGTGAATAATGCTGAAATAAACACAGGTGTACAAACATCTCTTTGAAACCCTGATTTCAATTCTTTTGGGTATGCACCCAGAACTGGAATTCCTGGATCATACAGTAATTCTATTTTTAATTTTTTGAGGAACTGCCATACTATTTTCCACAGCAGCTGCACCATTTTACATTCCCACCAACAGTGTGCACGAGTTCCAATTTCTCCATAATCCTCATTTCTCTACATCCTTACCAACAGTTGTTATTTTCTGGTTTGTTTTTTAAATATATATATATATTTATTTATTTATTTATTTATGGCTGCTTTGGGTCTTCGTTGCTGCGTGTGGGCTTTCTCTAGTTGCAGTGAGTAGGGGCTGCTCTTTGCTGTGGTGCGCGGGCTGCTCATTGCAGTGGCTTCTCTTGTTGCAGAGCAAGGAATCTAGGCTTGCAGGCTTCAGCAGTTGTGGCTTGCGGGCTCTAGAGCGCAGGCTCAGTAGTTGTGGCGCACGGGCTTAGCTGCTCCGCAGCACGTGGGATCTTCCCAGACCAGGGCTCGAACCCTAGTCCCCTGCATTGCCAGGTGGATTCTTAACCACTGCATCACCACAGAAGTCGTTTCTGGGGTTTTTGATAGTAGCTATCCTGAGTGTGACGCGATATCTCATTGTGTTTTTGATTTGCATTTCTCTGATGATTAGTGATGCTAAGCATCTTTTCAACTGTTTGTTGGTCATTTGTGTATCTTCTTTGGAGAAACGTCTATTCAAATCCTTTGCCTCCTTTTTCATTGGGTTATTTGTTATTTGTTCGTTTTAAAGAACTGTAGGAGTTCTTTACAGATTCTGGACTGGGGAAAGGGAGCAAGAGTGAGGCGTTACACAGGGGCATGAAGAAACTTTTGGGAGAGATGAATATGTTCATTGATCTGATTGTGGTGATGGTATCTCCTATATATCAAAACTGATCAAATCATAACTTAAATATGTGCAGTTTATTGTAGGTCAATAAAGCTGCTTCAGAAAAAGTAAACTCAAAGAGCATCTAGAAGACTGAAAAGTGTTTTGGAAATTTTACTTCCTTTCAGCCCCTTGACAACAACTAGAGATAGATGACTAAATCAGTGACTATAATATGAAGTATCTAATTAAAAAAAAAGAATTTCAAAGTTTTCCTTCCTTCATCTGAAACAATTTATTAGCATTGTGATTATCTAGACTCTTGAAGTTTGGTAGAATTTCCCTATGAAACCATTTGGACCTAGTGTTTTTTTTGTTTTCATTGGGATGGTTCTTTCAAAACTTTGTTTATTTTATGGAAATTGAGGTATTTAACTTGTAATCTTTACGGGGATCCATTTTGTTAAATTGTATTTCCCTAAATAATTATCCATTTCATATAAATATTCAAATATGTTTAGAGGTATGCAAATTAATCTCATATTTTAAAAAATTTCTTCTATATTATTGGGTTTTACCCCACTTGTCATTTGTTATTTTGCATTTGCGATTTCCTCCTATTTTCTTAAGTTAGCTATTAGTTTGCTGGCTTGTTAAATTTTTCAAGATACAAGATTTTGATTAATCACATGTTCTTCTGTTCTCTATCTCATTAATTTCTGTTTCTATCTTTATTATTTTTTAGCCTCTTGTGCTTTCGTTTGGTTTACTTTTTGCTCTTTTTCTAACTTTCCAAGTTTGGAATTTAGTTCATTTATTTTCCATCCTTCATTTATAATGCCTTTAAAGCTATAAATTTCCCCCCTTCACCACTACTTTATATGTCTTATAAAATCTGATTTGTTGTGTTTTCATTTCGTTAATTTTCAGGAATCCTTTATTTCAGTTTGTATTTCCCTTGTATCCAATAGTTCTTTTTTTTTTTTTTCCAATAGTTCTTTAATAGAAGATTTTTAATCTTCCAGATGGAAGGGGCTTTTCCTTTTTTTTTAATTTCATTTTAAATTTCTAGTTTTGTTGTACAATGATAAGGACTGTTCATAATCTTTCTACTTTTGGAAAATACTAATGTTTTCTTTCTGACCTAACGTATTGTAAAAATTAATAAAGGGAAACCTCATTTAAAATGGAGTTGTGAAGTCTTAAAGGGGGAGCTCTCCACACATGTACCTTCCTTCACAGCTTACTTCACGTTCTTGGGAGGGAAGCTTACTTTATTACCCAATTCTCTCCTTGTTGAGCAACAGTCCAGTCAATGAGAACTCCAACAACTCAGCCACTCTGAACGTTCACATTCCTCCAACGGACTGTGGTTTGGAGCAGCCCTTCGCAACTTCTCCTTTTTCTATATAAAGTAAGGTTGCTCTCCTTTGTTCTCCAGACCTACCCGTGGTTTGCTATAGTTTTCATGTCCTAAATGGCAATTCCTCTGCCATTACTGAATAAGCTCATTTTGCTAGTAAAATAACTGGCTATTTTATTTTTAAGGTTGATAATGTGAACTATTTTTAGAATGCAAAATGCACACTTGAGAAGACATATTATTACTGGACTAACCCTGCTACTTTTCCACTGGGTTTTAATTTTTCAAAGGAAAAAAAAAAGAGAGAGAGAAAGAAGGAGAGAGATGGATCCAGAAAATCCTCATGTTTGGAAATAAAGAAATATACTTACTGAAAAAAAACCATGGATCAAATAAGATAACAGAGTGGGCATTAGAATATATTTTTGAACTGGATAATAATGAAAGTCTACATATAAAAAAACTTGTGATACGCAACTAAAGAAGTAATTACAGGGAAACGTACAGCCTTAATTGTTAGAAAGGACAAATGAAAATTAATGAGTAGAAGGCATCTATCTCGTATCTCTTTCATTTGTGAAAATGAAAAAACAAAATAAGCCCAATGAGAATACAAAGAAGAAAATTATAAAGATAAGAGCTAAAATAATAAACATAAAATAGAGAGAACCAATAAATCAAGTTTGTTCTATGAAAAGACTTATCAAAGGGGCTTCCCTGGTGGCGCAGTGGTTAAGAATCTGCCCACCAATGCAGGGGACATAGGTTCGATCCCTGGTCCGGGTAGATCCCACATGCCACGGCGCAACTAAGCTCATGTGCCACAACTACTGAACCTGTGCTCTAGAGCCCGGCGAGCCACAACTACTGAGCCCATATGCCACAACTACTGACGCCCGCATGCCTAGAGCCTGTGCTCCGCAACAAGAGAAGCCACCACAATGAGAAGCCCACACACTGCAAAGAAGAGTAGGCCCCACTTGCCACAACTAGAGAAAGCCCACACGCAGCAATGAAGACCCAACGCAGCCAAAAATTAATTAATTCATTAATTTAAAAGACATCAAAAAGAGAAAAGGCATAAATAAACCAATATCGGGACTAAAAGAAGAAACTCAACCACATATAATATAGATATTAAAATATAGTAATAGGTTGTTATGAACAACTTTGGGCCAATAAAATTTAAAATTTAGATGAAAGGGACAAATTTCTTCACAAACTTATTTATCAAAACTCACTCAAAAAGAAACAGAGGGCTTCCCTGGTGGCGCAGTGGTTGAGAGTCCGCCTGCCGATGCAGGGGACATGGGTTCGTGCCCCGGTCCGGGAGGATCCCACATGCCGCGGAGTGGCTGCGCCCGTGAGCCATGGCCGCTGAGCCTGCGCGTCCGGAGCCTGTGCTCCGCAACGGGAGAGGCCGCAGCGGTGAGAGGCCCGCGTACCGAAAAAAAAAAAAAAAGAAACAGAAAGCCTAATAGCCTATAGCCATTTTAAAGAAATATCTGTGGCTAAAAATCTACCCATAAAGACAGCATCAACACCTGAGAGCTGGTGAATTCTTCTGAGCATTTATGACAATATTCCAATTTTTAAATGAAAAATTTATTTAAAATTCCAGTTTTATGAACGATTCCAAAGTACAGAAAGACTGAACCTCGCAACTCACTCTATGAAGCTATCATAATTTTGGTACAGAATTCTGCAAGGGCAGTTCAATGTGAAAAATTACGGGCTAATTCTTATGCATAAATGTAGCTGCAAAAAATCCCAAACAATATGTTAGCAAACCAAATCTAGTCATGTATAAAATATACTATGACCAAGTTGTATTGTCTCAGGAATGTATGATTGACAACATTAAAAAAATCAATTAATATAGTTTACCAAATTATTAAAGAAGAAAAATCATATGACTTTTCCCAAGAGCTGCAGAATAAGCATACAATAAAATCAAATATCCATTCACAATGAAATCCATTCATTATGAAAACTCTTATCAAGCAAGGAGTAAAAGGGAACTTCCTTAACCCTACAGAGGGGATATATAATTTAAAAATAAACAAACCTCCAATAAGGTGATATTTAGAAAGCTTTTCCTTTTAGATCAGGAACAGTACAAGGGTGCCCACTCCCACCACTTCCATATGATGTGCACTGGAAATTTAAGCCAGAGCAATAAAGCAAGAACAGTAAATAAACTGGAAAGAAGCAAGAACCTTAACGTTCACAAATGATACAACCGTGTATATAGAACAACTAAAAGAATCTTCAGATTAATGGAGGAGGAAAGCCTCAAGAAGCTGTAAAGGGCAAGGAAGCAGATTCTTCCCTAGAGCTTCCAGAAAGGAACACAGCCTTGCCAACACCTTGATTTTTAGCCCAACGAGACTCATTCAACTTCAGAACTACAGAACCGTATGATAATAAATCTGTGTTGATTTAAGCCACTGAATTTGTAGTAATCTGTTACAGCAGAAAACTAATGCAGTGAGTTTAGGTAGACTGCTGATATGAGGTCAATATACAAGTTAATTCTATTTTTATGTACCACCAATAAACCATTAGACAATGAAATTTCAGAAAACTTACCATTCACAATGGCATAAAAATTTAAATATCAAAAAAGTAAATCTACCAAACTATGTCTATGATTCCATTCAGAAAATTATAAATAATTATTAAGAGAAATTAAGGAGTAATCAAACAAATATTTGTACCATAATCATGACTGGAAGACAACAATACCGTCAAGATGCCAATTCTCTCCAAATTGATCTATAACTTCATGCAATTCTAATCAAAATTCTATTTTTTCCCCCTGGAGGAACTTAATAGCTGAGTGTAAAATTTATATGGAGATGCAAAATTCCAAAAATAGCCAAGATACTGTTGAATACCTATAGGATGAGAAGACTTGCTCTGGCAGACATATAAAGACTTATTAAAAAACTACTTTAAAAACAGTGAGATATTGATGCTAGGATAGGCAAACACCAGTGGAAGAGAATAAAGAACCCACAAGCAAGCCAATATAAAGACACTTAATTTATGACAAAAGTAGCATTGCAAAACACTATGGAAGGAGTCTTTTCAGTAAATCGTGCTAGAACATCGGATATCTACGTGGGAAGAAATGAAATTTAAATCCTACTTCACTCCATACACATCAATCATTTTCAAGTGAACTGCAGATCTAAATGTAAAGGGCAAAACAATAAAGTTTCTGGAAAATAATACAGAAGAATAATTTTATAACCTCCAAGAGATTTCTCAAACAAGATACAAACAGCACTAACAAAAAAGAAAAAGATTAGAAAAACTGAATTGCATTTTAATTGAGAATCTTACGCGTGCCAACTAGCTAAAACAGCACTAAGACTTGAGACACCTGAATATAAAGAAAAGCAATGTATTGATTAGCACAAAAGTCAGGATAATAGTTATCTTTGGGGTAGAGGATAAGACAGGGGCAGACAGGAGGCTTCCCGTTTTTTTCTTTTAGTTTTATTGAAGTATAGTTGCTTTACAATGTTGTATTAGTTTCTACTGTACAGCAAAGTGAATCAGCTATACATATACATTTATCCCCTCTTTTTTGGATTTCCTTCCCATTTAGGTCACCACAGAGCACTGAGTAGAGTTTCCTGTGCTATACAGTAGGTTCTCATTAGTTATCTATTTTATACATAGTATCAATAGTGTATATATGTCAATCCCAATCTCCCAATTCATTCCACCCCCGCTTTTCCCTTGGTATCCATAGGTTTGTTTACATCTGTGTCTCTATTTCTACTTTGTAAATAAGATCGTCTATACCAATTTCTTCAGATTCCACATATATGTGTTAACAGAGAGGAGGCTTCTGAGGGTGTTAGCAATGTTCTATTTCTTACCTGGGACACAGGTACAGAGGTGTTTGCTTTGATACACGTCATTAAACTGCTGTTTCCAGGGTCCCCAAAGACCACTTCCCCATGTTCAGTGATGAACAACCACAGGCATACCGTCCTAGCTCACAGCTAAGTTTTATTACAGCAACAGACAGTAAGGACACACCAAGAGAGCAACAAGAGGAAAAGACTCATCAGTCTGCAGGAATCCACGTGCTGGCTTCTACATGCTCTCTACCTCCCAGAGAGCACATTCTCTCTCAAGAAAACTGCAGCTACACGTACACAATGTTTTTGCCCTAGGAAACACACCAGAGATGCATTGTCTAGGGTTTTTATCCAGGGCTGGTCACAGAGGAACGCTTTAACACCAAAATTTCAGATTCTCAGAATGAAAGCAAGTGTTAGTGCCACAGGTGGGCAAAAGAACCTTATCAGCTTAGTAAAGGTTTCAAAACCCAAGTTCCCAGGCCTACTATGTTAACCCATTCCTGCACAGCTTATATAGATGTTTTCTGCACTTTTCTCTATGAAATATATAATATTTCACAACAGGGTGGGGGGAAGGGATAGTTAGAGAGTTTGGGATTGACATGTACACACTGCTATATTTAAAATGGATAACCAACAAGGACCTAGTGTATAACACAGGTAACTCTGCTCAGTATTATGTAACAACCTAAATGGGAAAAGAATTTGAAAAAGAACAGATACACGTATATGTATAACTGAATCACTTTGGCATACACCTGAAACCATCACGACATTGTTAATCAACTATATTCCAATATAAAATAAAAAGTTAAAAAATATTTCACAATAAAAGTATTTAAAAATAGTTGACTAAAATTATATTAAATCCACTTTTAAAAGCCACAGAGTAGAAGATATTTGCAATATATATAACTAACAAATAAATAACCACTATGTGGAATGAAAAAATAACTCCTACAAAATAAAAAGATAGACAACTCCATGGAAAAGACAGAAAACTTGAAGAGACACTTTTAAAAAGAGGAAACAGTCCATAAATACAAGGTGCTCAACTTCATTAATAATCCAGGGAATTAAAACCATAAGAAAATACATACACCTACCTGATAGACAAAAATTAAATACACAGTATCAAATATTAGAAAGGATGTGGAGCAACGGAAAGTCTAATAACACTGGTAAGGGACTTCCCTGGTGGCGCAGTGGTTAAGAATCCACCTGCCAATGCAGGGGACACGGGTTCGATCCCTGATCTGGAAAGATCCCACATGTCGCAGAGCAACTAAGCCCGTGTGCCACAACTACTGAGCCTGCACTCTAGAGCCCACGAGCCACAATTACTGAGCCCACGTGCCACAACTACTGAAGCCTGTGCACCCTAGAGCCCGTGTGCCACAATTACTGAGCCCACGCGCTGCAACTACTGAAGCCTGTGTGTTCTGGGTCCCGGATGCAGCAAATACTGAGCCCGTGCTCCGCAACAAGAGAAGCCACCGCAATGAGAAGCCCGTGCACCTCAATGAAGAGGAGCCCCTGCTCACTTCAACTAGAAAGCCCATGCAGCAATGAAGACCCAACGCAGCCAAAAAATAAAAATTAAATAAAATAAATAAATAAACAAACAAACACTGGTAGGAGTGCAACCACTTTTGAAGACAATTTGGCATTAGATCGAAAAGTAAAACCTATACATATCCTTAGACCCAACAGTTCTACTCTTAGTTATATACAAACTTATGAACATGTGCAGCAGGGAATATGAACAAGAACATTCACAGCAACATTAATAGCTCAAAACTGAAACCAGGGCTTCCTTGGCGCAGTGGTTGAGAGTCCGCCTGCCGATGCAGGGGACACGGGTTCGTGCCCTATTCCGGGAAGATCCCACATGCCGCGGAGCGGCTGGGCCCGTGAGCCATGGCCGCTGAGCCTGCGCGTCCGGAGCCTGTGCTCCGCAACGGGAGAGGCCACAACAGTGAGAGGCCACAACAGTGAGAGGCCCGCGTACCGCAAAAAAAAAAAAAAAAACTGAAACCAACCTAAATGTCATCAAAAGCAGGATGGATAAACTGTGGCACAATCATACAATGGAATATTCTATGGCAACAAAATGAATTTTTATTAACAATTATAAAATTATTTAAAAATTTAAAAAACCTGTATCTACAATATGGAAGAATCTCACAAACGTAATGTTGAACTAAATGAGAAAGACAAAGTAGAATACACAAACTACCATCCCATTTATAGAGTTCAAAACCAAGCAAAACTGCACTACATTACTTACAGGTTGCATATATGGGTAAATTAGGAAGACAAGAGAATTATTATTACATAAAACAGGAAAACAGTTACCTCTAGTGTAGGGAGGAGGTTATGATGAGGGAAGCATACTTCTGGGGTACTAGTAAGTACCCCAGATTTCTTGATTTGGATGACAGTTACATGTAATTATAATTTTATAATTATTCTTTACATTTATATAATTTTAATGTAAAATTAAACTTTATAATTTTTCTTTATATTTATATATATATATATACACACACACTACATAGTTTGAAAAATGTATCTACTTTCACATATGGAATTTTTTTAAAAGAAAATTAGCAACAAATAACAAAGGATTAATATTAAAAACACATAAAGTTCCTGTGAACAAATGATCAGGGAGTATAAACACATAGTTCACCAGAATATACACAGACAAAATAATCTCATGGAAAAATGTTCAATTCTTCTAATAATTAATAGCATGAAGCAACATTTCACACCTATTAAACCACAAAGGAGAGTGGGATAATGTGATAATTTACAAGATAAATGACTACCATGGAGACTGAGAAGCTACATGGAATAATTTAAAACTGAAAAAAACTCAGTAAATTATAAGTATATTAGGCTTACAGTAATAAATTTGCATAGTTAAAATTTAGAAAATTAAAAATTTAAATTTTATGAAAAAATAAAAATAGCTGAAGTGTTTGGAAGACAGGATTATGACTGCAATATTTTTCTTGACATTGAGAATATGATTCATTAAGATATAGGACTTGGGCTTCCCTGGTGGCGCAGTGGTTGAGAGTCCGCCTGCCGATGCAGGGGACACGGGTTCGTGCCCCGGTCCGGGAAGATCCCACATGCCGCGGAGCGGCTGGGCCCCTGAGCCATGGCCGCTGGGCCTGTGCGTCTGGAGCCTGTGCTCCGCAACAGGAGAGGCCACAACGTCCAAAAAAAAAAAAAAAAAAAAAAAAAGATATAGGACCTTTTAGACAAAGTAAACTCAATAGTTCCCTGCCATTCTAGAGAACAAAGTCTATATGTCATAACACCAAGAACTTCCATTAGTTGATTTTGACTTGTATTTTCACTCTGTGCCAGGGATTGTAGGAGGCACTAGAGGACAGAGAAAAGAAATAATTACTTCCTTCAATGAGCTTCTAGACTAGCAGGAAACAGACATGTCAATAAAAAAATTACAATGAAATGGGTAAGTCCTATAATAAAGTCTTTTCTTAAAAGTCTTATGGCTTCCCAGACGAAGGTAAAACTCAGGAAAATCATAGAGCAGTTTTCCAAAGAACACTGAATTGGATCTTGAAGGACAACTGGAACCTTCCAAACAGGGTGGAGGTTGTGAAGGGTAGTCTATACACTATTCATGCAAAGACTGAGGTAGACTAGCAGGTGGTTAGAGGAGACTGCTCAAAGGCCTCATGTATCATGCTACAGGCAATGGAGACCCACAGGGGCTTGTGGCATTTAGCTCCCCCAAATATTCTACAATTACACTGGACCTCTTTTTCTACCCTTCCTTCCCTTAAAAGAAATGTATACAGAATATAACCCAAAGCAATATACAGATGTAATGCAATCCCACAACATTTTTCACAGAATTGAAACAAATACTCCTGAAATTCACATGGAATCATGAAAGACCCCGAAGTGCCAAAGCAATCTTGAGAAAAAAGAACAAAACTGGAGGTACTGCCCTCCCAGACGTCAGACTATACTACAAAGCTACAGTAATCAAAACAGCAAGGTACTGGCACAAGAACAGACACATAGATCAATGCAACAGAACAGTGAGCCCAGAAATAAAACCCACACACCTATGGTCAATTAATCTACAATAAAGAAGACAAGAATATACAATGGAGAAAGGACAGTCTCTTCGACAAGCGGTGCTGGTAAACAAAAAAACCAATCAAAAAATGCGCAGAAGATCTAAATAGACATTTTTCCAAAGAAGACATACAGATGGCTAACAGGTGCATGAGAAGATGCTTAACACTGCTAATTATTAGAGAAATGCAAATCAAAACAAGAATGAGATATCACCTCACATCTGTCAGAATGGCTGTCATCAAAAAGCCTACAAATAACAAATGCTGGGGAATTCCCTGGGGGGCGGGGTCCAATGGTTAGGACTTCACGCTTCCATTGCAGGGGGCACAGGTTTGATCCCTGGTTGGGGAACTACGATCCCACAAGCTGTGGGGTGCAGCCAAAAAAAAAAACAAACCCAAAAAACAAATAACAAATGTTGGAGAGGAAGTGGAAAAAAGGGAACCCTTGTACACTCTTAATGGGAATGGTGCAGCCACTATGGAAAACAATATGGAAGTTCCTCAAAAACTGACAATTGAATTACCATTTGATCCAGAAATTGCACTTCTGGGTATATAACCAGAAAAAATGAAAACACGAATTCAAAAAGATACATGCACCATATTTCTCCTACTAGACTACAAGCTACTTTCTGACAGCAGCCTGGCTAACTAAACGTTGGCTCAATTTAATACTATTTACTATTCCTCACACAGAATACTCTATCTCCCGCCTTCTCCAATTTCTGGTCGCTCACCCAGTCTCTCTCATTACTGCCCGTTCATCTTGACAGGGGCACAGGAGTGCTATTTATCCACGCTGGTGGCACCAGGAGCTGTCAGGTACCTGCTCCATCTCAGGCCACTAGGTGTCCAAAGTGCCAAGTAACCTAAGGGCAGGTGAGGGGTAAGGGTGAAATCCCCATGTTGTGCAAGATGTTTTGGAGTCAGGCAGTTCTTAGTTCAAATCCTATTTCTAGCATTTAATCACCAAATGCCCTTTCATCACAGAGACAATTGTTTGTGCTTCAGAATCTCCATGTATAAAATGAGGACAATCTTATCCAGTTCTCTGGGTGGTTATAATAGAACCCTTACTATGTTGTCAAGTACTCTTTGAAGCACTTATTGCATATATTAAGTCGTTCAATAATAACAAAATCTCCAGGAGGTTGAGTAGGTCATTTCCCTCATATGACAAAAGGAAACTGAGGCACTTTAAGTAACAGCTGGATAGTCACATAGCTAGTACATGCAGGAGCCGGCTTCCGAACTCAGGCAATCTGATACAGTCTGTGTCCTTAACCATTTCCCTTTGCTGGGGTATTGCGAAGCTACAACTATAAGGTAAAGGGGTGCCGGGCACGTGGCACACAGTAGATACTAAGAATACATGCAGCCTGGCTCATGATTGCAGAAAGCCATAGACAAAGTACAGAGTTTTGGTTATCCCTCGGGAGGGAAATGGGGGTAGTGCCAGAAATCTGGGAAGTGACTGTTCCGTGCCAGGCATCTTGGTAGGCACTGGAGTACACGAACAAGAACATACTGGGTGCTAGGCCGGTTCTGCCACCAAGGTCCTGGGACAGCCTGGCAAAGCTCGCCCCCGCCCCCAGGCCTCTGTTTCCCCATCTGAGGATCTATGTGTGTCTGCGCTCTCCTTCCATGCTGTTCGCCAGACGAGAGGACTCAGCGGGCCTAGCCGAACCGGGGAGGGAAACGGGAGGAACCGGAGAGGCCTTCCTCTCCGGCCCCGGGCCGCGTGGCCAGTAGCGGGGCTGGGACAGGCGGACGGGCCCATAAGTCAGCGTGCGCCGGTACTCACCTCTCCCACAGTCTCGAAGCGGGCGGAACCACGATACAAACTGCCCGCGCCGCAGCCGCGCCCTGACGCCGCGCGCCAGCTCACTTCACGCCGGAAGTCGGCAGATTCCGATTGGCTGCGTCCTGAAGAGGCCGACCAATACCGTCGCCCCGTGGCACCTTTCCCCGCCCCTGTGGGCTGCTGGGACGGGGTCCCCGTAAGGGTCTGAGAAGGAAGGGCACGTATTCCCAAAGCCCAATCAGAGCCTGGAATGCAAGGTCAGATGACTACGGTTGACCCCAGCGCTTCCGGGGCTGGTGGGGTTCTTTGTTTTCAGTATGTTACGTGGCGTCGATAAAGACTTAAGTAAAGCACGCACCTGGAATTGGACCGTGGCGGTATTGAAAACCCCGGAGTTTAAGCGAGCCTTCCCACAGACCAGGCCAAGGCTCTACACCCTGATCTCTTTGGTTCTGACCGTCTGTCTCTGAGGCTTTGGCTGTCCTCTCCACCCTCCTGGTAACGCTGGCCTCTGCCCCACCCATTCTCTTCTAAATGAGCAACTGGAAATTGTCATTGACGGAGAAAGGGGTATCAAACTCAGATGCCTCTAGGGACGTTTGCAGTACCTGAGGTTCCAGCTGATTGTTTCCACGAGGGACTGTGGGCCCTGTGATGCCAGATCTTTCTTTTCTTCCTTCATTTCTCTTTTAAGAAAAACTTAAAATCTGCTTCTGCCCTGTTTTGTGTGTGATATCTGCCTTTTAAAAAAAATGTTACAAAAACAAAACCGAACGGTGCAGCCAATCAAAACGCATCGCTGTTAAATTACTCTGTAGGAAAAAGCAAAAGCAGAGTAAGTTAAGCAGACTTTTAATAGCAAAAAAGGCCACATAGGAAGCAGGATAGGGACAAAGCCCAGGTGTGAATAATTTACCAAAAGAATAAAGCCTCTAACATTTAGACTCAAAGGGTACACAAGCTATAAGAATGCTGACCCATGTTATGGAGGCACCTAGGATGGCAGATTTGCACACACACAATGAAAGGTATGGAGCCCAAAAGAATCAGATATTCCAGAAGGATGTGCTAGACAGCACCTTGTTTTTCACTGGATACTCAGTACTATGTTTTTTAGACCATTTCACAGTTTTTCACAGTTTTCCTCTACATTACACAGTAATAAAAGAGAAAACTACTGGTACACAAACAGATGAAGCTCACAGATACTATGTTCAGGGTAAAAAAAGGCAGACACAAAAGAGTATATACTGTATGATACCAGCTTACTCTGGGGGTAGAGGTAGACTAGATAGACTTAGTAAGGTAAGGCTTTCAGAAGGGGTCCTGATACCTGCGAGATAAATAACAGGTATGATTTAAAGGCAAAGGCCATGAAACTGGAAAGACTAAGTAAGGTACTTTTGAGAAACTGTCAGGAAAAGGGGAAATAGAAATGGTACACAAGAGGAAACAGATAACAGACCTCAAGTTTGGACTTCACTCTGAAGGTAAATGGCAATTGTTGAATTTGGGGGCAAGTGGGATAGGGAGAGTCTTATGTACTAATCTTAAGTAAAATCAATGATTTTACATATATATATATCTCCACCACGCAAATCAAGTTATATACCATTTCCAGCACCCCATAAGATTCTCTTGTGGAGCTTCCTTTGTGGAGGCTACCTCTGCCCCCAGCGTAAGCTGGTATCATACAGTATATACTCTTTTCTGTCTGCCTTTTTTTTACCCTGAACATAGTATCTGTGTGCTTCATCTGTTTGTGTACCAGTAGTTCATTCTCTTTTATTACTGTGTAATGTAGAGGAAAACTGTGAAAAACTGTGAAATGGTCTAAAAAACATAGTACTGAGTATCCAGTGAAAAACAAGGTGCTGTCTAGCACACCCTTCTGGGATATCTGATTCTATGAGGGCTCCATACCTTTCATTGTCTTTAAGGTAAAGAATAACTCTGTTAGTTTTTTAAAAGACCTATTCTTGTGTATAGAAATGCAAATTGTGTTCAAGGAGATGTATTTTATTATTGCACTGTGGGTCTGATCAGTTCTGCCAGGTTTTGCATCTATTTGTAAAGCATTTCGTTATTCCTCATTTGAATATATATGTGCGTGCGGTACTTTGAATTTTCCTCTGAACTTTGTAATATCTTTCTGGGTCTCTCATTAATTAATGACTTAAGTAAAACCTTTGACACATTCATTTTATATCTGTGTGAGTCATGATTATACTAGATTTTTAAAATTATTCTTTAACAAGTGTATGCAATTGTATAAACACACCACAGTTTATTAATCCATTCATCTACTGATGGGCATTTGAGTTTTTTCCCTTTGCCTATTATAAAGCCACTATGGACGTTTTTGTATAGGTCTTTTTGTGAATATATGCATTAATTTTTCTTGGGTAAGTATCTAGGAATGGGATTTCTGGGTCATAGGGTAACTGGTAAAAATGGACTTGTTTTCAAAGTGATTGTACCATTTTACATTCCCACCAACACTGTATGAGTTTCTTATTTTCTGCATCCTTGCCAACACTTGGAATTGTCAGTCTTTTCCATTTTAGCTATCTGTAGATATTCTATGGTATCTCATTGTGGTTTAATTTACCATATGTTTTTATGAGGGAAGGGACTGAACAGAAAGCTCTTTCTGGCTGTTATGTAGAGAATGATATTTGTACACCAAAGCTCATAGCAGCATTATTCGCAATAGTCAAAATGTGGAAAGAAACCAAGTGCAGATGAGTGGATAAACAAATGTGGTATATACATGCAATGGAATATTATTTGGTCTTAAAAAGGAATGAAATATATGCCACAACATGAATTAACTTCGAAGACATTATGCTAAATGAAATAAGCCATTCACAAAAAGACAAATATTTTATGATTCTACTTATATGAGGTACCTAGAATTCAGAGAGAGAACACAAAATAACGGTTACTAGGATTTGGGGGTGAGGGGGTGTCATAAGGAGTTACTGTTTAATAGGTAGTGTTTCTGTTTGGGGTGATGAAAAAGTTCTTGAGATGGATAGTGATTATGGTTGCATAACAATGCAAATGTAATTAATGCCACTGAACCGTACATTTAGAAATGGTTAAAATGGTAAAATTTATATCACATACACTTTAACGCACACACACACAGATGCACATACGTGCACAAACCTGGTGTTCCAGTTCTGAGAACTCAGCAGTGGCAGCTCCTGTCTCAACTGTAACTGCAGAATTTTAATTTATGGAAGTGATTGGGTGACAGCACGGAGAGAAGTGATGCCATTGAAAGAAGAATTTATTACTTATGTTTCCCAAGAAGAGGAGGCACACCACATGTGGCCACATGGGGAAGCATCAGGTTTGGTCAAGAGGCAGAAAGGAGCAAGGGGAAAGCCAAAGTCAGAGCCTTTACTGGGGTTTCTGCAGGAAAGGCAAGCTATAGCGGGGAAAATAGCTTAGGATCGGCTAAATAGTTCTTTTGAACTGTGGGGGACAGGAACTGTTCCTAGATGTCTGGTACCTGGCCTTGGGTTGATTTAGGGCAGGGGAAATATTGACATGTTGTGTGGGATTAGATAAAGGAGGTAGGTGGCTGTGGATATGAACTCGAGATTGGTTGGAGAGTCTGTAATATGACTTGCATGCTCACAAAAGCAGGATTGTAGGGGAGATGTAAACAACCTTGGTTATTAATTTGGCCCTGTGGTTAATAGATGTCAAAAGGCTAAATACAGAATCTAAGAAAACACAAAACAATTGGCCCTGTGGTTATCTGGCATCACTTTAAGAAACTTTGGGGTGATTATAAGGAGACTTTTAGGGAGTAAGGCATAGGATGTCCTAAACGATACAGGAAACATTTTATTATGAAAGTAGAAAGGAGGAACACAGGTAGAAGTATAAGGAGTGCTTCTAGGTCAGTCCATAACTGACTGGAAAAACTGGTTTTCCATTTATATGGCATTAGGCGAGAAAATAGATCTGAAATTTCAGGAGTCTCTAATAATATTTTGGTGGAGTTGTATAGTATGTTAAAAGTATGAGTGACAATAACGTCTTGGTGTATTTCTTGGGTCAGGCAGTTACGTTGTGGGAGGGTATGAGCTGATAATTTAGCAAAGTATATGTAAAGATTAGTGGTATTGTGTGTAACCAAGGGGAAGGAGAGGTCATGTTCGAGATGCAGAGCACAAGTAGGACACAGCACTGGGGAGTGAGTGGTCCTTTCCCCAAGGGGTCAACGGGTTGACTGACATGAGGGAGGTGCCTTCTGGGGAAAGTAATAATCTCTATAATTTTTAGAATGGCACAGATAGTAATAATCTCCACCAAATTTCCCTTTAGGCATGGGAGTTTAGGGGTGTATGTTTTGGCAGAGAACAAGGGATATACCAGAGTCACAAGCTAAGCAGACAGCAAGCTCAGAAACAGAATATCTAATATCAAAGGAAGAAAAGCAAAACTGCCCTGTGTCCAGTTTTTACCTTAGGAGAGGCCATCCATGGGCATCACTGGGGTGGAGGTTTCAGCGTCCACGTGAAGTCATCTCTGGCACAGGAGGGCAAATCATTTCCAAAGGTGAGGTCTTGAGTTGGGGTGATGGCATCTCCAGTGGTGAACTCCTGGGCCAGGGCAATGCCGTCTGGGATATGGGACTTGGGATATCCCTTTTAAGTGGGCATCCACTCAGGTTAGTGTGGATCTTAGCATTTGCCACGCTTGGTTGAAACAACGGAGCTTGGAGAATTTGGCCTGTGGATTGTAAACGAATGAAAGTGCCCCACTTTCTGTAATCAACAGAAAGTGTACAGCTGCACTTGTTTTTTTAGCTTTGTTTATGGTGGAAGTTTAGGTTCAGCTGGGTCCCATATCAGGCAAGCAGCTGCCTGGCCCATGGGACAATCTATAGTTAATGGGTCTCAGCGGAGTATGAGCCTAGATCTGGCCTCCAGCCCTTATGGAATCGAGACAGGATTGAAAATTTGCAGATAGGTTAAAGGCAAGGGGCGACATAGAGACACATTTAGAGGTTTATTTCCTGGGCTGGAATCTTAAAAGGAGTTATTTTAAGAGACCATTAGTTCTCTCAGTTAAACTGGCTATTTAGGTCCTATTAAGGATATGCAGTTCTATTGAATGCCTTGTCCAAGAGCCAAGCATTGTGTATTTTGAAAAGTGAAATGTGTGTCTTGGTTACTACCAGTAACGTCTGTAACCCCAAAGGGAATAAGGAGGGTCCTGACAAGGCCTTGTATTGCGGCCTCAATATATGTAGAGACATGTGTGATTATGATTTATATTTTGGGTATCTATGAGGTAAGAGATTGCCAATCTTTTACCTTGGAAGGGACAGTTTTTACTTAAGAGCCAAATAGTTTATAATAAATGTGAAGGTGGGACCATTTGTTGGCCAGAGCATCCCGTGTGAAGATGACTGCCTAAAGTCTGGCCAAGTGTGTTGACCTTTGGGTCCCGTACTTCATCAGGGACATCCAGGTTAAGGGATGGAAAGCAGCAATATTCCATGGAGCTCCATCACATATGATGGTTAGCAGTGCCATTCGCATCATCTACAAGCAGCATTGCTGTTCACTCAGTTAATGCCAGTGGGCTTCTCAGGAAGCCAAGGGGTCTCAGAGTGGGGAGACTTCCTTCAGCACCATGGCATCCGGCAAGGGACTGAAGACAGGGGAAGCCACCCCCAACCCCCTGGAGGTGGAATATGCCAGAGGGCCCATGTTTGGTTCCATCCTGTCTTAGGGAGGACTCTGTAGCTGTGCTGAGCTTGTGGGATGCAGTGTCCATGACCCAAAGCATACTGGGTAGCTGCGTACAGAGGGTCACGGTCTTGGGGGTCTGTGATAGCCTCTAGTTCCAGGAGAGCCCAGTATGTAGCCTGCTATTTGTTGTTTTAGTAGTGTACAGCATGAGGCTAAGACAGGTAGTTTCTTGCATCACAAACTCTTAGGCAAGACTTACGGCCATCAAAAGTGGTGTAGATACAGATGAACCTATTTGCAAAGCAGAAATAGAGACACAGACATAGAGAACAAATGTATGGACACCAAGGGAGGAAGCAGGGGTGGGATGAATTGGGAGACTGGCACTGACATATATATACAACTACGTATATAATAGATAACTAATGAGAACCTACTGTATAGCACAGGGAACTCTACTCATTGCTCTGTAGTGACCTAAATGGGAAGGATATCCAAAAAAGAGGTGATATATGTATACATAGAGCTGATTCACTTTGCTGTACAGTAGAAACTAACACAGCAAAGTTTATAGCATCGTAAAGCAAATATACTCCAATTAAAAAAAAAACAGTGGTGTAGAGACACCAGGAGACATGAGAAGAGGTTGCCAAAGACTACGGTGAAGGAGTTTCTGAGGGCACTAATGGAAGTGTCTGCTGATTTGGAAGTAAAATTTGTAAATACACTGCCACCAGACGCAAAAAGGACTAAAAAATGTTGGACTTATATGTCCGTAAAGAGTGTGTTAAATGAGTCTCATTGGAGGAGGATGTCATCAATATAATGCCATACCTGTGCTCCTGGAGAAAGGTGAACACAGTGAAGATCGTGTTGCAAAGATTCTATGTGGTGGCAAAACTGTTGAGTTACCCCATGCCTGGAAAAGGTATTTTGTGTCCTTTCAGAAGTGAAGGCAAACTGCAGCTGAAAGGCTGTTGAAACAGGCATGCAAGAGAATGTTTTTAACCAAATTTATAAGAGCAAAATATTTATTAGTTGGATAGAGTCCGTAATTTTAATAGTATCGTATATTGGGTATGGGGACCCTAATAGCTGGGAACAGAGCATTAATGTTGTAGTAATCCACCATGAGGCACCTGTTACGGACTGAATGTTTGTGTCCTCCCCGGATTTACAATGTTGAAGCCACAACCGTCAATATGACTGTACTTGGAGATAGGGCCTTTATGAAGGTAACCAAGGTTAAATGAGGGCGTAAGGGTGGGTCCCTAATCCAAAAGGACTGGTGACTTTAGAAGAAAAGGAAGAGAGAAATACCTCTTCCTCTGTCTACCATGTGCAGCCATGGCAAGAAGGCTGCTATCTACAAGCCAGAAAGAGAGGCCTCACCAGAAATTAGATCAGCCAGCACCTTAACGCTTGACTTCCCAGCCTCTAGAATTTTTTTTTTTAAGTTATTTATTTTTGGCTGGGTTGGGTCTTTGTTGCTGCGCGTGGGCTTTCTCTAGCTATGGCGAGCAGGGGCTACTTTTTCTTGTGGTACATGGGCTTCTCATCGTGGCGGCTTCTCTTGTTGCGGAGCACAGGCTCTAGGCACGCAGGCTTCAGTAGTTGTGGCACATGGGCTCAGTAGTTGTGACTCACGGGCTTAGTTGCTCCACGGCATGTGGTATCTTCCTGGACCAGGGCTCAAACCCGTGTCCCCTGCATTGGCACCAGCCTCTAGAATTTTGAGAAAATAATTTTCTGTTGTTTAAGTCACCCAGTCTGTGGTATTTTGTCTTGACAACCCAAGCTAACTAGTACACCGTCCTTTATTTTTCCCCAGCAGAAACAGGCAAAGTTGGGCTATCAAACGGAAAAGGAGTGGGAACAATCACATCTTTATTAATTAGGTTTTATATAATAAGTTTTAATCCTTGAAGGCCCTCTTTTAACTTACAATGGGCCATGTTAACTATTTTAACTAAGGGGTCTGTGGAGTCCCATTGTATCAAGCCAATTTGTAATGGCCAAAGATTTAATTTTAATTCAGTATTCATTGTGTTAGAGTGTGTGTGCCCAACGTGAGATATTTTTAGAGCAATAGGTATTATGACTATGGGGAACTTGGGTAAGGCTGTAGTTAAAGGCTATTTTTTTCTCTATTTTATGTTTAGTTCCTTTTCTAAGATTATAGGGGGTACAATGTTTAAATTTAGTGGGATCCCCAGGTATAACTATAATTTGAGCCCCAGTATTGATTAAGTCTATAAAGTTTTCTCAGTTGATACCTTTTAGCAAATGCTAAAGTTAATTTAGAACCAAGGCTGCAGATGCACAAAAGCCAATCAGCACCCTTTTTTATCTTTTTGTGATAAATTCTTTTAATATATACATTTTTACATATAAACTTTCGAATTCCAATTGAGTCAAATTAAAGACCTGTTTTAATTTAGTTAGATATCATATATACATATATATCTATTATGTACTAGTTAAAATATTTTATATATATACAAAAATATTTTAGTAATCTTTAATTTTCTCCTCCTGTTGTCTAGGGTTTTGTTTTCTTTTCTCTATTCCCTGCTCATCCTTTTTTCTTCTGTTTTAGGCTTTTAGCTCCCTGAAGCCAGTGGGTTTTAGTTTCTGCTTTAAGGGGAAAGAGGGAGGGAAAGGGCCTAGCGCCTCTAGACAGCAGCCTCCTCTGTCCCCTTCTCAACATCCCCTACTTTTTTCCCCTTAAACAAAATCTTTTAGAACAGCTGAACAGCTGTATCTTTAGGTGGATAAAGTCCCACTTGTCACGTTTTTCTTTGTCTCCTGTCTCTGACCATTTCCCCCACTTTTTTTGAGTGTTTACCTGATAAACTCCTGGTTTGAATAATTCCAGCAGGATTTAGGGTGTAGGGGCTGTCCCTAGATGTCTGGTAACTGGCCCTGGGTTGACTCAAGGAAGGGGAAATATTGACATGGTGTGTGGGATTACATAAAGGAGGTAGTTGTGGGAATGGATCCGGGATTGGTTGGAGGATTTGTTATACAACTTTACCTGTTCATGAAAGCAGGATCCCAGGGCAGATGTAAACAACTTTGGCTGTCAGTTTGGCCCTGTGGTTAATAGACATTAAATAGACAAATACAGAATCTAAGGAAACAGAGCAGCCCCTCTTCACCTTGCGGCATTTTCCAATTGGCCAGTGCTGGGAGCCATGTGCAGCCTCAGCTATACACGTGTTAGGCATAAAATAGCAGCTTCCAGGCATGAAAGAGCCAAAAAACCAAAAACAACAAAAGAGCACCTTTTGCAGTAGACATCTGCTGCTTTCAGCTGCGACGGACCTTCCATTCATAGCACCTTGATATCCCTTTGGAGAACCACCCTGCTTCCCAATTCCTGGTCCAGGTGACTCACGCCATTGTCGGACTGACTTCTCTCAGCCTAGGTATCCAGAGGAGGTCATGTGACTTGGGCCTGGCCAATCAGCATCACCCTCCCAGCCTGGCCTCAGTGACTGGTTCACAGATGGATCTGTGATTCCAGCTAGTCCAATGGCAGCTCTCCCAAGACTTTCGCTAGGGTTCACTGGGAACATGGCCGGTGTGCCTTATTTGGTGGGGTTATCGAACTGTCAGGATGTCATCCTGAAGCTGGGACTGGGAGGGAAGCACCATGTGGAAGAGGGGTGGATGCTAGCCTGAGGGTGAAGCCACCACAGAGGAGAGTGCAGGCAAGACTGGGAAAGAAGCTGGGTTGTGATATGATTGTCTGAGGCCCTGGATGCTGCCGTGCTATCAGCCATGGACTTTTCAGTTACACGAGCCGACAAATTCCCTTTCATGTTTGAAAAAAAAAAATTTCACAGTGTAAAATAGTAGGCATAGTATACTACTGTTTATGTAGAAAAGGAGGGGGAAATTGTGTTTATATGTATCTGCTTGTGTATGCATTTGAACTTTTCTGATAAGCAAGAAACTAATAATCATGGATACCTGTTGGGGAATGGAAACTGGTGGATGGGGGAAGAAGTCATGGGAATGACTTCACTATATATCCTTTTATATCTTTTTACATTTGCACATTTGGGATTGTTACTATTCATAGTATTAATTACATAATTTTAAAAATATTTATTTATTTTTGGCTACATTGGGTCTTTGTTTCTGCGTGCGGGCTTTCTCTAGTTGCGGCGAGCGGGGGCTACTCTTCGTTGCAGTGCACGGACTGGACTTCTTATCGCCGTGGCTTCTCTTGTTGCAGAGCACGGGCTCTAGGCGCATGGGCTTCAGTAGTTGTGGCACGTGGGCTCAGTAGTTGTGGCAAGTGGGCTCAGTAGTTGTGGCCCACGGGCTTAGTTGCTCCCCAGCATGTGGGATCTTCCTGGACCAGGACACGAACCCATGTCTCCTGCATTGGCAGGCAGGTTCTTAACCACTGCGCCACCAGGGAAGTCCCACATAATTTTAAAAATACAAAAAACGAGAGGTTGCAATGGTATTTTATAAGCCTTAGTAAGAACAAATTCTATTAAACCAAATACATTAAATTTTCAAAGTATGTAAGATAAGTATATTTACATTCCTAACAACTCAAGAGCAAAGTAAACAGAACAGAGTCAAGAGACCAGGTAGATGGGAAAAGATCTTAATTAAATTTAAAGTTATGCATAGTCTGTCTTTTGTTATGTTTGCTAAGAAGATGCAAGAAGCTTTCTGAGATATCCAGTGTTAACTACAAAGTTCTTTCTAGAATATTCAATGTTATCCATAAAGAACTTCTGCTTCTGGGTAGGATGTAGTCAGTATCAGTAGGTCTTCATTTGTGCTGCAACAATTGGGGAAAAAGAAGGATAAATTACAAAAACCATATTTTAAAGGACATCAGAGAACAGTGGGAACAGAGAAGGAAGAGCTCATTCAAGGTGAGCTGAGATTGTTGGTCAGTTTTTCCTTGGGTCATTTGTGAAGTCTGGGCATAGGCTGAAGATTGAGCTTAGTTTACAGAAACTATTGAGGCCACTCAAGCTGCCATTATAGACTAGAATCTAGATGCGAGGCTCATTTTTCCTATGGGATACTTGCTAAGTGCTGGGGTAGACTGAGGGGTGGTGATGGAGGGGGTTGGGCCTGTCTGGGGGCCTGGGCTGGAAAGGCAGCACAAGATCTACATCTTTTGGTGTTTGGAGGCTGGAGTCTCACTGGGGAGAAGGGCCTGCAAAAACACAAGATAGATCTCACTCTCAAGATAACTAAAAACAGAGGTGTACTGAGTCCAACTAAAGCTGCAACTCACCCCAACTCAGCTCAATTCCTGATTGGATTGAGGCATCATCCCTTTAAGATATATGTCTAACAGAGGATAAGTAAACCCTGTAGGGGAAAATATGATTAATCTCAACATCTGTGATTCTTTTATACACAATATTTGGCATATGATAAAAAATTACAAGTCATAGAAAAAGCAGGTATGGTAGCCTGAACAATGTCCTCCCAAAGATGTGTCTGTCCTAATTCCTGGAACCTGTGAATGTAGTGACTTTGCAGATGTGATTAAGGATTTGAGATGGAGACAGTATCCTGGCTTATCCAGGTGGGCCCAATAAAATCACAAGGGTCCTTATGAGAGGGAGGCAGGAAGGTCAGAGTTAGTAGTAGACGTAAGGATGGAAATGAGAGGTAGGAGTTATGTGAAGAAGGGGTCACAAGCTAAAGAATGCCAGTGGCCTTTAGAGCTGAAAAGGACAAGGAAAAGGATTCTTCCCTACAGCTTTCAGAAGGAACCCACCCTGCTGACACCTTGACTTTAGCCCAGTGAGACTGATTTTGGACTTCTGACCTCCAGAGCTCTAAGATAACAAATTAGTGTTGTCTGAGCCCCCTAAATTTGTGGTAATTTATTATAGCAGTAGTAGGAAACTAATACAACAGGACAATGTGACTGATAATCAAGAGAAAAAAAAATGAGACAATAAAAGCAGACCCATACCTGATCTGGATGTCAAGGACGTTAACCATTTAAGGGAATGTAAACTGGTGCAGCCACTATGGAAAACAGTATGGAAGTTCCTCCAAAAACTAAAAATAGAGTTGCCATATGATTCTGCAATTACTCTCTTGGGCATATATCCAGAAAAAATATATAATTCAAAAAAATATATGTACCCCAATGTTAATTGCAGCACTATTTACAATAGCCAAGACATGGAAGCAACCTAAATGTCCATCAACAGATGAATGGATAAAGAAGATGTGGTATATATATATACCATGGAATATTACTCAGCCATAAAAAAGAATGAAATAATGCAATTTGCAGAAACATGGATGGACCTGGAGATTATCATACTAAGTGAAGTAAGTCAGAAAGAGAAAGACAAATAGCATACGATATCACTTATATGTGGAACGTCCAATATGACACAAATGAACTTTTATTAAATAGAAACAGGCTCACAGACATAGAGGGCAAACATGTGGTTGTCATGAGTGAGGGGAGGGTAGGAGAGGGATGGATTGGGAGTTTGGGGTTAGCAGATGCAAACTATTATACAGAATGGATAAACATCAAGATCCTACTGTATACCACAGGGAACTATATTCAATATCCTGTGATAAACCATGATGGAAGAGAATATGAAAAAGAATGTATATATATGTATAACAGAATCACTTTGCTGTACAGTGGAAATTAACACGTAAGTCAACTATACTTCAATAAAATAAAATTTAAAAATAAAATAACCATTTAAATATGTTAAAGAGGGCTTCCCTGGTGGCGCAGTGGTTGAGAGTCTGCCTGCCGATGCAGGGGACACGGGTTCGTGCCCCGGTCCGGGAAGATCCCACATGCCACCGAGTGGCTGGGCCCGTGAGCCATGGCCGCTGAGCCTGCACGTCCAGAGCCTGTGCTCCGCAAGGGGAGAGGCCACAACAGTGAGAGGCCCGCATACCGCAAAAAAAAAAAAAAAATAATAATAATAATAATAAA
>NW_020175400.1:1422832-1432738 GCF_003031525.2 Neophocaena asiaeorientalis asiaeorientalis | reverse complement strand
CAGGAGAGGCCGCAGTGGTGAGAGGCCCGCGTACCGCAAAAAAAAAAAAAAAAATAATAATAATAATAATAAATAAATAAAATAAATATGTTAAAGACAGTACTAGGAACAATGAACAAATGGTGACAAAATGTGGAATTTCAACAGAGAATTAGAATATATAAAAGCCAAATGAACATTCTAGGATGAACAGATAGAATATCTGAAAGGAAGCATTCAGATGGGCTGAGCAGCAGACTAGACACAGCAGAGGCAAGAGATTAGTAAACTTGAAGATGGGCCAATAGAAAATACCCAAACTAAAGTACAGAAAGATAAAGAAATAGAAAGAACACTGTTAACTACAAAGTTTTTGTTTGATGTCTCCCCAGAATACAATATTTAGCCAAGAAGATTATTCATTTCATCTTAGAATGTTTGTTGTAGCAGATATAAGGAAATTTGTTTATTTAAATTGTACGTAAGCTCACTTTGTAAATCATATTGCTGATTAGACTCTTGGGTCTAGTTTTCTCCCACGGATTGCAAGTAATACAAAGTAAAGCTTCTAGTGGGTTTGAATCTAAAAACCACAATCATTGTCTACCTCTAAAATCCAGCTTCCACGTTTGTAAAATGGAGGTAATAATATATATCTCATAGCTCTAGTATGAGGATTAAGTGACATAAGGCCCTTTGCATAATAATCCCTGGCACAGAGTAAATGTACATTTTTATTATCGTTTTTTCCTCAGGCAGGTACATCTGTATGTCAGAAGAATCATCAGAGGGAGTATGAGGTAATGGACTTTCATTCAATAAGATGAGCTTAAATGAAATAATGAATGTAAAGTTCTCCATAAAGAGATATAATGGTGCCCTTTACTATTATAGCAGGAATCTCAGTTTACTAACTCAGGCATACCATAAATAGTATTTTATTTTTATATAATAATTTATTTTTTGAGCTCCCAATCAGCTAGAGTGGCAGCAAGTTAATCTTGGTAATTTGAGGTTTCTTTCCTTTCTGCTAGATGGCATCTAAGTTCTAGGGGTTCACATTGTGCAAGGTATGGGTTGGATCTTCCCTCATCAGTCACAGAGGAGTAACTTGTTCCTGCACCTACTTCAGGTCAGTGGACTCTGTCCTCAACTTCCATTCCCAGTTTGGGGGCCATGGGAATCTTTCTGCTGCTTCATTGCCAAACAAGGTCATGGAAATATTGGAGAGGCTGGGACATGGCTTGCCTGGACACCCTAGACAGTAGTGCCATCTCTACAATCGTGTTCCCAGGGATGCTGCCCAGGAAGCAGGGCCCCAGGCCTTTCTTTCTTGAACCCACTTCATCACTGCTATTAGAAATCAATTTTTCATTTCTCTTTCTCCCTGCCTAAGGGGCTTTTATCCAGTCTCCTTAGAGAACGCTTAGGTTAATAGGCTTAGGGTTTTGGAATTATTTTTTTGGAACTATTGTTTTTCTACTTTCATTACCACTTCATGTCTCCTCTGAACCAATAAACACAGAACTGGCTTAAGTGGATGAAGAGGAGGGGAAAGGAGGATGACAGAAAGAAATAAAAGTATATCGGGTGAGGAAGGGGTCCAGCTATGATATAAACCTTGGGACCAGATTAGCCTTCTTGCCATAAACAACAATAAAACTGGACAAAAATATGTGAGCAATCGTTCTCAGGTATTGGATAATAGGCAGTACATCACAGTGATCCTTGAGAGAAGGGGAACTCATGAGATGTGCCCCAAATCATTTTGGCTTTCTGCTGGGGAACAGTTTTCCAACCACAGCACAACAAGCTGGAGTTCTAGCAGAGTAGGGCTGACTTGCTGTGTGGAAGAGGCAGAGATCAGAGCTCAGGGCTCTGAAGCAGCTGCAATCTACAGGTCATGGCACTGGAGAGGATGCAGCTGCATGTGTGGGAGGCAAAAATCTATGTGGGAGGTCCCCTGTGAATCTTTGGCTCAGGGCCGCGATGCACATGTATAGGGGAAGACCACCCAAGGCTTTCCACAGAGAGGCTGCTACAGAGTTGAGGGTAAAATAGATAGCAGAAGTCAAGCAGATAACAGAATCTAGAGCCTCTACAATGTATCATCCACAGTGTCCATTAAACAATCTAAAATTCCTACATATGTAAAAACAACAACAAGGAAATGTGACCCATAGTAAAGACAACCACAACAAAGTGTCAAGAGTCAATAGAAACTGACCTCAAGATGGTCCAGATGTTGGATTTAGCAAAGACTTTAAGGAAATTATTATAAATATGTTCAAAAATCTAAAAGAATATGTGTTCAAAGAATTAAAAGAAAATATGGTCATAATGAGTGAAGTAATGGGAAATGAAGCCCAAAAGTATGCAGCGGGTAAGGGGATCTAGGGATATTTCAAACTGCTTTTGCCCAATCCTCATTATTTTATGACGTCACTCCTTTACTCCCAACTCCAGAGGTACCTGGTTCTGTCAGTGGTTGTGCCTTTTAAAGACTCTGTGGTATAAACTGGGATGGTTTTCACTTTTGCCCACTACTGGCTCAGGAAATGTCTCTTCTTGGATCTGCTAAAAGTCAACCTTTCTCTTCTGCTGTCTGGCTTCCAAAATTTTGTTAGTGCTGTCTCCTCTGTTCTCTCATTTTTGTAGATTTATTGTAGTTTTAAAAAAATCATTTTAGTAGGTTTTAGTAGGAGTTTTAGAGGGAATGAATCTAGATGTGCATGTTTAATCCATATTTTCAGCCCAGAACTCCTGTACTAATTCTTAAAAGTGATTTAAATAACATAACATTTCCTGGAAACTGTTCTCATCCAATATATTAACAGACTTCTGTTGGCCTCCTCACTAAAAGGCCCAAATGAGATTTCTTAATCTCCCTTTCTTCGTGTGCCCTCAAGGGCCACAAAGCCTCTAAAATAAATTACAATTATGCCTGTCGTAAGCCCATTAGTTGGACATGACAAATCAGTAAAAAAGAGATACTCATTTTCTTCTACGGAAGTAGCTTTCCTCAAGGGACCTGGGCTCACCACAATCTCACAAATGCATACCTTCTTGGACATGTCTAGCTTTTGCCGACAGTAAATATTAAATTATACCTCAGATATAAAACCTCTACTGCATCTAATTCAAGCTAACCCCATTAAATGATTACCTAGGTCTTAAAATCTAAAAGGCTTTTTCTTCCCTTAAACAAGTCCTGTCAGCCCCAACATTAGGTACCCTTACTTCTAGTAAGCACGTCACTCTTTTTTGCCATTAAAAAGCAATATTTACCTTTGCTGTACAAAGACTGGTGGAGACAACTCCCCGTTGCCTACTATAATTCTCTTTGCACCAGATGTGCCTCTAGCCTGTGTTCTGTGGCTAGGACATCTATCTCATTAGAGCCTTCTTCTGTTTTTGTCTTGGCTGCCCTCTGAATGGGGAGGGGGCTGCTCCTCTTCGGGTATAGCACTCTTTGTAAAAGCCAAAATACAATTCCTATCTACAGTCCAAGTATATTAGTATTAAATTTTACTCATCTTGGATGGTCATATTACCCTTACACATTGTCCCCAGGTAAACCCAGCATCTTCACTTTCAACTCCAACATACTAAAAACCTCTTATCTGTCTTCCCGTTTTTGCACACACCCTTGTTTGCCTTCATACAACCTTTCTCCAACTCTTTTTGTTAACAGAATCTTGATTTCTTGCAGATGTCTATACACATCTCCCCTCCCCTAGAAGCTGACACTGTCCCTGGTTCAGGGGCAAATCTTGATTAACTGGGTACCATTCCCCTGAGTGGAGACTGGTCCAGTATGGATACAGTTCTGCCAGTGAGTCATGGGGAAAAATCTCCTGGGGAAGCTTCTGAGAAAAGTTTCTTCATTCCCCAAAATAGACCCCCCACAGAGTCTTTCTCTTTTGCTGATCACGTTGGGCCTGAGTGTGGCACCTAGAGCTGCAGCCAACTTCTTGTGACTGTGACAGAATCTAGCCTGAGGAGGGCAGAGGAGAAAGATGGAGGGACTTTGGGTCCTCCATAACATCTCTTAATACACCAACCATGGAGCTGCCCCACCTCAGGAAATCTTGTTAAATACTCTTAATTTTTTAAAGACAAATTGAAGTTGTGTACTAGATTCTTTTTCATTTCGCCCTCCAGATTCACTCTCCACGCCTCTCTGTGAACCAGGAGGTTGGATTTGGTCAATGACATGCATCAGCAGTAGATCAAAGGGTGGGAGTAGAGAGCCAGGTCATGGTTCAATAGTGGCTGCATCCTTTACCAAGGCCATATTTCTGAGGTTCTAATAGCCACTCCTTCCCTTTGCCCTCTCAAGCGTGGGGGTAGCTTTACTCTGTTGCCAGTTAGTTCCATGAACCCTGCCCATACTTTTGTAAATAATCCCTCCATTAACCTCTGTGAAATGTCCCCCTTTTTTTCCCCTTCCAGTTTCATTGAGATATAATTGACATATGGCACTGTATAAGTTTAAAGTGTACAGCATAGTGATTTGATTTACATACATCATGAATTGATTGTCACAATAAGTTTAGGAAACATCCATCCTCTCATATAGGTACAAAATTAAAGAAATAAAAAAATTTTTTTTCCCTGGGATGAGAACACATAGAATTTACTCCCTTAACAACTTTCATAGATAACATACAGCAGTGTTCATTATATTTCTTGTGTTGTACATTACATCCCTAGTACTTATCTTTTAACTAAAAGTTTGGACCTTTTGACTGCCTTCATTTTCCCCTCCCCCCACACCTTGCCTCTGGTAACCACAAATCTGATCCCTTTTTCTGAGTTTGTTTGTTTTTGAAATATAATTGATCTACAACACTGTGTTCGCTGCTGGTACACAACATAGTGATTCAATATGAAATGTCCTCTTTTGAGTGTGCCATCTCTTTTCTGCCAAAACCCTGACTGATACATTGGGTTTTCAACAGATGTGGTTACTGCCCACTTGACTGAACCTGTACTGGCCTCAGACATCTTACTGTCATCTTTTACACAGATGGATCTGTTCATTGGTTTCAGTGTTTGTAAGGTAAAGTAATGTTCCTCTTTGGTGTCTGACATCTGCATAGGTGATGAATTGATTGCTTTCTTCAAAACACATACCCTTCAAACAGATCTGCCAATATTTTTACTGGTTCCAGTTGACTTTTGGGTCATTCATATTTATGGCCAACTGGAAAACAGTGAAGTGAAATAAGTCTCCAGATGTCTTTAGATTAATGACTTTTCATGTCTTATAATTATCTTCTAAAAAAGCCTTATGAGATACTCCAGCTAAAAATGCTTTGGCTACTGCAATCATTTTCTCTCTTCTCAGGCCATGGCTTTACCTCCCTCACCCATCAACTAGGCTCCTCTGACAACTTTACCTTTCTTGAATGTTGCTCTGCTCCGAAACCAGGCCCCAAATTTAGGGGGAAATCTGTAGTGGCCAAATGGTCTTCAGCCAGATCACCTTAGGTATTCCCCAGATGGCCACTTGAGGGCGCCGAAGGATCTTCTTCACTTTACTCACATGATGGGTGGGATGGCTCATGTGAATTAAGCTGGGTATGATAAAGGAAGTCTGATAAAAGCTATCGATGTGTTCCAACATGTTCCACCGTGGGTCATAGTACTGTCATGCCGGACACTTTTTAAGCATATAATGGTAGGGCACAATCCACAACAGGATTATTTTGTTTAATTTCATCCAGATGAAGAAATACTGATCACATAAATAGAAATGTATGTTCACAAGATATATAGAAATATCACCAAATGCAAAATATAATATACTACCATCATCAAAGAGCTGTGAAAAGTTTTCACACTCTGATTTGAAATACTGCTACCCTTTAATATAATGCGACACACACTTTATAGGTCAAACTGGAAGTCTCTCAGAAACAGCAAGAATTTCACTGTTGACTTTCACTGTAGATTCATCAAGCGGGTAAAATGACAAAATAGAATTTTGAAAACTAAGTTGGCCAAGATATATGCAGAAACCTGAATCAAATGGCCTACATCTTGCCCTTGGTTCTTGCAAGTATAAGTTATCAAAGAGACAAGACTTTCTCATCTTGAAATATTAATGGGTTGGCCCATGAAATTTCCCACTATGCTCCCAGAGGCACCGACTTAAAAGAAATTGTGTATTAACTGACATTCTACTAAAGTAGTACAAAGCACTTTTTTTAAGTATGTCAAGGCCTTCCATTCATAACTGTCCTACCATAGCAAATGCTGTTGATGCCTCACCTATATCCCCTTTGATCCCTCTGATTCGGATTCAAATTCTGATGTGTTTTTTTCCTACACACCAAGAAATTCTCCCACACCAGCTGTGTGTCCTATAATTCAACTCAATTTTGATACTACCTACCTGGACATAGATAACCACAGGTTAAGGTTTAATCCTACCAGACTGCTCCCCACCCCAGATGCCAGTCACAATTTCAGGTTGTCACCTGGGTTTCTGCCCAAGCACGATAGATTGGAGGTTCCTATGACCCGCTCCTTGGATGTCATTAATTTGCTAGAGCAGCTCACAGAACACAGAGAAACATTTTACTTAGTAGATTACCAGTTTATTATAAAAGGGTATAACTCGGGAACAGCCAGATAGAAGAGATGCACAGGGCAAAATATGTGGGAAGGGTGCAGAGCTTCCATGCCCTCTCTGAGCACCTCTCCCCCCGAATTTCAACCTGCACGCTCTCCAAACCCTGTACTTTGGGGTTTTTATGGAGGCTTCATTACCTAGGCATGATTGATTAAATTATTAACGATTGGTGATTGAACTCAATCTCCAGTCCCTCTACCCTCCTTGGAGGTCAGGGGGTGGGACTGAAAGTTCCAACCCTCTAATGACATGGTTTGTTCCCCTGGCAACCAGCTCATCCTTAGGTGACCCAGCAGCTTCCCAAGTCACCTCATTAAAATAACTTTATTTTTTTACTATTATTTTTTATAAATTTATTTATTTTTGGCTGCATTGGGTTTTCATTGCTATGCATGGGCCTTCTCTAGTTGGGGAGAGTGGGGGCTACTCTTCTTTGTGGCGCGTGGGCTTCTCATGGTGGTGGCTTCGTGGGTTTCAATAGTTGTGGCATAAGGGCTCAGTAGTTGTGGCTCGCGGGCTCTAGAGCACAGGCCCAGTAGCTATGGCACACGGACTTAGTTGCTCTGAGGCATGTGGGATCTTCCTGGACCAGGGCTCGAACCCATGTCCCTTGCATTGGCAGGTGGATTCTTAACCACTGCGCCACCAGGGAAGTCCCATTAACATAATTTTAAAAGGCACCTTTATTGCTTTCATCACATAGGAAATCCCAAGGATTTTAGGAGCTCTATGCCAGGGTCAGGGACAAAGACCAAATATATATTTCTCATTATAAATCACAATAACACAATCCCTTTCGCCATTTCCATTTTGTCATCCTCCAGCTTCTGTGCCCTGGGTTTCCAGTGGTTTATAACTGTGACTTTGTTCAGAGGCTCTCCCTTGGGCTGCTGGGGTTACTTTGCACACCAGCACGCAAAGGGAACTGGAATTGCCTGGGAGTTTGTGTACCCCTCCTCCCTGGATCTGTGGCTACTGACTGGTTCAGGAGTATGGAAGCCCAGGTCCCTTGTTTAAGGAGAGATGAACTACAAGGTGTAATTTACCCTTCAGAACTCCCCTCTGGATCAGGCTGAGGTTGGGGCTTGGCCAACATCATACTCTCCCTGGCTTCTTACCTTTCTATACTTCTTTTCCCCATTCCTTTCCTTGTTTCTCCCTAGATCACTTCCTTAATAAATCATTTGCACATGATTCCTGTTTCAACATGTGCTTTTAGGAACCCAACTTAAGAAAGCAACCATCCCTGATAAACCATGCTGCCATGTAAGGCTGGGATACACATCAAAGTTTACCAGCAAAAAAAGTCACAGAAACATTGCTAAAAGGCTTTGAATTCATTACTGCAAAAAGAATTCTGCTTCAGTTAGGCAGGGAGGGGAGTGTAGAGGCAGAGTAATGGTTCTTACAGCTTTGCTCCTGACAAAGATACAGGAACTGCCTGGGAAATGTGCTCTCTGCAGCCATTTGTGATTTGGGAGGAGCAGTCACAGGGGCTGTTGGTTGTGACTGTCCTTCCTGATTCCTATGGAATGGTCCAGGGTCTCTGTTTTAACTTCCTATTCAGTAAAAGATTTGCAACCCCAAAACAAAGATATTTTGCCCATCCAAACTGGTTTTTAAAAACCCAGTGTCGGGCTTCCCTGGTGGCGCAGTGGTTGAGAGTCCGCCTGCCGGTGCAGGGGACGCGGGTTCGTGCCCCGGTCTGGGAAGATCCCACATGCACAGAGCGGCTGGGCCCGTGAGCCGTGGCCGCTGAGCCTGGGCGTCTGGAGCCTGTGCTCCGCAACAGGAGAGGCCACAACAGTGAGAGGCCTGCATACCGCAAAAAAAAAAAAAAAAAAAACCCAGTGTCTCCTGAACTATTGGCCATTCATAGTAACTATAATTTTCTCACTCATCATCTCACCAGAAAGAGAAAACAATGCTTTTCTTTGACTGACATACCAACATACTAAGGACTTGTGCATCTCTTCTTGTTGGTTCCCCACAGTTCCTCCTGGAAGCCATGACATGAAATATAGACATTTGCAGATAAGCAAAAACTGAGAGTATTCATCCTTAGCGGACTTGTAGTACAAGTACTAAAGGTTGCTCATCAGGCTGAAGGGCAAGGATATCAGATAGAAACTTGGATCTACAAGTAGGAATGAAAATCATCATACATGGGTAACAATAAAAGATTTTTTCTTATAATTCCTTTAAAAGACAACTATTTAAAGCAATAGTAATAATAGTTTATTACAGGGTTTAAAACATGTGAAAGTAAAATATATGACTATAATAGCACAAGGACAGGGAGGGTAATAGAATTATTCTCTTTTTAGGTAATGAATTTTATGGGAATTGGTATAAATTAATTATAAGCAGAATGTAATGAATTAAGAATGTATATTGTAATCCCCTAGAGCTAAACTGATAATATTATACAAAAAGGTGGAGCTAAAAAGCAAATAGTGGTAATAAAATAAACTACTAAAAATATCTGATTAATTAAAGACAGAAAAGAACAGAAGAACAAAAAACAGGTAGGACAAATATAAAACAAATAGCAAGATGGTAGATTTAAACCAAAGCATGTTAACAATTACATTATATGTAAATGAACTAAACACCTCAACTAAAAGGCAGAGATTATCAAATTGGATAAAAATGACCCAAATCTCTGCTGTCTTAAGAGATACTCTTTAAACATATGGACACTGATAAAGTAAAAGGATGGAAAAATACATTATGCATATATAATACAGGTAATAAGATGAAATATAAACAAAAATAAGAACACACAGAAAACTGGTGGGGTCATGTTAATATCAAAGTAGGCTTCAAGATGTGGCATACTACTAGACATAAAGAGAGAAAAAATTTCATATTGATTAAAGGGTCAGTCCATCAAGAAGATTTAACAATCCTAAATACATGTACTTAGTAACTATGTTAATTTGCTAGCACTGCCGTAGCAAAGTACCTCAGATTGGGTGGCTTAAACAACAAAATTTATTTTCTCACAGTTCTGGAGGCTGGGTGTGTGATATCCTGGTGTTGGCAGTGTTGGTTCCCTCTGAGGGCTGTATTCTCTGTGTCTCCACATTGTCTTCCTTCTGTCCATGTCTGTGTCTAGAACACTATGCCCAATAACTGCAGAATACAGATGTTTCTTTTCAAGGACACATGGAACATTCCCCAAGATAGACCATATGCTGGACCATAACATAAATAAATATTAAAGGACTGACATCTTATGGAGTATATTCTTTTTTTTTTTTTTTTTTTTTTTTTTTTTT
>NW_020175400.1:1401208-1422787 GCF_003031525.2 Neophocaena asiaeorientalis asiaeorientalis | reverse complement strand
TTGCGGTACGCGGGCCTCTCACTGTTGTGGCCTCTCCCGCTGTGGAGCACAGGCTCCGGACGCGCAGGCCCAGCGGCCATGGCTCACGGGCCCAGCCGCTCCGCAGCATGCGGGATCTTCCCGGACCGGGGCACGAACCCGTGTCCCCTGCATCGGCAGGCGGACTCTCAACCACTGCGCCACCAGGGAAGCCCTGGAGTATATTCTAAAAGAAATCTAGAAAAACCCCAAGTATTGTATTTGGGAATTAAACAACACACTACTAAACAACTCATGAGTCAAAGAAAGTATCATAAGAGAAATTTTAAGATATCTTAAACTGAAAGATAATGATAGCACAACATATCAAAATATGTGGGTTGTAGGTAAAGCTATGTCTAGAGGGAAATTTATTGCTTTAAATGCTTATATTACAGAAGAAGAAAAGGTTTGAACAATAATCTAACTTTCCAACTTAAGTAGGTAGAAAAAGAACAAATTAAATCCAAAGTAACAGGAAGAGATTGACATATACACACTACTATGTATATGAAATAGATAACTAATACAGACCTACTGTATGGCACAGGAAACTCTACTCAGTACTCTATAATGGCCTATATGGGAAAAGAATCTAAAAAAGAGTGGATAAAAAAATACATAAATAAAAAAGAGTGGATATATGTATATGTATAACTGATTCACTTCGCTACACACCTGAAACTAACACAACATTGTAAATCAACTATACTCCAAGAAAAAGAAAAAGAAAAAAGAAAAAAACAAAGTAACAGGAAGAAAAGAAAGGATAAAAACAAGAGCAGAAATCAGTGAAAGAGAAAGCCAACAAAAAAATAGAGAAAACCTAAAGTCGGTTCTCTGAAAAGATTAATAAAACTGATAAAATTGGCAAGACTTAGAAATAAAGAGAATGAGAGGGAAAATAAAAGTGAGACCAGGGTAAGGGCTATATGGTGGTTCCTTAACACCGTTCTTACAGGTTTTCTGTACGTTTGAAATTACGTCAAAATAAAAATTTAAATAAAGTGAGTGAAATGTGCAAATTGATAATATTGAACGATTCAGATTTTGGTCAAGAGAGATTGTCTTTTTCTGCTGAAATGAAGATAGGAGTGGGGAAGGTGTGGGAAGGAATAAAAGTTATGGTTGAAGACATGGGAGGGCTGAGTTCTTAGATGCATCAATGATGCCCTTAACTGATTAGGCTCTAGTGCACTGCCGTTCTAACCTAGATACCTGTAGAGGCTGTGCAGTGTCTTTGTCATATGCAGTTTTCTGAGCTGCATCAGGTTTCCAGCCAGTTTGCATTCTCTCCTTGATGTTACTTACACTCGACACCTAAACTCCTCTTGTATCTTTAACCTAAACACCATTGTGAAGCCAAGGCTTTTTTCTACAGTGTTATGGGGAAGAGGATTAAGTTTTACAGCGGGAGAAGGCAGGCGTTTAAATTTAGACGTGGATGAAAGCAAATTTCATACTGCATCTGAATCAGAAACGAGGCAGAGTCACTTCTTTATTCTAAAAGCCAACAGCTGCTCAGAGACAAGCAGATTGAACCGCTTCCTCCTTGCTCAGAAATTCTCAGAGAGCACACACACACACACACATTTATATACACATATGGTTAGAAGAACAAAGAAAAGGAGCACAAGGAAAAATAATTCATTGATGATGTCATTTGCAACTTCAGCGCACAGTTATATGTTTCATATCACATGATTTCCTGCAAAAAGCATGTTCATGAGTCCAGGCAATTCTCTCAACCCAGGAGGTTAAGGATTACATTCAGATAAGCACTAACCAACCAATTAAGACAGACTAGTTTTGTTTTTTATTAAGAAAGAGATACAATTTCTTTTTAAAATTTTTATTATGAAAAATTTCAAAAATACACAGAAGAATAGTGTAACGGCCCCCTCACATACTCATCACCCAGACTGAACAATCCAATTACACTGAGCTGGAAGAAATCATAAAAGAGGAAATCTGCAGTTTGGGATACAGAGCGGGGCACAGTTAAATTTAGCTTTACTGGGAGCTTGCTCCAACTTGATTAATCAGCTAATCAAAACTCTTTGTTTAATTTCAGTTTCCTTATCATCATAAAGAAAGGCTATTTACAACTCACCAGGTGCACCAAGTTTCCGTAGATCTGGGTCGAATACTCAAGCTCTGTTAATTAATTAATTATATTTAATTAATTTATTTTTTGGCTGCATTAGGTCCTCACTACTACAGGTGGGCTTTCTCTAGCTGCGGCGAGCGGGGGATACTCTTCGTTGCTGTGCGCAGGCTTCTCATTGCGGTGGCTTCTCTCGTTGCGGAGCACAGGCTCTTGGTGCACGGGTTTCGATAGTTGTGGCACACGGGCTCAGTACTTGTGGCTCGCGGGCTCTAGAGTGCAGGCTCAGTAGTTGCAGTGCACGGGCTTAGTTGCTCTGTGGTATGTGGGATGCTCCCGGACCAGGGCTCGAACCCTTGTCCCCTGCATTGTCAGGCAGACTCTTAACCACTGTGCCACCAGGGAAGTCCAGAGACTTACATTTTTAAACTTCAATCTGCCGTGTTTGAGATGGTGGCAGGGTGTCTGCATGGAGATGACCATTGGGCAAATGGAACTATAAACCTGGGTGTCGGGAGAGAGTTCTGGGACTGGAGATCTGTTGGAAGTGGGAGGCCATAAAACTGGGAGCCGATGTCAAAGAAGAAGTGGGTGGGGAAGAGAGTAAGGCCTGGGTAGAACTCTGTGGAACGCTCCCATTCAGGTTACAGGAGGGACAGGCAGGAGCTAGGCCATGAAGCACACAGCCCTGGGAGAAAAGGAAATAAAAGCGGTTAACCATACAGGGTGGCCGAGGGTGCCGAAGTCCCTCAGAAAGCGGCAGGAGAAGGTCACGGCACAAAGACTACGAGGCAGAGATAAAAATCTAATTTCTATTCAGCACGTCTCACCCCTCTCCCCCCAACCCCTCCCAGTCCCTTCCACTTCTGGAATGCCTGGTCTCTGAGGGGAACACTGCCCTTACTCCTTTCCCCCAATGCTTTTATTCCCTTCTTCTTCCTCCTTCCTCCTGGACTAGCTAATTCCTACCCATCAATCAGACGTCAGCCTCAAAAATCTCTTTTCAGACCTTCCAGCGAGATCAGATCCTACCATCACACACTGTGTACTTTTCCTCTATAAAACATCTAGATTGTCATTGGGTACTTTCACGGCTCTTTGACTAATTCCTACTTCCCCAAGTAGATGGGTAGCTCCATGAGGGCAGAGACCACGCCTGGGTCCTTCAAAGTGTAACACAAGTGTCCACCTCCGGGCCCGGCTCAAGCTGTACTCAATCAAGACTGACTGAATGAATGAGGGCAAGGAGGTGGGGGCACATTCCCAGGACTCAAGGCCAGATGTTCTTTCTGATACAGCTCAGAAATTCCATTCTATCATCTGCGGTTCCCACACACAACTCTGGGTAACGCCAGCTGTCACCATCCCTGCCGCTGCTCCCGTGGCCAGCGTCCTGAGTGGGGTCAGGCCAGCCTCCTGCCCTCCAGCCTCAGCTCAGCTCTGCAGACATCGCTGACCATGTCAGTGAGAGCTGTTTAGGGGGACTGATAAGGGTGGACGCCAGACTGGAAAGAGTGGGAGGTGAGGAAAGGGAGACGGTGGGTGTAGAGAGCTTTCTCACTAGTTTGGCTTTGAAGGGGAGGAGAGAATTAGAGTGGTAGCTGTGAGGAGCTCTGTGGTCAAAGCAGTTTTATTTTATTTTATTTATTTATTTAAATGGGAGCGATTTAAACATGCTTAAATGTCAGTGGGAAAGCTTCAGTTGGGAAGGAGAGGTTGACTAAATTGAGTTGAGAAAGGATCCTGAGAGGAAGAGAGAAGGCAGTTCTAAGGGGCACACGGATGTGAATACAAGTTCTTTCTTCCTCACAGTTGGCTGAGGCCCCCGCCAAGAGAGGCAGCCGCTCCCCGATTCCAACGTGGGATGCTAGACCACCTAAGCAGGACTGGGAAGGGAAATGTCTGAGAACTAGTTCTGAGTCATTGTATTGACCGCCCACCTCCAGCTTATAAAGAGGATGGATGGAAAGCCCAAGAGAGGACCAGAAACTATAAAGGAGATTTCTGGAAGAGAGGCTTGTACCATGGAAAGAAGGGGCATGGGGTGTGCTTCCTATTTTCTCAAATCAACTAGGGGGGCCAAATAGGGAACTCAAAGGGTGGTCCCTAGAGCCAGGGGAGGAAATCTACAGGGGAGGCGTGGCTGTCTGGCAGTGGCTGCGCTTTCACAAAGTGCTCTATTTGAGAGGTAGGTGAAGGTTGGTCCCATGTGTGCACTTCCCATGGATCACATGTGGGCTACAAGTCTGAGACAGAGCGGCCAGAGGTTGGTCTGGGTCAAGAGTTCTCACCGTAGGGACTTCCCTCATGGTCCAGTGGTTAAGACTCTGTGCTCCCAATGCAGGGGGCCTGGATTTTATCCCTGGTCAGGGAACTAGATTCCACACGCCGCAACTAAAGATCGCACGTGCCACAACTACGACCCGCATAGCCAAATAAATAAAATAAAATAAAATTAAATTAAAAAGAGTTCTCACCGGTGACTTTATACCCCGAGGGACATTTTGGCAATGTCTGGAGACATGTTTGATTATCACGTCTAGGGGGCATTACTAGCGGGGTTCATCTAGTGGACAGAGGCCAGGGATGCTGCTACACATCCTACAGTGCCTAGGTTGGGGCAGGCTAGAGGGCAGGATGGTGTAGGTTTGGTGTTGGGAAGTTGAAGGGGTCCCCATATGATGGTCTGAACTTTTTTCTGTGGCATAAGAAATTCACCTTCTGCTGGGAGTGAGGGGGATGGGAGGGCCGTGGAGATTTGAAAGAATGAAGAATTGAAATAGTCATTGTAGGAGTGGGGGAAGCTAGGCCACACAACATGTAAGAGAATGGAGGGGTCCAGAGGCACAGCCCAGACAGATTCCTGGGGGCCACCCAGGGGTCCCACAGCAGAGCCTGCATGCCCAGGCCCCTCCACAGAGCACTGCTGAAAACTGGAGTAGCACCGAGGGTCTCTCTGTTAACAGCTCCATCTTCTTTTGGTGCCGTAGGGCTTAGCTGTCCATTAGTCCAAATTCAGCGTCCCTCACTGGATCCACATTGATGATTCAGTTCCTTTTTTTTTTTTTTTAAGATGCTGTTGGTAGGATCCCTTTTTTTAAGGTAGAAAAATCTTGACAAATATTTTTAAATTTTTATTTATTTATCTTATTGAAGTAAGTTGATTTACAATGTTGTACCATTCTCTGCTGTACAGCAGAGTGACTCAGTTATACACATACAGACATTCTTTTTAAATATTCTTTTTCATTACGGTTTATCACAGGATATTGAATATAGTTCCCTGTGTGATACATTAGGACCCTGCTGTTTATCCATTCTATATGTAATAGTTTGCATCTACCAACCCCAAACTCCCAGTCCATCCCTCTCCCTCCCCTCCCCACCTTGGCAACCACAAGTCTGTTCTCTATGTCTATGAGTCTGTTTCTGTTTTGTAGATAGGTTCATTTGTGCCATCTTTTATCTTTATTTTTTAAAGCATTTTAAAATTAATTAATTTATTAATTTATCTATCTTTGGCCGTGCTGGGTCTTTGTTGCTGCGCATGGGCTTTCTCTAGTTGCCGCAAGTGGGAGCTACTCCTTGTTGCAGTGTGCGGGCTTCTCATTGCGGTGGCTTCTCTTGTTGCAGAGCACGGGTTCTAGGCGCATGGGCTTCAGTAGTTGTGGCGCATGGGCTTAGTTGCTCTGCAGCATGTGGGATCTTCCCGGACCAGGGCTCGAACCCCTGTCCCCTGCATTGGCAGGCAGATTCTTAACCACTGCGTCACCAGGGAAGTCCTTGTGCCATATTTTAGTTTCCACATATAAGTGATATCATATGATGATTCAGTTCCTTGATCAGTGTTGACACAGTAACTGCGGGGAGCTCTCGGCCTCCACTGCTCCCATTTTGCCTTTACTGAGGGGAGACCTTCTGACTCGTACCTTGTGAATATCATCGAGCAGGGCTCTGCAGCCCGTGTTCCCGGGCTCCTGCAATAGTCTGTGGGGTATGGAATGGGACACACAGCTCTCAGTGCCTCTGACAGCAATGACTTGGTGCTGCGGTGGGAAAACAGACACTGACCTTGTCGCAAAGGAAATCCATTGGAAGGATAGGGAGTCCCTCACACAATAAAGGGGAAACTGGAAGAACCTAGTCTGCAAAGGACAGGAACCTGGGAGGCCTTGGGGACCCAGAAGCAGGAACCAACTGAGAGACTCATCCAGCCACTACGGGGATGTGTCAGCCGCCATCTCTTCTCTGCTTTTGCTTCCCTCCATTCAAGGGTCAGAGGCCAGGAGACAGTGCCTAGGTGGGCCCACTCCCTCCCACCCCAGGGAGGACATACACCATTTCTCACTTCCATAGGTAATCGGAGTGCTATTCCCAGCATCCAGGGAGCAGAGGCAGGACTGAAAAACAAGTCTTAGGGATCTCCCCGGCTCTATCGGGAGAAGATTCTGGATGCTCATTTCCTGGAAGAGCCTCCACAGTTCCCAAGAGCCTCTCCTCCACGGTAGAGATTCCTAAACTCTGAGTCTCAGATACCCTTGCCACTCGCATGGAGGAGGATTGCATAACAGTTTCAGGTCATCCCTGGACTCCCAGTCTAGGGCCCCTGATGTCCAAGTCTCACCTCCTCTCGCCAGCCTCTGTCTGGCTCAGCTGCAGGCCTCATACACTGTCTTGCTGAGGACACGCAATTTAACCACTTCATGCCCACAGACACGTGTGTTACACCAGCAGGGCCTGAAGCCTTGTCTTATTAACCTTGTAACTTTTTTTTTTCTAAAAGGGCAAAACACTATTTTAGTCACTGTTTTGCTGGGAGAAAAAGTCCTGTTTATCCTTATGATTCATTTTGGTGGTTTTTGGATGATGTTGTATTGATTCATGACGACTCAGCATCTGGTATGAATTGAATGGGACTTTCTCTTGGTGACAGTAAAATGAAAGCTCTTATATAAGGCTGACACTAAAAAGAGGCCTGGTGGGAACACAAGAGTTTGAGTAATCTTCAGGACTTGAGTCAGTTCAATCAGAAGCTGTACCATCTCAGCAGAGTTTGCAAAAACCGACATGTGGCTTCAGTGTGGTGCTGCCTGTGGTGTAATGTCTGCTCCTCACTTTCACGCCGATGAGTCTTTGCAGGTCAAACTGCTTCCCACAATGTGCTGTTTTATCCTGTAGCCATTGTCCCAATAGACACACAGGGAAATAGAGGCAGGAAACTGTTAAGGATGTTGCAACAGGGCCAGAGTCTCTCTGGTTTGTTCCAGGATGTTTTCCACAGAAGCCACAGGCCATCCAGTGGTTCTTAATGGGGGATGATTTTGCCACCCCAAGGGGCATTCGGCAACGTCTGGAGACATTTTTGGTTGTCACAGCTGGGAGGGTACTACTGGCATCTAGTGTGTAGAGGCGAGGGATGCTGCTAAACACCCTACAAGGCGCAGGGCAGTCTCCACAACAAAGCATTTCCCATCCCCATATGTCAATAGTGCTGAGGTTGAGAAACTGCTTTAATCCAAAACCACCCTAAATTCCAATGATTTCAGGTCATTAACTGACGTAATGAAAAGGCCACTAGTTATGGTAAAAACAGATCTTTTGAAAACTCATGTAATTTCTGTGTTTAAAAAGTGTATCTATCTTGCCTAGATCTTACTCTCTAAATATCATTCTCTGCTAAAGGGAACCAGGGCTCCTGAGAAACGGCCTTTCCAGGGCTGGGACAGATGAACAAGGAAGGTATCAAAGTCCATGGGGTCAGATTAAAAGGACACAGGAGCCGACCTGAAGAGGCTCCCTGTGGTCAGATATGGGTTGATTCGAACATCAAAAAGAACAATGCAAATATGCAAAAATTCATATCGGCAGTTGTGTAGCTTTTAGAGGTTTTCTTTATTTAAAAAATGGTATTTCCATTGCTTATTAAACCTAGGTGTTCTCATTTTTCTTGAGCATTATCAGCAACGGAGGAAAGGAAGTTTGTATCATCTTGGTTAAGGTCCTGTAGTAAAGGGAGCCACAGTGAGAGTACAGAGTGATCACACAGTCATCATCAAACAAACCATGGCCCTTGCCTGGGATGGTTGCAGCTTTTGTGTGGGAAAGAGAGTGAGAAAGAGAGGATAATGTGTCAACAAGTGATTGCAGAATGGATGGATACATCTATGGCAGGGTGCTTCAGTTGGAATCATCCTCTTATAACCGAAAACCCAACTCAAGTAGGTTTAAACAATAAAAAGAAGTTATTGACGCATACGCAAGAGATCTAGACAGTGCAACATCGCTAAAATACAACATCATCCAAAAACTTGAATGGTCCACAGTGAGACAGAACTACACTGCTGAAGCAACTACATGCATGATCATCTGTTTGGCTGCACCCCACAGGCCTGAAAGTCTTGTAATTGGCCAGCTGCAAGACTGAAGAAAGACCCCAGAGACAGTGACAGAGACATCGGTGATAGGTTGGACAGGGGATCTTACATGTCCGAAGCAACGTCCTGGAGTGACACCCCACCGTGTACAGCAGACGGCAAGCAGGACACAGCGGCAGTCTTCGCAACTCTACGGGGAGAAGGACGTTACCAGTTATAGGGGGAATTGACATCAGGTTGGCTCATCAGTTACCAGGGAAACCAGCGGCTGGGGCGGGTGGGGGCGAGCACGTAGGCAGTTACTATTAAAGCCCTATGATTAAGAGGATTGGACAGTCGTGTGAGTAGGGTGTAGGTGAAGGAGGGACTGGTCAAGCAGGGGATGTACAGAGAGCAAGAGAACAGCCATCTTGAAAGGCCTGACCCTACGTCATCTTTCTACAAACTTCCTTTCCTCCACTGTTGATAATGATAAAGAATAATGAGAACACCTGAGTTTATGAGGCAATGGAAACACCACTTTTCATAAGGGAAACTTCTAGAAACCATATGGTTCATTTTCACTGTATTTTACAAAATGTTACAGTCAATGGGATAATAGAAATATAAAACTGGAAATGATAAACCAAACTGCCTTTATCAGTTTGAGAAACACTGCCCTAGTGTGGTGATTGAAAATCCTGGCTACTCCTTAGACTCACCTGGTGGGTTTTGACAACTAGTCATACTGGAGCTCATTCCCAGAGATTTTGATTTAATTGGCCTAGGGTGGGGTCGAGGCATAGGTATTTTTAGAAGCCCTCCAGGTGGTTCTAATGTTGAGAGAGTTGAGAACAGGTGGTCTGGATTTAGGCTGGCCTCAAATGAGGCTTGAACAGGAATGTCATCAAGGACCTGTGCTCTCATAGCACTAAATGCTTATATTAGAAAAGAAGGAAGATCTCACATCACTGATCTCAAGCTTCTACTCTAACAAACTAGAAAAAGATGAATAAATTAAGTCCAAAGTAAGGAAATAACAAAGATCAAAGAGGAAATCAATGAAGAGAAAACAGCAGAACAGCAGAGGAAATCAATGCAACCAAAAGCTGGTTCTTTGAGAAAATGAATAAAACTGATAAACCTCTAGCCAGAGTGACCAGGAAAAAAAGTAGAGGAAACACAAATTACCAATGTCAAGAATGAGAGAGGGGACATCACTACAGATTGTATAGCTATTAAAAGGATAATAAGGGAATATTTGAACAACTTTATATCAAGAAATTCTATAACTTAGATGATATGGATAATTTCCTTGAAAGACTCAAACTATTAAAGCTCACTCAATAAGAAATAGATGACTTGAATAGCCCTATATTTATCAAAGAAATTGAATTTGCAGCTAAAAAAACCTTCTCACAAAGAATACTCCAGGCCCAGATGGCTTTACTGGTGAACTCTACCAAACATTTAAGGAAGAAACAATGCCACTTCTATACAAACTCTTCCAGAAAATTGAAGAGGAGGGAATACTTCCCAGATTATTGTTTGAGACCAGCATTACCACAATCCCAAAACCAAAGACACTACAAGAAAATATATAAAAATCCTGAAAATCCCAACATCTACTGAATAGACACCCATTCCTGAGATATTCATCACTTGTTGCCTGCCCCTCCACAGCTCTTTTGAAAAGAAGTTATCCTAACTCAGGACCTAGCTCTTAAATGACCTTGAACTGTACTATGGCCTCCTTCTTCCTGGTTCCAGATGTTTGGACCCAAGGTTAGCCATTTAACTGGCACCTGGAGACTGGCTTAAAGAGGTGTGCTGGAACCCAACCAAATGCCCTTCTCAGGAGACTGACCTAAGAGACACAAAGGGAAGGAATAGTTCATGGTGGAAGCTGAGGATGGAGACTCATATTGACTAAGCAGCTGTGGCAGCCATATTAGAACGATGAGGAAAAAGGAGAGGAAATGGATCCAAAGAGTGGAATGGGGCAGATGCATAGGCACAGGCAGACACTGCAAGAGAGAGAGAGAGAGAGAGAGAAAGAGAGTGAGTGAGAGAGAGAGAGAGAGAGAGAGAGAGAGCTAGTAATGAGGGAATGCCCCAAGTTTCTGTCCCTTGTGACGCCTAGCTCTTCAGATTCTTTGGGATTCATATAGGACACTTTATACTTGACACATGAGTGAACTTCTGTTTCTTATATCCAGAACCACCCTGACTAACCAAAATGCTCAATAAAAGTTAAGTTCCTTCCCTTCCTACAGGTTAAGTCCTTGGTGTCACTTAGCCTAAAAACATCAGAGGCTACCTTCTTCATTCCCAAAGGCCTCAGAGCCTTAATTGGATTCTCTTTTTTGTGTGTGTGCTCATTAAACAAAAACTGTTTTTACTGAGGCATAACACAGTCAAGTACACAAATCTTAGGTATATACATCAAAGAATTTTTACACACACACACACACCTTTATATAACTACCACCCAGACACAGAACATTTCCAATGCTTATAGAAGGTTTACTTTTTCTACTCTCTATGGAGTCGCAGATCAGATTATGAGCAGTTGGTTGGGTGTCCATGTGCTATGAACTGAATCGTGCTCTCCCATAATCCATATGTTGAAGTCCTAACCTCCAATGTATATATTTGGAGATGGGGTCTTTAAAATGTAATTAAGGTTAAATGAAGTCATAGGGTGGGGCCCTAATCTGATAGAATTGGTGTCCTTATAAGAAGAAGAGACAGCAGAGCTCTCTCTTCCTCCTCCCCCTCCCCTGCACACATAAAGAAGAGATCATGTGAGTACCCAGGGACGTGGTGGCCATCTATAAGCCAAGAAAAGAGGCCTTAGAATGAAAACTACCTTGTTGGAATCTGGATCTTGGACTTCTAGCCTCCAGAACTGTGAAAAAGAAGTTTCTGTTGTTTAAGGCACCCAGTCTATAGCATTTTGTCATGGCAGCTCAAGCTGCCATACCATGTGACCTATACCAAGAATGAAGAGAGGAGAAAGAAGTTTTGAAAAGAAAACTACCCTTGGTAGGAGCTTGGGCAGTTGACCCTACAATGCAAGCAGGCGGCCTGTGCCCAGCATGCAACAGGGTTGAGGGGGAGGGTGCTGGCAGTACAGCCTGGAAAACAGGCAGCCCCTCGGGCCTCCAAGTCCAGTCTAGTTCCAGGCTGATGTGGACATATTGCAAGGAGACGTTGACAAATTTGGAACTACAGTTAAATGTCAACCAACAGCCTCTCGTTCATCTGTCCCTTAGGAAGTGCTCCAAGACGGCCTAACAATCCATTTTATTTTCCTGATCCAAATGTGAGCCTGGTGGGTAGAACCATCTGAGCATTGACTTAACAGGAAAAACTAACCCCTCAGCAGAGAATGGACTCAGCGCAACTTAGCAGCCAGATCATCCTGGACCACCTCTGTGCTGCCACTTCCTTCTGCCATTAAACGGTCACTACTCCTCACCTGGATATCGGGGAACCCTTGGCCAGGAGCAGCTGGGAGGGGTCAGTCCTGGTCCAAGCTCCCTCACTTTGTCATTGCCCTGTGGGTTGTCCCCTCATAGGCTTCTGTGTCCTAAGATGGCCACTCACTAAACCTGTCACTCCTTGTGTCAGAGCTTTTGTATCAGTGACAGAGAGCTTGTGGTCTCTGCCTCTGAAACTGCTCTATTTTTATCTCTAAAGGAGAGTTCTGTTGCTTCCATAATTTCTCTTCCTATTTGTTATGGCAACGCTGCAATGCAGCCCCTTCACCCACCTGCAATGTGACCCACCGCAGACAGCTGTCCTCTCTGGGCTCCCATCGTGGGGAGCAAGGGAAGGATACACACCAAACTTGAGGTAGCGGGTGCCTCGAGGCAGGGGGAGGGGATGCAGTCAGAGAGGGACACTGGGGAATTCACCTCTGTTAGTACTTTTTATTTTTTAATGAAATTATCTCATTTATTTGATTTGTTTATTTCTGTCTTCCCTGCTCTATGAGAACAGTGACCCCAGTGAAGAGTGTTTACTGGTGTATCCTTGCCATCTAAAACCGTGTCTGGTAAATGGTAGTAGGTATGCGGTATTTGTTGAATGATCTTGTTAATCCAGGAGCAAGGCTGGTTCTCAGCTCTGAAAGGGAACACGATCTTTGATAATAATCATGAAAACAAATTCAAACACAAGGAAAGACGTGGATTCCAATGGAGATCTCTCTGAAATCAAACCTGACACGCAATCTCCTTTTCCCATGATTCTCTTTATAGCTCAAATACCGTAAAGTCTCTGCAGCAACTGGCACCCCGTGAAGCGCATTTAAGGAGGGATAACACAGAGAGATTCATCTATTTCTGCAGACGGGGGAAAGTCTGTTTAGTCTCTGCCAGACTGAAAGGTGGAAAAGGCACTAAGGATATACATCCACTTTCTTACCTCTTCTCTGTCTGGCTCCTACTTGGCTTTCAGGAGTCAGGGGAGCCTCCCCCAAACCTCACATTCAGCTGCATCTCCCCTGAGCTCTCACATCTCCTGGGCTTCGCTACCCCAAAGTAAATCTGGTTTATATTTGTGGGGTTACCTGGCTGTCTCCCCTGACACACTCCGGGCTCTAGGAAGGCAAGGGCCTGGTGTTGGTCACGGCCATGTCCTTGGCCCAATTCATGGCACAGAAAAAGCTGCCGGAATTTGCTGACTTCATGAGGGTGGCAGCCGCACACCACCTGCCCCGGAGTGCCTAGAATCCCACCGCCTGTGACCCTGACGCGCAACACAGCACAGAGGCCAGAGAGCCAGTTGGGACCCCACAGGCTCAGGTTTCCCAGAACAGTTTCTCTCCGGAACGTGGGTCTTCCACCTCGCTCAGAGTAACGGGGCAGGGCCTAAGCTTCTGAGGTAGACGCCGGCCTTAGGAGAGAGGCAGTGCGAATCCTCCGTTGGCCTCTTTCGGGAGGCCTGAGTCTGTGAAGGCGCCAGTGGAGCCGCCGAGCAGCCTAGAGGGAGACTCCCCGGGTGGGAGCTCTCTCCAACTGGTACGAAGGGGCGGGCGAGGGCCTGTCCCCCTCTCGGAGGGCATTCCCTTTCTCTAGACCATGGGTTCTGGGGTACTCCCCTCTAAATTCTGGGGGTCAATAACGTTTAGGGGTGTTCCAAAGTGGGGGACGCTCCGGCGGTTCCCCCCGCCTGGGGCCCCGAGACCCCGGGGCCAGCCGTTCCCCTCGGACGCTCCCCGTGGCCGCCCTTACCTGCAGCCCGAGGAGGAGGGACCGCTGCCCACGCCCCGGCCCGGCCAGGCCCGGCAGCCCAGCGCGCCCGCCGCCCGGCCGCCCGCGTCCCCCGCACTCCGGACCCAGCCCGCCCGCTCGCTCGCTCGCTCCGCAGCCGCCGCGCGCTCCCTCAGCCCCCCGCCCATCTTGTTAGTATGTTTGTGTTGTTCTCCTTACGCCGGGTAATAGGGCCGTGGGTGTTTTGTATTTTTATGCCTTGTTGTATGTCCTGTTTCAGGAAAGCTGTGTAAAAAAGATTAACACAAAGTAAGGTCGGCATACATGAATATTACTAACAGCGTGCGGAGCAAAACTCGCCCAACGGAGCTGAGCGGCCTCCTTCCCTCCCAGCCGAGCCCCTAGTGGCGCCTCGCAGGCTGGGCTGTTGATGGTGCTGGAACCCCTGTGCAAGTGGGTGCAGGGTCCCCGGAAAGCCTGGATCGGTATCTGATACGCACTGCTCGGGCTGCAGACACCAGTCTCTCTCAGAATGTGTTTTGGGGCTACTCCAGGATCTGGAAAGGAGGTGCGTGGTGGACATGGTCGGGCTAGGGAAAAAACAAACAAGCAAACACACAGAAACAAAATCCCAACCCTTGTTTCTGGCCCTAGGGTGACCATTAAATCTTCTACCACGGTGAAAGAAGGGGGAATGGTTGCTGGGGGGCCCCCAACTTCCTATCCTGACACCCCAACCTATCTCCCTGGTCAGCTCTTTTCTCCCTTTGCCCACATCGGCTTTTCCAAACTCCACCTCCACCTCCACCCCCATCTCCCCGCGGTGGCTCTGAACACACACCCTCCTTGCCTGCTGCACGGAGCAGAGAGCACGCTTGCCTCCGACGGGACTTATTTCAACCTCCTGCTCTCCTTCCCCCCACCCCTCACCAAACTTCGCTACGCCCACGCCCACCTTTTTCTCTCTGTCTAAGGCCAGACCTCCCGAGCTCTCAATCCAGCCCCTCCCATTGGTTCTAAAACCTCAGAACCTTTCATTGTCTTCAGCCTCTTTCCTCTCAACTGTGTGCTTCTCATCAGCCTTTAAACAAGCTCAAGTCCTTCCCATCGAAGTCTCCCCCTTGCCTCCCCTTCCCCATCCGGCTACTTCCAGTCACTCTGCTCCCCTTCCACATAAACAAGAAGGACCCCCCTTGTCTATGCTCAGCCTAATTTTTAGTTCTGTTAAAATGAGAAATGAGGTGAAAATATCTAGACACCAAGAAACCTAGAGACCCGTCCAGAAGGTTTATTCTACATTCCCTTTTCTCTCTAAACAACATCATGTAGGTTTGGTTGTGACCACACTGGTTTCCGTCTTCTTCTTGGTGTATTTAAAAAATAATCCGGGGAGAATTGGATCCCCTAGCTTTTAGGGGAGCTGCCCCAGAGTGTCCACAACCAATCAACCTGTTTCAAAGGGAAGGGGGAGGTCACCTTCCGATCAAAGCTCCATTTCCTCCTCGAGGCAGGCCCCTCTCTGTTCAGTCATTGGCACAATTTTGGGACGAGAATTTCCCTCGGAACTTTTGAAAACGCTGCATATTCGTTTTGTACCAATGATGTAAAATATGTCTTCGTGCGAAAGGGGAACACAGAGTTTGGTGAGACTTTGAATCATAAACCGTCACAATATGCTTTGTTTATCTTTTTTTCCAGAAAGAGAAGAAAGCAATATAGCTCAATGGTGGTATTACAGGGTTTTCAGGCCTTTGGAAGAGAATTTAACCATGGGGCTCCTGGAGCCTCTTTGAAGCCAAGATTCTGGAAAGCATCATCTACCTATGTGCTTTACTTTCTCGTCTCCTGGTCCCTCCGCCTCTGTTCTGCCGGGCCTCAGCCCCCACTGAGATAGCGCTCCCTGGGGCCTCCCCACCTCCCTTGTCACTCCATTGCTGGAACCCCTTCAGTCCTCAGCATTCTGGCTGCTTCTCTGGTTCCCCGACATTTAATCACACCACACTGTGGGGTCCTTGGGCTTTGCCAAAGGGTCCGGTGGGGGTGTTGTACTAAGTCAGGGGTCACGTTAGCCTTGCCTGGCCTCCCGCCATCTTGCTTTCTTGCCATCAGCTTCTCCTCCCCTTTACCTTTCATTTTGCCATGGCACCTGCGAAACCTACCTCCCCGTCATCTGAAGCATCTCCCCCTCCTTTGAATGTTGAGATCTACTGATACCCAGGCCCTCCAGGGAGGGAGTGGGTGTTTCACCTTCTAAAACAAGCCCTCAGGGCTTCCCTGGTGGCACAGTGGTTGAGAGTCCACCTGCCGATGCAGGGGACACGGGTTCGTGCCCCGGTCCGGGAAGATCCCACATGCCTCAGAGTGGCTGGGCCCGTGAGCCATGGCCGCTAAGCCTGCGCGTCCGGAGCCTGTGCTCCGCAACGGGAGAGGCCATAGCATTGAGAGGCCCACGTACCACAAAAAAACCAAAAACAAAACTAAAAATAGAAACACCATATGACCCAGCAATCCCACTACTGGGCATGTACCCTGAGAAAACCATAATTCAAAAAGAGTCATGTACCAGAACGTTCGTTGCAGCTCTATTTACAATAGCCAGGACATGGAAGCAACTTAAGTGTCCATCAACAGATGAATGGATAAAGAAGATGTGGCACATATATACAATGGAATATTACTCAGCCATAAAATGGAACGAAACTAAGTTATTTGTAGTGAGGTGGATGGACATAGAGACTGTCATACAGAGTGAAGTAAGTTAGAAAGAGAAAAACAAATACCGTATACTAACACATATATATGGAATCTAAAAAAAAAAAAAGAAAAAAGAAAAAAAAATGGTCAGAAGAACCTAGGGGCAAGACGGGAATAAAGATGTAGACCTACTAGAGAATGGACTTGAGGATACGGGGAGGGGGAAAGGTAAGCTGGGTCAAAGTGAGAGAGTGGCATGGACATATATACACTACCAAACGTAAAATAGATAGCTATTGGGAAGCAGCCGCATAGCACAGAGAGATCAGCTCCGTGCTTTGTGACCACCTAGGAGGGGTGGGATAGGGAGGGTGGAAGGGAGGGAGATGCAAGAGGGAAGAGATATGGGAACATATGTATATGTATAACTGATTCACTTTGTTATAAAGCAGAAACTAACACACCATTGTAAAGCAATTATACTCTAATAAAGATGTTTTAAAAATAGCCTCTTCTGCAGTCATAATAATATAAACACTATTGAATTAGTTAAAATTGTGATGAACTGTCTTGAGAAGATAAGGAAGGAAAAGGAAAGTGTAGGATGTGTGGGTGCGGGAGCGTGCAGGCGGAGAGGTGTGTGATAAGACAGCTTCATCTTCATCTTCTAGAATAGGAGGTTGGAAATCAGCAGATGATAGTTCAAAGTGAAAAAAAAATCAGTCAGTAATCATATAAGCATATGATTGAGAATTAGGGAGGTAAATACCAAAAGAACTGGCTTAAGAGTTTGAACTTTGCAGGGCTGGATTACGAGACTATTGCTATTTAACCAATATTTATTGTACAACTGACCAAATAAAAATTAAATTAGGAAGATAAGTAAAACAGGTCAAACCAGAGCCTCTCTGCTTGGGCTAGGACGGCAGAACTCGGCTCCAGCCCATCCCTGGCACTCTCACAGCATAATTCGAAACTAGACAAACCATGGTTTCAAAAAATTCCCAGGAAACAAGAGAGAACCGCCAAATGCCTTGGATGAGAAACAGCCACTTAAACAACAATTAATCTCTCTGTGATTCAGGATGAGAGAATTTTGCTGTGTTTAGTTTCTACAGAGAAGCTAATGCAGACATCTCCTTTCTGTAGTTTATTCAGCACACAGAATCTAGAAGAAGCTAGAGAGACCCCCATTTTTTCCCGCTGCTACTCCTGGCTGAAGGCTGAAGGCCTTTCTTGTCCTTCACAGAGATGTGAGGAGGTCTTGATAAAGCAGGTAGGGAAAAGCCCTGTTCCCAGAGCTCTCTCTGACAATGTGTAGAATTTTTCAGACACAATCTCGGCCAGTTTAAATCAAGGAAACTGCATATTTTGGTTAAGTCCTTCCTGGGCCAAGTTTTTAGATAGATTTCCAGCAATGTCAATGCATGGTATATAATTATAGTATCTTCAAATTAGGAAGAGGCTGCATGAAGATGGTAATATAACCTACTGCATTTAGAAAACTTTTCAGCCTGAATCACGTAGAACAGGGATGTATTTTTCACTATCTTATTTCACAGTCACATGTGAAATATGTCTTTTTTTTTTTTTTTTTTTGTGGTACGCGGGCCTCTCACTGTTGTGGCCTCTCCCGTTGCAGAGCACAGGCTCCGGACGCGCAGGCCCAGCGGCCATGGCTCACGGGCCCAGCCACTCCGCGGCACGCGGGATCCTCCCGGACCGGGTCACGAACCCGCGTCCCCTGCATTGGCAGGCAGACTCTCAACCACTGCGCCACCAGGGAAGCCCGAAATATGTCTTTTTTAAGCATTAGGAATTTATATATTTATAACATCTGCAAAAGAGAACATTACACGTGGGGTCTGCCCTGAGGATTTCCAGGAACACCTCTTTCTGTGGGGTTTGTAACACAGAAGAATTTTTTTTTTTTTTTTTGCGGTACGCGGGCCTCTCACTGTTGTGGCCTCTCCCGTTGCGGAGCACAGGCTCCGGATGCGCAGGCTCAGCGGCCATGGCTCACGGGTCCAGCCGCTCCGCGGCATGTGGGATCTTCCCGGACCGGGGCACGAACCCGTGTGCCCTGCATCGGCAGGCGGACTCTCAACCACTGCGCCACCAGGGAAGCCCACAGAAGAATTTTTTGAGGTGTGTCCCCAGTGTTTGCCTCTTCATCTGCGAACTTTCACACCCCTGGCCATTCCCAAGAATGGGCCCTGCCCTACACACACACACACACACACACACACACACACTCACAGAGCCACAGAACAGAGAGGTGGCCAACCCAGAGGAAGCACTCCAGAGGCAGCTGAGCCAATTGCCCTCCCTGGCCTGGGGATTAGGAATTGGGTCACCTAGAGACGGGTCAGTTAGTATAGGCACCAAAGTTTAGGGTCATGAAAAGACCAGCTGTGTTTCAGCAGAGATGAGAAAGCCAGTCTGCAGGGAGAGAGAGAGAGTGAGAGAGAAAGAGAGAAGGGAAAAAGCAGATGTACTGGGAAGCAGAGATGAGAGATCTCGTGTTCTGAGAGAGACAGGTCATCGGGCAGAGACCTACAGAGGCCAGGAGACAGTGACCAAGCAGCAGAGTGATGGACAAAGACACAGAACCCAGTAGGAAAAAAAGAGAGACAGAGTCATAGACTGAAAAACAAAGGGACAGGGCGATGGCACCGTGGCTCCCCACATGTCCCTCCACCCCCAGCCTGGCTGCTCCTCGGCCCAGGAGGTAAAGCACCACTTTCCTGTCCTTTTCAGAATAATCCGAAATCTGGGTGATTCAGTCACCAGACAGTGCTTGGGACTGAAGGGAGCTCGGCTTCGGTTTTGTGTCTGTTCCGATAATTTATTTTTACCCTTTTCGGGGGAGGGGGCATTCAGTGCTTTTTGGTTTTTTCTCCAAAGGGAAGGGAATTAAGCATGACAGTCAGTATAACAAAACTTGCTAAATATGCCTCTGTTCAGACAACGGTATTTTTTCTCTAACTGCAGTCATTAAGTCAATGCTGCTGTAGGTGTGACACTTAAGTGACTGGGTTTTTATTTTTGTCCCCAAGGTAGAAAACTCTTGCCTACTTTCTTACTGTGCACTGGTTGGGTGAGGTGTCCAAGACTGTTCTGCAGCTTCAGAGAGCCAGGAACGGTTGATCCACGTAGGGCTCTGCCTTTGTCATCCCTGTGGAGTAAAAACCCCGCAACAGCAGGTTTTGAGACTGTTCTGTCCACCAGCTTGTAGTGTGTAGTAGGTACTCAATAAATCCTAGAATGGACAATAAATCCTGGAATGGACAAGGGACACAAACAAGTGCCCGTGGGTATAACCAGGGCCCAGGAACGGGCGGAGGAGAGCACAGGGGGCCGAGGTCCTGGGCTTCAGGGGTCTCCCCCATTTCCAGGTGGGCCCCAGTGGCCCCTTTCCTGCCGTGGGGCTGGCTGTGACGCTGCCTGGATGGAGTCAGGGCGGGTCCTGGGTTATGCCTGCCCTGGGACAGCGGAGGCTCAGGAGGAAGTGGGAGCGAGCAGGCTCACTTCCGGTCTGGCTCGCGGCAGAGGAATAAAGCTGGTTCCAGGGTGGAGCTCACGAGGGTGGGAGCCACAGGGATCTGAGAGAGGGACCTGGGCTGCCCTTTTCTCATCACAGCGAACATGCTAGGCTGGGCTCCGATGAGGCCGCTGCCATCTCCCCCCCTCCATTTCTTCCTGTGTCCCTGCCTCAATTCTGCAGGGGCAGGAGGGAAGGGAGGGTGCTCAGCCCAAGCCCATCCCGGCTGTGCAGAGGGATCACAGGGTCTGGGAAGACTGCCCCTCTGGTCACCACCCAGGTGACCTGAAGTGTCACAGAGCTGCAGTTGCCAGTGGTGGACTGGGCTGCAGCCTCCCCAGCTGTCCCAGGGGGAGGGTTGAGGCTGCCCCCTCCAGCCCCGCCAGCCCCACCAGCCCTGCCAAGTTAAGGCAGCAAGGCCAGCGCTGCTCTCCCAAGTGTTGATTCAGTCGTTTGTTCATTGACTGACTGCCTCCTCCCATGAGAACCCAAGGCCCAGTGGCCCACAGAAGGTGCTCCATAAGCATCAGAAGCAGAACGAAGGGCTCTCCCTTTTCAGGTGTACTTTAGTCTCTGCATTTCACCAAAGGCTGGCGAGTCCATTTTCCTGAGTTTCCGGGTCCGAGATTTCCTTTAATTTTCTTCCTGGCTTCGGGAGTCCTGGGGGGCCCTCGTCCCCTAAGGATCCTGTAGTTTTCACTTTATTGTCTCAGGCAATGGCTGTTGCCACGTGAAGTTCAAAGCTGTGCTGGTTATCAACATTTTTGAAAGTCATCTGAGTTTGTTTCCTCTGCTTGAAAGTTGGGAGAAGCCTTTATTTTTCCATCAAGTTTAGGAATTTCACCAGAATATATCTTAGAGTTGGGTTGGCTTCTCATTTGAATTGGTACAAGATGGTACATCTTACTTCATTGTAACAATTTAGCAAATGTTAAGGGCTTACTATGTGCTAGGCACTGTTTTAAGTTCTGGGGAGACAGCTGTGAAGAAAACAGAAAAAACTCTCTGCCCTTGTGTGTGTGTACCTGTGTGTGTGTGTGTGTGTGTGTGTGTGTGTGTGTGTGTGTGTGAGAGAGAGAGAGAGAGAGAGAGAGAGAGAGAGAGGGAGCGCGCTAGAGGGAGGGTAGAAGGGAGGGAGAGGGAAATAGGAAGAGAGAAAACAAACAAGTTTTGATTACTGATCCCGTTTCATTGATTTATTTATAAACTTCAGGAACTTCCCCCCCGCACCATATTAAATCTTCACACTTTATCCTAAATGTCCGGCATTTTCCCCGAGCTTTGCTTCCATCTCTCCATTAATTTCCCCCATTTGCCACAGAGGTTTCTCTTGCCTATCTCCTTTAATAATCCAATCTCCTCTAATCCTATTAATCACAGCTTCCAGTGACAAGCTAATGTGACTGACAGGCACCCACTTGCCCTGCACTGTCCTTGTCTGTTCACCCTGAGAATTGGTAATAGCTGTTTTCTAAAATCTTCTTTCATTTCACGTGAGACATCCTTTTCAGAGAATAGGATTAGCAATACAATTTCACTGCTTTCTTCTTTTACTTCTGTGTTCCGGGCTTTCTCACTGACATCAGATTAGTTTTCTTCCTCTTATACTCAGACTTCCTTGCAATCCATGTGTATCTAATG
>NW_020175400.1:1342949-1401130 GCF_003031525.2 Neophocaena asiaeorientalis asiaeorientalis | reverse complement strand
AAAAAAAAAAAAAAAAAAAAAAAAAAAAAAAAAAAAAAAAAAAGGGAGGAGAGAGAGGAAATCGGGAAGGAGAGGAGGGGAGGGGAGAAGACAGGATGATTTAAATAGGGTCTCCCCTTCTACTCAGAGAGCGCGTGCCCCGCAATGAGCAGAGATCGGAGATGTGATGGGAACCTGTGGTTCTCTCCGTGGTCTAGGGTCCCACGTGCCCCTTATATGTGAGCATCTCATTATGACTCTAATATCTAACGATGTGTTTTTCAAACAAGATCCATAAGGGAAACCAACTACTTCATCTGCCCAACCAAAGAAACAGCTATCTCTTCCCAACTGAAGGGAAAACTGGCTGAAGTGGATTTTCAATAGATGGTACTATACAGTAGAGAAATTTATGGGTAATTTAAAGGGTTTTCATGAGTGACTCTGACTATATGGGATAAAGTCTTACATGGAGATTTTCGAATCCAATCCTCATGTAAGATGTGACCCCATTGTACTAGACGTCTCAACCGCAGTGTCTGGGATGCCACAGCCCCTTCTGATGGCCAAAGTGGGCAGACTTCTCTCCTCAGAGACCCCAATTTATAGGCCCCCCCGATAATCTATGGCTTGGTACAAATAGGCCACATGAGCCAATCGGATTCTCCCTCTCTGAAACCTGAAATTGGAACCACCAAAGACGGAGGCTGCTAGCCATGGCAGCTGAGGCTTGAAAGTCACACACTGCCACTTCTGCAGTTCCCTACTGGTCACACAGGTCAGCCCTGTTCACTGGGAGGGAACTTCATGGACACAGTTCACTAGCTTAACATTTATGGGTACCTGTGATGTGCCAGGCACTGTTCTAGGTTGTGAGGATATAGAGATGAACAAGGTCCCGGCTCTTATATCACTTACCCAGAGGGCTGCTCTAGGCAAGCAAGAAATAGGTACATGAGCAAGATGGTCAGAGAACAGCAGAAAGCCCTGAGTTTTGGAGTGAAGCCATGAATTTTCTCTGCAAGTAACTATTTTCTTTTTGAGAAACAGCTCTCAGCTTTCTATTGGGTTCTGTTGTTGCTTGTAAGATTAAGTATGGAAGAAGGGTTGATGATGAGGTTAAGTAACTAAGGGGTTAGATTGTGGAGGATAAACGTCATCAACTCACTTTGGCTTCAAAACCAAGGAACACGCTTCCTATATTTTGAGAATTCCCCACCCAATGAACTCACACCTCCCCATGGCGGAAGCCAGATCGTCTCCCAGCCTCACCTGCAGATGGGGCAGAGCATGTGACTTAAGACACCACCAATCTGATGCACTTGCGTGAGGCTAAGTGTCACTGAGAAGCAGGGGCCAAGGCATCTTCTCTAGAGAGGATGACAGCAGATCCACCCGGCTCTCAGAGGCAGCAGGGGCAGGCACCCCAATGGTGGTGTCCATCATCAAGTGCACCCCCAGGGCAGACGACGGTGTGAGTGCAATGGGGGTTATCCACACAGATGGCCTCCTTGCCTGGTTCTCTGTTTTCCTGGAGATTTTATGAGGTACCTAATATCCTTTAACAAATTCCTTTCCAGCTTAGACCAGCTAGAAAGGAGTCTGTTGCTTGTAAACAAGAACTCTTGCTGGTACATGAAGGGAGAACAGCAATAAACAAGATAATTTCAGATAGAGGTCAGTGCTAGGAAGAAGTTGGCACACAGTGATATGGATGGGCATCTCCTAAGGAAACGTATCATGACATTGGAACTGACTGCGTGGCAAACCATAAAATGCAAATTATGTGTCATCACTCACGTAGCATCTACACACATGTAACAGTGAACAACAACCAAAAACACAAGGTGATGTGAAAGAGAGTGACAGGCTAGGGCAGGGGCTATTTTTGATAAGGTGGTCAGGGAAGCTTGTCTGAGGAGGTGACATTTGAACTGAGACCTGAAAGATGAGAAGGAACCAGCCACGCAAAGATCTGGGTAAGGAGAATTCTAGGCAGAGGCAGCAGAAAATATAAAGGATGAACTGGGGAAGCTGAGGGATAGACGGAAGTTTGGTGTGTTTAGTGGGTAAAGAAGAACATGATGAGGGACTTCCCTGATGGTCCAGTCATTAAGACTCGAGCTTCCACTGCAGGGGGCACAGGTTCGATCCCTGGTTGGGGAACTAAGATGCCACAGGCCAAATGGCACAGCCAAAAGAAAAGAAGGACATGATGAGATTGGACAGTAGGTAGGGGCCAGTTCATGCCAGGCTTTGCAGGCCATGGCCAGGCATTTGTGTTTGATTCTAAGGGTGGTGGGAAGCCATCAGAGGCTTTAAGCAGGGAGCGATAGGGTACTGTGGTAGCCAGTCTCCAAAATGCTCCCATCGATCCTCACCTCCTGGTATTTACACGCTCGTGTAGTCCCTCCCACACAGAATACAGCTGATGAGTGTAACCCTAGAATACTGCAGAAACAAGCATGTGACTTTCAAGGCTAGGTCATAAAAGACATTGTGACTTTGGGACTTCCCTGGTGGTCCAGAGGTTAAGACTCTGCACTCCCAATGCAGAGGGCCTGGGTTTGATCCCTGGTCAGGGAACTAGATCCTGCATGCCACAACCAAATATCCCACATGCTGCAACTAAAGGAGCCTGCACGCTGCAGTGAAGATCCCTCGTGCCGCAACTAAGACCGGTGCAGCCAAATAAATACTAAAAAAAAAAAAAAAAAAAAGACATGGTGACTTTGTCTTGTTCCCTGAGTCACTCCCTCTGGGGAAGCCAGCTGCCATGTTGTGAGGATGCTCAAGCAGCCCGATGGAGAGGCTCACTGGTGATGCACTGAGACCTCCTGCCTACAGCCTTGTGAGTGAGACACCTAGGAAGCAGATCCTCCCGGCCAGGTCAAGCCTTCAAATGACTACAACTCCAACCGACATCTTGACCACAACTTCACGAGAGACCTTGAGCCAGAACCACCCAGGTAAGCAGCTCCAAATTCTTGACCCATACGTGTGTGTGATCATAAATATTTGTTGTTCTAGGCCACTGAGTTTTGGGATAATTTGCTACCTCTACCCATTCTTATGTCTGGTGTCTGTTCTGCTTGGCAGATGCCCATGCTTTAGTAGTTGTTAGGTATCTTGACTATTAGCCCTGAGTAGGAGTAATGACACAGAGAGGAGGTAGAGTCATTAGTGAGAGGAGACCAAGCGGTGGAGGCAGAGAGAAGGGCAGCACCCTGGGGAGGGCTGGGTCACTCGTACTACTTGGGGGAGGACAGAGCAAAGACCTGCATCCGGGTTGTTCTCCTGGGTTCCCAAGTCTGTGTCCTCACTGTAAATGCCCCACGACTTTGGGTGAGACGGGTGAGCTCTCTTCCTTATTCCACTCCGAGCAATTTCAGACCTGAGGCTGGAGGATGGGGCTGTTGTCCTGGTTCCCTCTCTTGGGCCGAGTAGAGCGCTCAGTCCAGATATGGGCACCGGCCACCGGCCAGCTTCCTCCACGCAGTTATGACCGCATACTCACCGCATGTCAGCCTCCCCAGCCGGGTGGCAGAGGGGCTGTGTGAAGGGAATCCATTTCTTCATCTCTTCCCATTAGGAGGGGCTGGATTATATGGACTCAGATTCTGAGCTATGCTCCTCTTTAAAAAAAGAAAAAAAAATTTGTCTATTTGGTTGCGTGGTCTTAGTTGCAGCAGGCGGGCTTCTTGGCTGTGGCTCGCCGGCTCCTTAGTCGTGGCACTCGGGCTCCTGTTGGGGTTGATTTCAAGGACATTTAAATGGGATTTAGGGAAGGGAGGTGCTGGAATTTCAGCTCACTCTAAATAATTTCTTGAAAATCAGACACATGGCATTAATTTAAAAAACACTAAATAGAAAAAGTTCAGACAATACAAAAATATAAAAAGTGAACTCCCCTTACTCTTCCCACTCTCTGATTATTTAGATTATCTTTGGTTTTTCTCTAATACAAATAGTTCTGTGATGCACATCCTTGTTCACATTTCCATGAACCGTTGAGCAAGTATTTCTAAGGAATAGATTCATGGAAGTTTATCTGCACATTTTACATATGCTGATGGGTTCTCCCCATTGTCCTTCAAAAGATTGTACCAGCCCAAAAGCCCACGCTATACAGGAGCATGCCTTTCTTCTTTCCCACGTTAGATATTATCACTTTAAAAATTTGCAGTTCTCTGATCCCTAGTGAGCATAAATGTCATTTATCAGCTAGTGGCCATTTGAATTTCTTCTCTTGCAAATTGCCTGTTCTTTGACCATTTATATCTTGGAAAATAAAGCTTCATCCTTTGATATGAAGGGACTCTGCATATTTCAGGTTATTATGCATGTTGTACCTAATGTCTATCATTTGCCTTTTGTTTTTGATATGGTCTCTAGCCCTACAGAAGTTTTACATTTTTATGAGGTCAAATCTGTCCACTTTTCCCTTTAGGGCTTCTAGATGTTGTCTTGCTTAGGAAAGTTTTCCCCACTCCAAGAATATAAAAAATATTTTATCATATTTTCTTCCAGTGCCTTAATAATTCTGTTTGATGGCTGATGTTAAATTGTTCTCCAGAAAGGTTTACCAGTTTACATCCCATCAGCCGTGTGTATGAGCCCTTCCCCACACCCTCACCAGCCCTGAGCATCCGCAATCTTTCCAAATCCTTGCCAGGGGTGAACAATTTGTATCTTGTTGTTTTAATTAGCATTTCTTTAATTATCAGTGAGATCCAGAATCTTTTCATATGAGTATTAGTTATTTGTATTTCTTTTTCTGTGAACTGCCTGATGGCATCTTCACCCTGGTTTTTCTGTTGGCTGTCAGTCTTTATCTTTTGATAAAGGGCTCACTGTTTCTTAAGGAAACAGTCCGGCCCCATGTGTTAAATAAGTCCCCCTGGTTTGTCCTTATATCTCTGCTGTCTGCTAGCAGCATCCGTTGCCAGCTGCTTGGTGCAGTGGGGTGGGGGAGGAGCCACACGCCCCTGGTCACCTTGGTAGCCGGCTGGGCCTCTCCTGCTTCCTGTGCCCGCCTGCCCTGCCCTTGGTGCACCCCAAAGGCCAGCCCCTCGCTTTACAGAATCCTCTTCTGAACATTTACGGCTAGACTTTCACCTTCAACTCAATTCCAGCTATTTGCCTTTCACTCTTCAGCATCCTTTACTCCTCATAATTTCTGATAATGAGGATATCCCTTTGTAGTTTCTAGCCCATGATAGATTTTAAATATATATATATATTTATATTTAAAATTAATTAATTAATTAATTTTTGGCTGTGTTGGGTCTTCGTTGCTGCGCGCGGGCTTCTCATTGCGTTGGCTTCTCTTGTTGTGGAGCACGGGCTCTAGGAGCATGGGCTTCAGTAGTTGTGGTGCGCAGGCTCAGTAGTTGTGGCTTGCGGGCTCTAGACTGCAGGCTCAGTACTTGTGGTACACGGGCTTAGTTGCTCCATGGCATGTGGGATCTTCCCGGACCAGGGATCGAACCCGTGTCCCCTGCATTGGCAGGCGGATTCTTAACCACTGCACCACCTGGGAAGTCTGTTTCTTCGGGTTTTAAACTGTATTTTCTCCAAGATTTCAGGTCTAAAATCATTTGGTAAAATGTTTATTTTACCCAAGATACCTTTTAACAAGCTTTGCATTGTCAAGCCACACTCTCATTCACACAAACCTGATGACCACGGAGACGTTTTTGAATTGATAAATGAGTGAATGAATGAATGAAATCAGCTTCTAGACCAGAGGCTGCCAATCAACCCGTCCTGGGCTGGGCGCCCGGTAACCCTGACCACAAGGAGGTGGAAGAATGCCAGGGGGTGCTCTTTACAGGCCACAGCCCCTTCTCCAGTTAATCCTAAAGTCTCAGGTGTGGCTTCTTGGGCAGTCATTTATTTGTATTAATATTGGCCATCAAAGGATATAATAATAATATCCCTGAATTAGTCAGAGGCATCTCTCAGGCTTCCCGGAGCCTGGGCCCACTGGATCTTCCATGTTGGAAATTGGGTGCCCTCTCATCCTTTTCTTGTGCTCTTTTCTGTGCTCCATCCTTTCCCTTCTCCTTCTTTTGTCCTCTCAAAGTCTGATTCTCCTGTTCTCATCCATCTCTACCTGTCTCCATGCCTTTCCCAGTGTGTTCCACAGAACATCAGATTCACAAGATGGTCCTGACAAAAAGGACCCAGGGGTTGAACACATTTGAGCAATGCCGACTTAGTCAACCTCTTGGAGGTGGGTTGGCACGTGAGGGCCCCTTGCGAAGTCCTTCAGTGGAGACAGCTTTTCACTGTGCTTAAGCAGCCAGTACCCCAGGCCTGCAGGAGCACTGCTCTGTGCACCCCTTATCAGCATTCTGCAGAACTAGCATTTGCCAGGCCTTGCCATGGGGAGCGCTGGTTCTCAGGCCCCCTGGGGTGGGAAGTGATTAAACAGCGCTATTTGCAGTGGCTAGAGGTGTGTGCTGGTGTAACCATGGATGCCCAGGGAGTTCTTTCTTCAGAAAGAACCTGGAGCCAGAAGTGACACGTTTTACCAACTCCCACTGCTACCGGCTGATCTGAAAGAGAAGGCAGAGTCAGAAGCAGGAGCCCAGATGGCAGACCAGCACCCCCGGGCTGGGGAAGACACAGAGCTGCAGAGATTCCCAGGCTGCTTCTTGGGAAGTTCAGCCTCACAAGCTGGTGAACTGAAGCAACTCTTCGCTCCAGGGGACTTATGAGAAAGTTAGTGGGGCAGCACACAGCCTGGGAGAACTGCGGAACAACCAGGCCTCCCGATGGCAGAATAACGGCCACGCAGGGGCCTGGGGAACCTCCTCTCCAAGGCACTGCCATTAATGTGGCTCAATTTCACTGACACCCCACCCCCACCCGGATCTCCCATTCAAGCTTCAAAGTCCTGGGAGGGAACATCTGATCGGCCAAGTGGATCAAACAAACATGCCAGGGGGCCCTGTGTGCGCTGGCCTGGCTTCTGGGAGGGGAGGGCCCAGCAGCCTCCAGTTTGCCTGGCTCCTCCTGCAACCAGTAAATGGGCCCCTGGCAGTGTGCCAGGCTTGTTGGAGGGAAACCAAGGCCCTGCAGAAAGCAGTTGAGGAAGATTCAGTACTTACAAGGCCAGGTTTTGAGCAGGTGAGGAATAAGCACATCTGAGGTTAGTCCTGAGGCTCCCGAATCAGGAAAGCTGGTGCGTCCAGAAGATCCAAATTTGGCTCCAGGTGCCCTGGCCAGACTGGTCAGTGTCAGTCACACCAGCTCCTTAGAGAGGAGGGTGGAGGCACCACAGGAGCCCTCTGCGTGGCGAAAACGATTCAGGGCTCCTTTCAGAATGTGGGCTTGTTCTTCTCAAGAAATCCTTTCGTTGTGTTTCTGAGATCTAGCAATAAAGGACCCATTTAGTGAAAAGAGTAACAGTTAAAAGGATAGCTAACATTTAGGAAGTGCTTACCAGGAGCAGGAACAGCCCCATCATCTCTGTTTTATAAATCAGGAAACTGAATCACACAGAGGCCACTCGCTCGCCCTGGTTTCAGAGCCACAAAGAGGCACATTTGAACCCAGGTCTCTTAACTCTGGAGCCTACACCCTTGGCCCCTGAGCAGTACCGCGTCTAGGTCTTGGTCCGATACACAGGCTGACCGTATGTCCTTGCTTATGCTGGTTGTCCTGGCACAATTATTAACAGTGTCTCCTTTCACTCACCAATGTGTTCTGCTTTGGATGACCAATTTTAAGGAAAGTAGGGTAGGTGGAACCAGGATTAGCATCGCAAGATGCTGACGGGCAGAGTTTGGAAAACCCAGTCCACAGCTGCTCTCATTGTGCCAGAACCCTGGCTCTCAGTACTCATTCTCCCAGGGTGGGTCTGTATTATATTAGTGACATGGCCTTCACTGCCCCTGGATACTCGGGCACTTTGTAAGGAAGGCTTCCAGGATTTCCATACCCCAAGGCTCTTTGTTTCTATTTGGACAAAGAGCTTAATTTTCTCCCACCCCCCTACATCTACTTACCAGGGTCTTCTCCCTGTTTTCATACACTACCTGGCTAGGAAAGCAGCCACTGTGGTCCCTGGTGCTCCCAGGTAAGAGCAGCTATGCCCTGAGTGTCTTCCCCAGCAGTGGGTACCGAAGATTAGGGCTTTGGAACCTTCTTGTCCATACTTGCAGGTGAGTCCTGGAAGCAGAGGCCTGGGCTCTCCACTTGGACTTGGCTATCCTGGACAGAGTGCTGATGGAAAGAATGATATTGGGTGCCATCTAGCTGGGTACTGGGGAGTCAGAATTGAATGAGATGCAGCCCTTTCTTCAAACTGTCCACAGGCCAGAGGGAGGGCAGACTCTGCTACAAAATCAGCCCTACAGTTAATAAGTAAAGCTGTGGGCACAAAGTGCATCTCAAGCACAAAAGAGGAAATGAACAGAGAACGTGTATCAGTCAACTATTGTCACAACAATGCTGCATAACAAATGACTCCATAATTCAATAACTTACTGCTACAAGCATTTATTTCTGGCTCATGTGTCTGCACACTGACTGGGGCAGCCCTGACAATTTCAGCTGGGCCCGGTTAGACTAGCTCCTGGGCATGGATTACATGGAGGTCTACCCTGCCTCTCATTCTCCTGGAACCACTAGGCCATGCAGGGAAAGGTGTGCTTGTGGCAATGGCAGAAACACGAGTGGGTGGGCTCTGCCACCAGCTCATGCCAAGGCTGTACTCCACGTTTTGTCTCCAAATATCTCATTGGCCAAAGCAAGTCACATAGCAGAGCCCAAGAGCAAAGGGGCCTGGAGGTATACCGCTGCCAAAGTGGGAAGGCAGAGAAGTAAATATTTGCCAAGCAATAATCCAGAACATACAAAAGGCTTCACAGAGGAGGTGTCATTTGACCTTGGTCTTGAAGGAGAAGTTGGGTTTTTCCAGGTGAATATGGGATTAGGCACTGCTGTCAAAGGTATGAAGTGTGTGTGTGTGTGTGTGTGTGTGTGTGTGTGTGTGTGTGTGTGTGTGTGTTGGGGGCGGGTGCTGTTAGGGTAGTGGTGGTGGCCTGGTCACAGAGGCCCCCTGAGCCAGAAATCTGGCATGTCCTTTCTTTGAAAACAAGGCACTTCCCCGGTGGTCCAGTGGTTAAGACTCTGTGCTCCCAATGCAGGGGGCATGGGTTGGATCCCTGGTTGGGGAACTAAGATCCTACATGCTGCATGGTGCGGCCAAAAAAAAGAAAACAATACTCTCTGGGTTCCCCACCCTAGTCATTTTCTTTATTTCCAAATTCTAAGACTTCAACTATGTGCCACCAAATACAAGTTGAAGACTCTTTTCAGCAAGGAGTCACACTGGAAAGTATTAGTGCTTGTTCCTACATTGGGGATTTATGCCAGTTTCACTGGGCATAAATCAGCCGGTTTTATAGCCCGCCCACCCCCTTTTCAGAATTGAGGTCTCCAGCCTTGCTCCTAGCAGCCACCCCTCTTGGCTGTGACCACCAAAGCCCTCCCTGAACAGACTTCTTGGGGACAAGTCAAGTCAAACATGAGGTGAATCAAAGTCAAGAACTCAAGAATGGAGGGCTGGGAAACCCACTCTAAAAGGACTGGCAGTGAGCAGGGGACACGCGCACGCACAGAACAGGGGCCAAACAATGGTGGGAAGGATGGTTACAGGACAGGATGCAGGTAGTTACAAACCTTGACAATGTAAAAATAAGAACTCACAACATTTGGGAGGGGGGAAGAGATAGGAAGTGGGTGAGCTCATTTCCTCATCCTAAATCCGCAGGCTGTCAGGAGATGCCATCTACAGTTGAAGCATATTTCAAGAATGAATTCAGTCCCTGGGTATTTTTCTTTCCTTTTTAATTATTTGCAGCTTGGCAATTTCTTTAGTTACATTCAGGTTTCTTCTTCTTTTTTTTTTTCCCCTTTCTGTTAAACACTTTTTCCAAAAAGAGCATGTACTGTGTGAACACTTTTTGGTAAAAATTTCCATCAATCTACCTGTCCTTTTCTCTGAATAGGTGCATAGACAGATGTCTCCCTCGATGCTTCTGGGGGTGCTGGCCTTCCAGAGCACTTGAAAATTTTCTTTTTTGTGCTCTTCAGTGTTACTGGAAGTTCTTTCTATTTATTTATTTATTTATTTATTTGGCTGCTGCTGGGTCTTAGTTGCAGCACGCGGGATCTTTTAATTGCTGCATGTGGTCTCTTTTAGTTGCAGCATGTGGGATCTAGTTCCCCCACCAGGGATCGAAGTCGGGACCCCTGCATTGGGAGTCTTAACCACTGGACCACCAGGGAAGTCCCTTGAATTTCTTATAATGTGCGTTCACTATTATTGTAGAAGCAAAGCCTTTTATTTAAAAACTGAAAATACATTTCTGGAGAAGAGAAAATCGGGCGCTCCCTTCTGGCTCGTGCTTCCTCCGTGTGCTGCCGGACCGTCTGGTTCCCGGGTGGGTGAGGGGGGCAAGTCCAGCCCCTGGGAGGCGTGGGTGCGTGGCCCGGGCACCGGAGGCCCGGCGGCGCCGCTTCCCCAGCTCCACCAGCACGTTTGAACCTTGGGGACCCGGCCGCGTGCAGGGTCTGTGCTCCACGTGTCGCCGGGTGACTCTGTGCTGCTCTGGACCTGCTTCCTCATCCGGAAACCCGAGAAGCCATCCTTGGCATGCCTCACGTCCAGGCTGCTGTGAGGGATGTGTGATGTGCAGGGTCTGAGTGTCCACAGTGGAGCGGTCACTAGAGAGACATTAATACACTCTGCCATCATAGGATTCGATTCTAAGCCACGGTGCCGCCACCCCAGGCTAAAGGTTAAATTGGAGAGGAGAGGGTCAGTTGGCGCTGCCGGCTTTTTCCAGGTCCCAACAGCCACGCTATGCTGCAGCGCCATCTAGTGTCCACATGGGGACACAGGCCCATATGCACACAGGCTTAGGGTAAAATTTCCGTACTTGCAAATGGTAAAGAGCTCATTAGGCAAACAGGACCTAAATACGACCAGTTTAAAACACTCCTCCCCATACAAAGGTTTGGTATTTCAAAGCAAGCATTATACAAATTCAGCACTTATAAAGATGTGTGCATCCTTTGTTTGAAAGGACAGCAAACTCGTGCAACAAGTGATATTTATAATAATTGACATTTATTGAGTGTTTACGATGTGCTTGGCACAATTCTAAGGGCTTTCATTACGAGTTCATTGCACTCTCTACAAAGCTGTGAAACCAGGGTGGGGTTGGAGGTACTTATTGTTTCGCTTTAAGATAAGAACCCTGGGGCACACAAAGGTAAAAGTAAAACCTGTCACTCTGCTAATTTCTGAGGGGAGGCAGAGGCTGCCTAGTGGGCCAGGGAGGAGGAGGGAGCCAAATGGGAAGCTACTTCCAGGTTCAGGAGAGGGAGAATGGGGGCTGAGACAGCCCTTAGGGACTCAGGCTGGATCTGAGGGGAGGAGGAGAGCTATGCGGAAGGGCTCGCTCTCCAGCTTGAGCATCAGGGTAGTTAGAGGCTGTGATCCGAGAGGGCGGACAGTAGTTAGCAGTTTGAACATATTTACAGTAAGTCCCCTACATACAAACCTGCAAATTGCGAACTTTCAAAGATGCGAACATATATCTGGTTGCAGCAAGGAACCTGTGCCATCAGCGTCAGGTGTGAGTGAAATTGCAGCTCGCCCTTCGACTCCTATTGCCGACGATCCTTCAGTTCTACCACCTCCCACCTCCTCTCCCTCCTCCAGTCAGTAACTCTTCTTGCCTGTTCACTCGATGCCAGCCCCTGGATGCCAGCTGTTGTACTGTGCTACTGTACTTCTCAAGGTTCTGTACTGTAAGATTTAAAATGTTTTCTTTGGGCTTCCCTGGTGGCGCAGTGGTTAAGAATCCGCCTGCCAATGCAGGGGGCACAGGCTCCAGCCCTTGTCTGGGAAGACCCCACAGGCCGTGGAGCAACTAAGCCCATGCGCCACAACTACTAAGCCTGCGCTCTAGAGCCCGCGAGCCACAACTACTGAGCCCGCGAACCACAACTACTGAGCCTGTGCACCTAGAGCCCGTGCACCACAAGAGAAGCCACCGCAGTGAGAAGCCCGCGCACCCCGTGCACCGCAATGAAGAGTAGCCCCCACTCGCCGCAACTAGAGAAAGTCCGCGCGCAGCAACAAAGACCCAAGGCAGCCAAAAATAAATATTTTTTTAAAGTTCTATTTTTTGTTTTTTATGTATTACTTGTGTGAAAAGTATGATAAACCTATTACAGTCCAGTACGATATAGCTGATTGTGTTTGTTGTGTACCTAGGTTAACTTTGTTGGACTTGTGAATGAGCTCTCGGAAAGGAACTCGCTCGTATGTAGGGGACTTACTGTATTGAGCACCTACTACATGCCAGGCACCGTGGCTGTAGAATTCAGGTAGAAGACACGGCCCCTGTCCTCGCAGAGTTGAGAGCCCCGTGGGGAAGGCCGGTGTCCCAGGTGATGATGAACGCTTGCCGGTGTCCACAGATCTGTGAAGGATGGTGCAGCAGGCCGCACAGGGTGGAGTGCGGCTGGGCCTGTGCTGACAGGCACATGGGGTAGGAGGCTGGATGTGGGAGGTCATCAGCTTGGAGGTGACGGCCTGGGGACAGTGGGTCTGAGAGAAGAGATGGCAGGGGAGGAGGGTACACATCGGAGATGGATATGCCCTGAGAGAACAAGAGGAAAAGGATTTACTAGAGCTGGAGAGAGGATCTGGGGGGAAAGGGAGCGGCCTCAGGGCTCAAATGTCAGGGGAGGGCCAAGGAGGAGAGGGACTGGACAGGCCAGAGGAGTTGAGAAGGGAGCTGAGCATGAGTGACTCTTTCAGGAAGGGAGGGAGGGAGGCAGGGCCGTGGTTGGAGGAGAGTGTTGTTTCATTGTTTGTTTTTAGCAAGGAGGAGACCATCTACAGGCTGAGGGGAAAGAGCCACTGGAGAGGATGAGAAGGAGGCCTGGCGGAAGGCAGGGAATCCTTGGAGGGAGCACAGATCAATCACACATGAAAAAGGAGAACCAGGTAAGGCAGAGAGGAAGGTGGGAAGGATGGGTATAGATTTGGGCAAGTTTACCAGGAAAAAGAATGGAGTGGGGAGCAGGTGGGAGCAGCAGGGACGTGGAGGGAGCTGCCCCCTGAGGGCTTAGAGGTCCTGGTCATGAGGAGAGCAGGGTCCTGATGAGGGCCTTGAGGAGAGGAGAGGTCTGGAGTGCCCCTGGATGGCAGGAGAGGGACAGGGTTAAGGGACAGTGTGTGGTGGTTGGTTCTGGCGGGACTCCTGGCAGAGAAAGTTTCAGGATCAGAGCAGAGGAGGGCTGGTGAGGGTGTCATGAAGGCCTCTGACCCAGTGGGCTAGGCCGGGGAAGGAAGGGACAGGAGAAGACAGGCAGACTGAGAGGAGGGACAAGGAACCGAATCCTCGGTGGGGTCAAATAACAGGGTGTGTGTGGACCAGAGTAGAGATGGTGACTCAGGAAGTTGGGGTCAGAGAAGGGATTTCTAGGATTTCAGAAGTCACCTTTATGACAAGCCCTGCATGTGGCTGGGGAAGTGGGTCTCTGAAGGCAGCCGAGGCTGTTTGCTGTTGGATAGGTCGGGGCTGTGGGCCCTGCTGGGACATGGGGAGGGGGTCTGGGGGTAGAAAACAGAGTCCAAGTCTTTGGTGAAACGGGAGAAAGGGCTAAAGACCCGGTATGTGAGGCAGAGTAGCATCAGTGGCCTGAACCTCAGAAGGGGAGGGGTTTTAGGGGAGGGCAGGCAGGGGGTCTGGAAGGGGCGCCAGCAGGGGGAGCAGAATCCTGAGCCTCTACAATGATGTCTCTGTCCTGGGTCCACGTGGCTTCAAAGGAACAGCGTGCCTCCACTTCCTTCTGTACTTCTCTCAGGACTGGGCGCAACAGCAAGTACTAAGAACTCGTGAGAAGCGGGCCACGGACCAGAAATCTCTAACTGCAGGCTGAGCTGAGCGAGGAGGGCTCTCCGCCAGTTCACCTCACCCGAGGCTGAAGAAAAACACCAAATGCACATACAACCTTATTGTGCTGCTTTTAATTACGAAAGATGTAAAATGATGCATTATAAAACTTGGAAGCTACTTTGTACAAATTCCAATCTTTAAATATTGTTTAACAAGGGACCTGGGAACTAGGATACTGGCGGGAAGTCTGATTAGTTGCTGTGATGGTTCCATCACGGAGCAGTGGAAGACACACGCTCGGAACCGTCTGTGCATGAATCAGAAGAGCCGATGAGAGGCGGAGTTGGAAATGTCTTCAAATATGCAAATGGACTGGAATATAGATTTCAGCTCGGGTAATATACAGTAGACTTAGGAGAAATGAAACAGGACAATGGAGAATTCATGTTGATCTTGACATCATCAAAGTTTCTCCTGACACTGTATGTCCTGAAAACCACAAACGTACAGAAGGGAAAAACAGAAAATACAGATAGGTTTTTAGTGCTGTGCTGTTTAACTGCTAGTAAATGAGAGTAGTACAACCATCGATTTCTTGTGAAAAACTAAATACTGAAAAATAGTTTACTCTGAAGTCTGCAGCCACTTCAGATGCCGAGGACCACGCCTGGTTTGTTGCAAAGGCAGCAGTGAGAAGGTCAGGGCGACCCCTGTCCATGGGCGTCCTTGACACCATGTAAGCAACGTGGGTTATATAACGCCCAAAACCTTTTCACAGGAAAAGATGGAATGGATGGACCTCAGAACAAATTGAATTCAGTGCTAAACCTCACTGTCATCATTATACTACCCCAAACAAGTCACTTTTCCCAGGATCCTCCATTTCCACGAGTCCCTGGCGAATGCCCAGGGGGAGCACACTTCGTCCTGTAGGTCTCGGGGTCTCCAGCTGTAAGACTGGGCTGCTGTGCCAAGAGAGTTGGGACCCTGACACTAGTGATCCCCGTGGGTAAGGCACTGTGTAAAGAGCAGATTATCCTGGAACCTCCATTGTTCAAAAAAAACCTCTGATAACATCAGCACTCCTCCCTGTCTGAAAGGCCATATCGGATTTGGGGGTCTCTGACACAGGAAAGGCAGCCAGGATCTGGCTTCTTTTGGCACACTGGGGTGCTGGGTACGATGAAAGTCCCTTTTACTTTAACAAAAAGTCACTGCCCTCTGAGATTGGGAAGTTTAACTGGAAATATGGCTTCAAAGCAGAGGCCAACTGCCTCTCCCTGAGCCAGAGCTCAGGCAGGGAGGACTCTGGTTTGACTTCCTAATTCAGTAGCAGGGGTTCAGGGTGAACGTGAGGTGGGAAGACTTGGGCTCCACAGTGAAGATGGAGCAGTGCATGATCGAGGTTACTGGAAAGACTGGAGGGAAGGGATCCCCCTGAAGACAGAAGGAAATGGGACAAGGTCTAGAGAGGTTAACAGCCCAGGACGCTGTGACAGACCCCTCCGGCCACCAGGCACACGTGTCAGATTCAGACCCACAAGGTGCAGCCTTGCTTCTTTGGGTGGGAGCAGTCTGGACCCTTCAGCAACACCCCTGGTGTCTCCTGGAAGGACACCGGCTGTCTGGGCAAAGGCTCTGGCATCTTCATCCCCCTTCAGTGTGTCTGTCCTCTCTGTGCTGTCTACCCATGCCCGCATTCGGCCCCGTTGCCCACCTTCCTCCCCGGACGGCTTCCAATCCCACCCATCAGGTTTCTGGTCAAGGGCTGGCCTGGACTAAGTCAGAGCGGGCAGGTGGTGGTGGAAATATAGTTAATACTGTTTTGTGCTAAGAAACTGATGACTAATGATGGTTTCATAAATTAGGCCTTCATTTTACTATAGACTATTTCTTCAACCTCAGAGAATGAATCTCTTCCTAACACAATCGAGAGCAAAACCTGGGTCTGAGAGGGAAGATCTTTTGAGGTGGCCAGGACCCCCGAGGTCCCGGCAGGTGGGAGGCCTCAGTTTGCTGAACCACTGTGGATGCACTCAGAAGACAGTTCCCACCTACCCGCATAATCTGGAGGAGAACAGGGCGTGCAGTCTAACCGTGGATTTGGTCACCTAGTGTTAAAAGCATATTAAAGTGCGTGCTTAACTTAACCACAGGCACAAGTGTTAGAAGAGCTGAAGCTCTGAGAAGATTTGGTAAGGAACAGGAACAGTGAAAGATTAGACTGCCTCACAGCAAAGCAGATTCATTCTTTCGTGCATTCATTCACTCGTTCACGTGTGCATTCGACGCACGGTTCTGCAGCACCTGCCCAGCCAGCGCCAGGCACTTGTTAGGTGCTAGGGGTTCGATGATGACTAAGGCAAAGTCCCTGCCCTCAAGGAGCTTACGGTCTAGTGGGGTTATATGAACCACCCCCATTCCACAGAGAAACGGCTTCCCTTTGCTGCTGCGCAGCTGCCGGGTGGGCCCGATCCAGACCTCCAGCCACTCCCTCCAGCTGGTCTGTAGAGAGGGAGGCCTGTACGGTCCAGAACTTGTCTGGAGGACTTCGTGTGTCTCTGAGATACCTGCAGCCCCCTTTCTCTCTTCCCCAGCCTCCAAGAAGAAGCACCGTTCTCTTCAGGCTCATCTATTACCAGGGGATTTTTTTTTTTTTTTCAGTGACTGAATAAAATAGTCTTCCTTTTCCTCTTGTCCATAGGAAAAGGGGTTCTGAAGCAGCAGAAAAGAGATTACAAACTGGGGGGGGTGGGGAACAAATTAGAATTCAGTTTGCTTAACTCAAGTCTGTTCTTGGACTTGTGGTAAAAAGCCTTCTTCATGTTAGAATTGAGGCCTCTGAGAGAGCCCTGGCCCTCCGCTCTGCCCTGGAATATCCTGCCGCCGCTGAGGCACGATGGCTGGATCAGAGAAGGCATCGTGGGGCTGTGGTACCGTTGCTGGATGCTGAGCCAACTTCCGAAGGCCTGTGGCCCCTAACTGCCCCCCACTCCGGGTCCTTTTTTCAGTGTTGATTGAGATCAGTGGTTCTGAGCACTACACAAGGCTCCTGAGGCCTCTCGCTATATTTTTACACATTGACCCATTAGATGGCCAGTAAAAGATGTAACGGTTGTGGTGACGACCAATTCATCGGAAGCCCCAGAGCAGCCTGCCCGCAGCAACAGGACCTGTGCCGCAGGCCTGAGGGGCGGCACCCAGCTCTGGTCTAGAATGAGCCACGGCGTCTGAGATGGGACCTCGTCTGAGAGCTGGGAGCCAAGGAATTGGTTCTTTCCGTGTCAGAGCCCGCGATAACTAACGCCCAGGGCTGCAGCTGGCTCCGTCCTATTCCGTTCTGTCTCAGAAACAAGCCCTCCCGCCCCGTTCCCTTCTGTTCACAGTCGGTCAGCTCGAAGCGCCTCTTCAATAGAGGGGTCGAGCAGGCCCAGGCTGGAATCACTTAGCATGCTGAGTCCGTCCAGGCTCAGGGGTTCGATCTGGAGCTCTTCTTCCAATGGAAACGGAGTGCCCACGTTTAGGCTGACCTCGGGCATGCCTGCCAGAGCACTGCCGAGGTCTTTGAACAGGCTGGTGCTCGAGTCTTCTGGAAAGAGCAGCGGGAGGGGAAAACAATGCAGATTAGGAGGCGTGAGGGCCCAGGTCACTAAGAGGACACAACTGATGACAACCCCCAAAATGCCGTTCCTGTCATCTTCCCAACCAGGACAGTCATCACCTGTGTCCCAACCACTCCTGGGCCTACGGTTTTGCTCTGGAATCTATGTTCTTTTCAGTCAGTCCCACAACTCCCAGTTTTGCAGGTTTTCTCCCTTGGAACAGTTGTCAATCACGGGAAGTTAAGTACTTCGGAAAAGACTTGGGTCACCAGGCCCCTTCCCCACTGCCTCACAGTCTCTGGGGCTGGACACCTGCATCTCAGAAAGGTAAAGTTTCATTTTCTGCTTCATATAATGTTATGTTGTCTAAACTATCTTACAGTGGTATCTGTAGAAACACAGTGAAATAAAAGAAGCAGCACTCACCTGTCAGGATGGTGTTTGGGAAATTCCCGCAGTTGGAATACAGGTTTGGTCTCAAATGAAAGGAGTCCTGTGGTTCTCGGGGACACTGTTGCACCAGGGGCACCTGGAAGCAACAAAGGTCACGTTGTAAGGGACGGTCTCTGTTTCCAAGGACAGAACAGTGCAGTGTGCTCCCGGAGCAAAACCAGACGTGAGCGCTCTCTTACAGTCCCTTCTCTCTAGGATCCCAGAGTGCCTGGCCGCTGTGACAGCCTACACAGAACATTCTGCTCAGGCAGGGGGATGCTGCGGTAGAGGAGGGGTCCCTGAGGGCCACACTTGTCCCTGTTTGCATGCTGCCTGGCCCTCTATGCCATCCCAGGAGACACCACTGGCCATGGTTTCTGCGGGTCCTCTAGTCTCAGCCACCTCCCCTGCTCAGCACACAAAGGCCTCTGGAAACTACCACCTGTGGAGCCCTTCAAAGGCCCTGTCTGTAACCTAGGAAGTGATGGGCTCTTTTCCTCTCTGGTTTCTAGAAAAATGAGAAAGCAGAACCTTCTCCTTCTCTCACTCAGAGGGAGGAACCACAGGCAAGCCCCTCTCTGTGAGAAAGCCTCTATGAGGATGGGTTAGAACTGGCCCCTACTTTATTTTTTTGTTAATGAAAACTTATTAACTATATAACCTTTGAGTACCAGAGAAACTTCAATATGTACAGATCACCATGAAGTTCCCAGTTTCTGGGGCCTACTTTAGGTGCTGTTCCTGAAATTAATTTTTTTTTTTTTTTTTACATTTTTTTTTTTTTTTTTTTTAAATTATTTTTTAAACCATTTAAAAAAATTTTTAAAAAGAGGGAGTTGAGATACCTGCAGCCCCCTTTCTCTCTTCCCCAGCCTCCAAGAAGCACCGTTCTCTTCAGGTTCATTTTTACCAGGGGATTTTTTTTTTTTTTTCAGTGACTGAATAAAATAGTCTTCCTTTTCCTCTTGTCCATAGGAAAAGGGGTTCTGAAGCAGCAGAAAAGAGATTACAAACTGGGGGGGGTGGGGAACAAATTAGAATTCAGTTTGCTTAACTCAAGTCTGTTCTTGGACTTGTGGTAAAAAGCCTTCTTCATGTTAGAATTGAGGCCTCTGAGAGAGCCCTGGCCCTCCGCTCTGCCCTGGAATATCCTGCCGCCGCTGAGGCACGATGGCTGGATCAGAGAAGGCATCGTGGGGCTGTGGTACCGTTGCTGGATGCTGAGCCAACTTCCGAAGGCCTGTGGCCCCTAACTGCCCCCCACTCCGGGTCCTTTTTTCAGTGTTGATTGAGATCAGTGGTTCTGAGCACTACACAAGGCTCCTGAGGCCTCTCGCTATATTTTTACACATTGACCCATTAGATGGCCAGTAAAAGATGTAACGGTTGTGGTGACGACCAATTCATCGGAAGCCCCAGAGCAGCCTGCCCGCAGCAACAGGACCTGTGCCGCAGGCCTGAGGGGCGGCACCCAGCTCTGGTCTAGAATGAGCCACGGCGTCTGAGATGGGACCTCGTCTGAGAGCTGGGAGCCAAGGAATTGGTTCTTTCCGTGTCAGAGCCCGCGATAACTAACGCCCAGGGCTGCAGCTGGCTCCGTCCTATTCCGTTCTGTCTCAGAAACAAGCCCTCCCGCCCCGTTCCCTTCTGTTCACAGTCGGTCAGCTCGAAGCGCCTCTTCAATAGAGGGGTCGAGCAGGCCCAGGCTGGAATCACTTAGCATGCTGAGTCCGTCCAGGCTCAGGGGTTCGATCTGGAGCTCTTCTTCCAATGGAAACGGAGTGTCCACGTTTAGGTTGACCTCGGGCATGCCTGCCAGAGCACTGCCGAGGTCTTTGAACAGGCTGGTGCTCGAGTCTTCTGGAAAGGGCAGCGGGAGGGGAAAACAATGCGGATTAGGAGGCGTGAGGGCCCAGGTCACTAAGAGGACACAACTGATGACAACCCCCAAAATGCCGTTCCTGTCATCTTCCCAACCAGGACAGTCATCACCTGTGTCCCAACCACTCCTGGGCCTACGGTTTTGCTCTGGAATCTATGTTCTTTTCAGTCAGTCCCACAACTCCCAGTTTTGCAGGTTTTCTCCCTTGGAACAGTTGTCAATCACGGGAAGTTAAGTACTTCGGAAAAGACTTGGGTCACCAGGCCCCTTCCCCACTGCCTCACAGTCTCTGGGGCTGGACACCTGCATCTCAGAAAGGTAAAGTTTCATTTTCTGCTTCATATAATGTTATGTTGTCTAAACTATCTTACAGTGGTATCTGTAGAAACACAGTGAAATAAAAGAAGCAGCACTCACCTGTCAGGATGGTGTTTGGGAAATTCCCGCAGTTGGAATACAGGTTTGGTCTCAAATGAAAGGAGTCCTGTGGTTCTCGGGGACACTGTTGCACCAGGGGCACCTGGAAGCAACAAAGGTCACGTTGTAAGGGACGGTCTCTGTTTCCAAGGACAGAACAGTGCAGTGTGCTCCCGGAGCAAAACCAGACGTGAGCGCTCTCTTACAGTCCCTTCTCTCTAGGATCCCAGAGTGCCTGGCCGCTGTGACAGCCTACACAGAACATTCTGCTCAGGCAGGGGGATGCTGCGGTAGAGGAGGGGTCCCTGAGGGCCACACTTGTCCCTGTTTGCATGCTGCCTGGCCCTCTATGCCATCCCAGGAGACACCACTGGCCATGGTTTCTGCGGGTCCTCTAGTCTCAGCCACCTCCCCTGCTCAGCACACAAAGGCCTCTGGAAACTACCACCTGTGGAGCCCTTCAAAGGCCCTGTCTGTAACCTAGGAAGTGATGGGCTCTTTTCCTCTCTGGTTTCTAGAAAAATGAGAAAGCAGAACCTTCTCCTTCTCTCACTCAGAGGGAGGAACCACAGGCAAGCCCCTCTCTGTGAGAAAGCCTCTATGAGGATGGGTTAGAACTGGCCCCTACTTTATTTTTTTGTTAATGAAAACTTATTAACTATATAACCTTTGAGTACCAGAGAAACTTCAATATGTACAGATCACCATGAAGTTCCCAGTTTCTGGGGCCTACTTTAGGTGCTGTTCCTGAAATTAATTTTTTTTTTTTTTTTTACATTTTTTTTTTTTTTTTTCTGAAATTAATTTTTAAACCATTTAAAAAAATCTTTCAAAAGTAGGAGTTTCCATCATTTTTTCAGAAACACATTGACTCACCTAGACTCAAATGGCTTCTTTAGAAATCGGGGAGGCAGGGACTATTGGTTCTTACCACGAGGCTTCCCCATGGCCTATTCAGGAAACATCTGTCTTTATTTATTTTACTGTTATTAAGTTCTGGAAAGTGCTCTTCCTTCTCTCCATAATATATCCTGGAGCCCAAACCATAATTATTGAATATTATAAAATCTAGGGATATTAAAAAATGGTCTGTGTTAGGGAGAAACTAAAAAGCAAAAGAAAAAGCCTGAATGAAAGTACCTTCAGGATTGACCCCTGCCCCAGCCAGGACGAGCTCCCAGGAGGCCACACACTGTGCAGGGCACAGCAGCTCAGGCCGAGGGAAAGCCCCTCCCTGGGTCTGAGTCTCCTCAACACGATAGATAGATCTGTGAATTGCTACGGTTCCTTCCAGCATCAACGACTCTACAATTCTGTGGCTAGAGTGTCATCACAAGTCTTCTACCACTTGTTCAAACAGGTCCTCTGCTGAGGCCTGACAATTAAATAAGGCAGCCAGCACCAGCCTCTAGGGCTTGGGGCGGTGCCAGGCTCTCCTAGCCGCTGAGCACACCTGAGGTCAGAGGAGTGCAGTACCGAGTCTGTTTGGTGTGGGTGCCACGCACGGAAGAGGCCTGACTGTGGCAGTTCCTGCTCCGAGGAAGAGGCAGGCCCTGGCGACCACTGACCTGCTGAGTAAAGGCTGGGCCTGGCCTCATGGACTGCTGCTCAAAGCTCACATCTGGGAAGAAGCTGGTCAAAGATGAGCCCTTCAGGAAAGAAGGAGGGGACCATTTAGCTTGGAACTCAGGGCGACCTAAGCGTTCCCTCCTCCTGGTGTTCCGGGTGGGACTCACCTGGGCCACGAGGAGCTGGAAGTCTGACTGGGGCAGCGATGGGGCTGCCTGGGGCTGCTGAGCAGCGGGCTCCTGGGCGTGGGGCTGCTGCAGCAGAGGCTGGGGGAGGTCCTGGGGCGTGGGGTAAGGAGGCGGGGGTGACACTTGGGCTTCAGCTTCTGTGGGCAGGAAGGAGAGCGGGCTTCGATCTGAGGACACCATCTGAAAAACAAAGCCACCAACTACTTAGCTTCTGAGTTTCTAGCAGTAAGTCCTTTATGATTAGGAAATGTCAAAGTGAGGAAAAACCCTGAGATTTTCCTCACCCTGATAGTCTATACTATGCTCTGAGAAGCCCAGTTCTGTATCCTTCAAAGTATATCGCAAATCTCACTTCCCCACAAAACATTTTCCATTCAACGACAATTTCTATTGTCTTAAAAAACAAACAAAACAGAACCCAGCCAAGTTAACCAGTTTCATCTCAGTTTTCTCAGTGAAAATCATGTTTGTTTTTTCACAGCCAAAACTTCTGGTTAAAAATGGAAGACTGAAAAAAGCATTTAGCTCTGCTGTCTCCCAAAACTCTCCTAAAACCCCTAAAACAACATTAAACAACCATAAACATTAATAAACAACACTAAAACATAAATAACATGAAAGGATAAGTAACAACACGAGGACAAAGATAATGAGAAAGAAGAAAATGGCAACAAAATTTGGAAAATGAAAAGCAGATGGACAAGGAGTCGCAGGCTGAGCAGAGCTGAGAAAGCCAAATGCTAAGCTGGCAGTGGGGCAAATCAAGAGACACTCTGGTTTACATCACAGAATCCCTAAAGGGGTCTGGAACTGGGGCAGCAGGCAGCAGCGGGTGAAGATGGAGCTAAACCTGGAGGAGCCCGTGGGCAGCAGTTAGGTTCCAGGACCCTTGCGCAGCGGGAGACTGAGGGCTGTGCTCTGGAGAGAGTACAGCTCAGGGTCTCTGGATGGGGTGCACCAGACCCTAGAAGGCGAGGCACTCCTGAAAACACAGGGCTTATGAGAAAGCCCACTATCGCATCTTGAGTCCTCCACCTCTCTTTCCCAACTCAGCTCTCAGAGTGCTGGGATCCAGGCACATGCCAGGAGCAAGATTGGGATAGCATCCTTTGGGGATCTGACCAGGCTGGGAGAAAATCCAACTTATGACACCAGAGGTTCCCTAAGGAAATGGCTGAGCTAGATCACTCTACCATGAAGACCATACTCAACAAGCCCACCCACCTACACAGAGCTTCCAGTCAGTTTTTGTGTGTGTCTGTCCTGTTCATAAACACGAGCAGGGCGCCAAGGATCACCAGACCATGAGGAAAGCATGTGAATGAAAGTCAGAGATCCAAGCAGACAAACTGAGAAAAGAAACTTGGAGAAGTCTATGTAGGAAGAAGTAGTCATGAAAAACAACATTATCATTATAATATTTAGAGCTATTAAAAAATCCTTATCTGTTAGAAATACATATTAAACTATTTGTAATATGTACCTCTATATACATTTTTTTAAAGTAGGGATATGGAGGACTTCCCTGGTGGTCCAGTGGTTAAGACTCCACACTTCCAATGCAAGGGGCGTGGGCTCGATCCCTGGTCGGGGAACTTAGACTCCACGTGCCGTGCGGCACAGCCAAAACATATATACATATAAAAAAAAAGTAGGGATACAGATAAAACAAGATTATAAAAATGCTGATGATTGTTGAGGCTAGATGATGGGTATAGAGGATTCATAATATTATGTTCTCTACTTCCATGCAATTTGGAAAATTCGTATTACAAAAAATAAAAACAAAAGAAACCGGAATAAAAATTACCACTAAAAACCTCAAAGAGATCAAAGATGATATGGCGTCCATGGAATAAGTATGACGCTATAAAAAAGGAACATTCAGAGAAGAAGAACAAAAAAATTCTTGGCAATTTAAAAGTATGAGAGCAGACATGAAAACCTCAACATAAGCATGGAAAATAATGGTGAGAAACTGTTCCAGAAAGAAGAGAACAAAGACAGAGAGAGAAAAGAGGAGAGAAAAATAAGACGTTTAGAGGAAAAGTACAGGACATCCAACATTCATACATTCAAGAGAAAACAGAGAAAACTGAAGAGAAGAAATCGTTGAAGAAATAATTAAGGAAAATTTCCCAGAAATGAAAGCAATGAGTTTCCAGATTGAAGAAACTCACCAAAGAGCCAGACTCATATCAAGCCACATTATCTTCAAGTTTCAGAACACTAGGGACAAAAAGAAGATCCCACAAGCCTCTCGAGGGGGGAAAAAAAGGAGATTTAATTCAAAGTATTAAAAATCAGAATGGAAAAAAAAAAAAAGAATCAGAATGTCATTGGAATTCTCAATAGCAGCTCTAGAAACTAAAAGGCAATGGATTAATACCTTCAAAATTTCAAGAGAAAATTATTTAAAATGTGAATTCTATGCTTAACCAATTATTAGTTAAATGGTGGGCAGAATGAAGACACGGTGAAGTCACACCAGGTCACATGTACTCTTTCTTGTAAAGCTACTAGAGGATTCATTTGTAACTGTATTGAGAGGAGATCTACCCAACCCTGAGAGTTTGGGATTGAATAAGTAATACATACAGAGAAAAAAGTAAGACATTTATTAACTCCCAGGAGAAAAAGATGTTCATTTTGTTATTTCACAGTAAACTATGGTTCAACTCTGATTGCATTATTATAACCATGAAAACACTAAACACTGAGTATTGCTCTAAACAAAACTATAATAAACCACATTGTGAAGATGAGGAGGGTGAGTAGGAAATACGTGTGGGGAGTGGGGAGTGAGGGGATTGGGGGAGTTGAAAGAGAACTAACCCCTAATCTTCCACTGTAGGATGTCATTAGATAGTACCTAACACTAAAAATCTAGAACAAAATAAGCATGAAATAATGCTGATATACCAAAGAGAGTAGCTAAAATGGTCAAAAGTAGCCATCTCCAGACAGTGAGAAATATGGCTAGTCGGGGAGGGAGGGGAAGACAACTGTAATTTCACAACAAGCCCTTTAGAAGTATTTGACTTTTTAAATTATGTGCACGAATAACACTGTTTTTTTTTTTTTTTTTTTTTTAACACTGGTTTTTAAAAAAATATTTTAAAATATTAAGCAAACAAAAAATGAAAATATCTTTAAAAGGATGCTTTTTATCTCTCCTTAAAATGTAACTAGAAAGAAGGAGTAATATTTTTATATCCTATAAAATAATCGTGCAAAATAGAATTAAAGGCAATCCAATAACATGAAAATAAGCACTAAAAAAACAATTATGAAATACCCTCTTACCCTATCCCGAAAGGGATTACTCATATAATAAAAATCCCGTAGCTACTAAGTGGTAAAGAGTGACTAATAACTGGACCTGCTAACTCCTTCTGCTGTGCTCTGTCAACTCTTTCTTGCTAAATCATTACTCATTTATAGTGAAGTGGTAAGTGATGTTATAATGTATCTAGGGAGTGACCAACAGGTTAAAAACATATTCATTCATGATGGTAGTAAGAGCCACCCTAAGAACTTAGAATAGAAACAAAGTCAACAAGTCAAAATATGACCTTCCCACCCTAAATTTCTGTAACAGGCTTGTGACTTCAAAATGTGCCTCTTTCTAAACAGATTTATTTGGGTCCTTTTACAGAGATATGATCCTACTGTACCTAGTATTTCATCAACAATAGAAGTATTGTTGATGAAATCTGTTGCTGTAATTAGGGAAGAGGTCTAATCCAACATCCAAGCTTCAGGAAGGTATTTAAATGTCTTCCATGGCTTTCCTCTGTGGCTCAAAGTGCTCTTAGAGTCAATTATTGATTTTCCATACCAAATTTAAAATCCCAACCTGGCTTCCCTTAGCTATTTCAGACATGCCTGGATTGCGCCCTCTACACCCGACCCTTCCCTCCAGCTCCAACTTCACCAGAGTACTGCAAACTGTTCAGTGTTTGCTTAAGAGCAATCAACACAACAAATCTGCTGTTGGAAAATCATTAGTGCGCTCTGAATCATTTGATTTCGCACAGAAGTGAGAACTGACCGCATTTCAGACCTCACCAGACAGTGCTCGGTGTGAGGACCTAATCCAATTCCTAACTGCTTCAGTCTGTTTCGCTGTTCGTTTGCTTTTACCTGCGAGGCAGGATACGGCTTCAGTGGGCTGGTTGAAGAGAGCTGTCGGCTGAAACTATGATGCGCTTCAGGGCCAGGAGAAAGCGTGAGAGGGCTGACGGGAGGCTGCCTACGCCGAGAGGGGCCGCTCAGGTTTGTGGTGGAAAGAGACGGGTTGCTAAGGGAGAAGAGACGGAGCGAAGGGTGAAGCGCAGAGGCGTTGGGAGCAGATGCCTGTGGGCGGCTGTTTAGGGAAGCGGAAAGCGCTGTCTTATTGAGCGTGGCCTGGATGGAGGGGTTGCTTCGAGAACTCTGCAGACCTAGAAGACAACACATTCACAAGTTACTTGTCATAATTTCAGACCAAATCTTCTGTTTTCCAAAGATTCGAGAAAACTCGACTTCCTACTATTTGTATTCGATGATGATTCTGTATGAGAAGGAGCTCTGGGCAACTCTCCTACTGAAAATGGTACCAACGGCAAAGAAAAGGTACACTCTGACTGAGAGGGACGATGCCATCAAGATGAGAATGGCTTTTTCTCAGGAAGGAGACTGTGTAAATCACACTGGGAGAGCAGGACTAGGTAAGCGGGGTGGGGGCAGCAGAGGTGAGTGTTCAGTGGTACTCTGCTCCCACCCAAGGAACAGACCCCAGGGCTGGACAACCAATTCCGCGCAGGGCCCCGGAAGCCTCTGTCCAGTGCACCACCTGGCCAGGTACCACCTATGGTTAAGCCACCAGGGGGCACAGACAAGGTCCTTATGGAGTGGGGAATACTTACCAGAAGAGCTTCTTATGCCCAGGTGAGTCATGGCAGCGGGAAGGTTGCCCACACTGTTCCCCACACTCATACTACCAAAGAGGTGGCCACTGGTGTCCAGGGAGGCGGGCAGGGGCACTGAGTAGTGGAGGTTGGTTAGATCTGGCAACGACCCCCCAGTGTTCAGGGTTCCCAGAAAGGGTGAGAGGCCCATGTTTTGACCACTGTGTGGAAAAGCGCTGAAAAAAGAAAGATAAGTATTACTTTCTAAAATGCATTCCGCTGCTCTGGGGAATAGGACATGTATGATACTTTTCCTTGTTCAATAAAAGCAGTTGGTACCAAAGATCTAAGTCCTTGTGTAGACTCTGCCTCTTCCTTGTTCTGAAAACTTGCATCCTTGGCTTAACCTCTCTGAAGTGCGATTTGCTTACCTGGTATGTTGGACTAAGGATGCCCACGTTACAGGAATATTTTCCGAGATAAGAGTAGATTATTGATGCAAAAGTACTTTGAAAATTATAAAGCACTATATAAAATGTGAGGCACTGCTTTCTACTTATTCAGTTCCTTTTTGTTACATTGCTAACTTATCTCTCCTACCAAAAAAAGTATCTCTGTATCAACCAGATGCCTTCCAAGATATATTTTTTCAATTACAGTTTTCATAAACTTTAAAGTGAGAAAGAGATGTGACCATTCCTTTGTCAGAATCTGTTGGGTGGTCACTCTGTGCCCAGGCACTGGGCTAAGTGCTGGAGGTGGGATGATGAATGAGCAGGGTGTGTGCAGGCCTGGAGCAAGAGTATAAACGGAGGCCTAATACACCGTCTAGTTTAAATTTTTTAATGTTATAAATCAAATCAGTAAATCTTTAAATGAATTATGTTCTATGTTTCTGTCTTGACAAATTGTACCTTTGTAATAGCCTGGAAGGCCAGATTCAAGTTTAGAATTCTCCGACTCCTTGGAGCTCCACACTAGAACGTGCAGAGAGGCAGCCCCGACCCTCAGTCCACGCCACCATCTCTCCCCCCAGCCCTGTTCTGCACCGCAGGGCACGCTTATGGATATCCCAGCCTAGGGGCCAGCTCTGGCCAAGCTCCGCATCCCCTGTGGCTCCTTGGACTCCTTACTCCACGGGAGCAGAGACCTCTGAAGTGTGGGCCCAGGGAGGGGCTGCGTGGCCCAGGCTGAGGGGGCACTGCTCTTAGAGCTCACGGGCAGGCCAGAGACAGACCGGTAAGGCAAGCGATTGCAGTACGGCAGGAAGCTCGCTTGGCCAGGTCTGATACAAGTGACGCTGGGAACGCAGAAGCAGGAGTTGGGGTTGTGAGGTTGGGTGGGGAAGGGAAGCCTTGACCAAGCACATGACCCTGTGCACATGGAACTGCAAGCAGCGCAGCATGGCCAAGGTGTCGGGGCAGAGTGGGGAACAGGGGACAGGAGATGAGGTGGGGGAGGCAGGTAAGGGAGAAAACAAGGGCATGATGACATGATGCTCTGAAGAGTCTGGGTCAGGGAAGGCAGGAGACAGGGAGCCCAGGATTAAGCTGGAGCATCAGAATCACATTTTAGAAACGCCACTGTGGTTGCAGTGTGGAGGATGGCTTAAGGGGGCAGAAAGAGAGGTGCGGGGAACCAGTCAGAAGCGCCTGTGTGGTTCAGGTATGATCTAGGAAGAGAACAAAGAGGCTGAAGAGGAGGAGAATGGTTGGAGGAAGTGCCGTTAGCCAGGAATGGGGCGGCGGGGAGAGATTATGAATTCGATTGAGGACACCGGACTCAATACAGCACACACCAGCAGAGCGCCTCCTGGGAGCCAGCCACTGGCATTAGGGCCTCAAGAGACTCGGACAGAGCAGAGAGAAAGAGCCATAAAGAAAACAACTTGCAACATAATACCATTCAGTAGTGCAGTAAGTCCCCTACGTACGAACGAGTTCCATCCTGAGAGCGCGTTCATAAGTCCAATTTGTTTGTAAGTCCAACAAAGTTAGCCTAGATACCCAACTACCACAACTGGCTATATTCCACTGCTTTTACGCTTGCTTCCGGACATGCTGGGCTTGAAATAAAGACACTGTAGTACTGTACTCTCTACAGTACTGTAAAGAACACAAAAGCACAGCCACTTGTAGAGGACGCACACACGTGACCATGTACACCAGACACGTGAGCTAACTTACGTGACAGGACATGTGAACGCACGCTCACATCTTTGAGAGCTTGCAACTTGAAGGTTCGTGTGTAGGGGGCTTACTGTACAGTGACAGAACCTGATGGTATAAGGTATGGAGGGAATGACCAGCAGGCTGGAGGGGGCTTCCTGGAGGACGTCTGAACTGAGTTGGAAGGCTCGAGAATTCAGACGCTCTAAACAGGGAAATCATTTCAGGTAGAGTTCCCAGCACAGGCAAAGCAGAGAGGCACGTGACTATATTGTGTGCCCTAGGAACTTAGCTGCCGCAGGAAGGTCAAGTTTAGGAGGGGTGGATATGATGGGAGATGGGCCTGGAGGAGGAGGCAGAAAGCACATGAGGCTTAAACTGACGCATTGATGACAAGAAGCCAGTGGAAGGTGAGAGCAGGGAAAAGACATCATCATTCTTAGGACAGACTTGGGGGAGGGAGGACAGGGTGTGAGAAGCAGAGCCTGGAGGCAGAGAGGTGAGTTATGCTGCTGCTGAAAATCAGACTAGACATAATGAGGGCATGGAGATGGAGAGACAGGGAGGGCTTCTGGAGATATTTAAGCAAGTACTCAAGAATGACTCCCGATTTTCTGCCATGGGGACCGGTGGAACCACCCCTACCAGGACAGGGAACACGGAGGCACACCAGTAGACTGGGGATAAGGGTAGGTGGTGGGGTCAGACAACGAATTCTGCTTTAGACACTGAGTTTCTGTAATATGGGAGGACCTGTCATGGGATGTCTCCTGAGGACAGCTCCATCGGAACAGTGGGGGTGGAAGCCCGGCCACAGTGGGTTGAGGAATAGACAAGCAGTGAGGGGGCCTCGAGAGTAAATACTCTTTCAGAAAGTGTGGCTGAGAATTCTGGAAATGAGAAGGAAGTAACTAAAAGGGAATGCAGGGTCACGAAAGGACTTTTTAGTGCAGAGTCCTTAAGTATATTTAAATGCAGAGAGAAAACCTTGTAGAGAGGGAAAGGCTGAAAACATAGAAGAGGGAAGGATAAGCAGGAGAGAGAGGCCTCAGGAAGGGTCAAGGACATGGGTGAGGCTAACAGTCTTGAACAGAGGGACACCTGTGTCCCTAAGACTAGAAACAAAAATGGATGGCGAGGGGGGAAGTAGGGGCGGGAGGGAAGCTGAGCATTCATTCCTGATGGTCTCTCTTTTCCTAGTAAAAGTAGGACTGGGATAACTGTGGAGGTTTGAAAAGAAATGGGGAAGCAGGAAAGGTGTCCGATTTGATGGATGAGGAAGAAGGATGATTTTGGTTGTAGAAAAACTGAATGTGATACTTTGTCTCTCAGATGGCTGGTTGCAGTGTTAAGGCCAAGGACTAGGAAATAAACTTGAAAACCCAGAGCTGCTTGCTATGAGGGCAGATGGGCTCTCTGATAGAGAGAAGAAAGCTCCATGGGTGCTTAGGTCGGAATGAAGGCAGAAGGAGGCGGGGGGAAGGCTGGACAGCGTCTGGCGGCACAGAGCAAGGATGGAGAAGGTAACTGTGACAAACACGACCCAGGTCGTCAGTGACATTCAAAGCAATTTCTCTCCAGTTGAGAGGAATACAAGTTGTAACTTTCCAAATATAGTTGCGACCTGCTGGAGTCATCTCTTGGATCTGATATAAGGCAGATTATGTTCTCCCTTGTTCAAAACCCTCTGATGATTCTGACCTTACTCTGAGTCAGGCTACACCAGCCTCCATACTCTGCAGGCATGCTCCCGCCTCAGGGTCTTTGCACTCAGGGTCTTGCTGTCCCCTCTGCCCTTCCCTCCCCTTCATCCAGGTTCTGGTGACATATCATCTTATCCCAGACACCCTTCATTGCCTCTCTCCTTACTGTGCTTTTTCTTCACTGCATTTACCAACACATGACATATATTTATTTGCTTAATTGTTTTTGCCTATTTCGCTCCACTAGAGCATTAGCTTCTTGAAAGCAGAGACTTGATCTGTTTTGTTCACTGCTCTACTCCAGTGCCTAGAATTAGGGGGTCAATCAATACCTGAATGAATAGGAATCACTGAATAGAATTCTATCTCTAACATAAGAACAAGAAAGCAACTTTCCTTATCTAAGAAACAGCTCCTTCAAGATTCTCGGGGGGTGGGGACAAGGGGTTTAAAGTACCGTAGCCCCCTTCTGAAATGTAGGCCTTCGGGGCCTCCATCACTCCTTTGTCTGAGGATTGAGCCAAAATGAGCTCTTGAGAAGAATCTCAGCCCTATCTGTGGGGACATCCTACACCTCTAGGGGTGCTGGTCTTCTCTCCAGTCATGTGTCCTGGCTGGCTTTTTGAATTTCCAATCATCTCGGCTCAGCGGGCTGTTAATTACATGCGTTTATATTTAACTAGCCAAAAAGAATGCCTGCACTCCAGCTACCGAGTATGGAGTGCCCTGAACTCACTGCAGTTAGATACCCAGAAAAGGCTTTACTGGGGAGAATGATAAATAGGATGGCCTGATGTAGATTTAGTTCCTCTGCAGACCCTCTGAAATGCGTGCTTGTACTCAGCTAGATCAGGCAAGGGTCCTGATTTCAAGCCACATGATCTTGGCCCCGGAAAGAGCTGCCGCTTCTGAGCGGGTTTTGGTTCCAAGCCCATGGGGCAGCCCTGAGGGATGCTGTGGTCAACAGCCCCAGGTGGCTCCCCTGGCGCTCTCCGGACACCGCCCGTGCGTCCCAAGGGCTCGGCCCTCTCTGCGAAGACCTGCGCGAGAATCGCCCAGCGTCTGTGTCACTCAAGTGATGGCACTGATGGGCTCTGTCTTTGCGTCTTCACAGTGTCTGTCAACGTGTGGGCTTCCTTAACTGTCGTCTCCGTGTGCTTCCTTGGTCCCAATTTCCTCAAGAACATCTTAATCTTTTAGTACTACACATATTTTTGAAAGCTGTCTCAAATCTTTCAGGGAGTAAAGTTGTATACTCCTAAATACGTTAATTAATTGTTCCATAGAAATTCTTTTTATATTGCAAATTTTCCTATTTATGCATCTTCCATTAATTTTTAAAAAATTGTGGTAAAACATACATACATAAAATTTATCCCTTTTAAGTGTATGGTTCTGTGGCATTCAGTACATTTGTACAAACTCTCTTAGTTAACTTCTGTGTCAGCAAGTTGCCAGGGGCCCACAGCTGCCAAAGGTGCGAGGCTGGTGGGCCCCTCCCAACGCGGGCACGCTTCTGCTTCTACCCGTGGAGTTGTGTGTTTACTGAGAGTCAGCTGTGTTATTCTCTAATGTATTTATGGCGGTTTTATTTGTTATTGCAATTATGTAATATAATTACTTTAAATGATATATGAGTACCAAAAGGGAGCTGTTGTTTTGTGAAAATTCAGTTGACTTTCAACTTATATATAACAAGTGAAATTTCTCAAGAGTTCTCTGATGAAGCAGTAAGACTTTCCTTTTGGGAAAACCTTCAGGATGCCCTCCGAGCCAAGAACTGAAAGAACATTACTTACCTGCCACCTCTGACATCACAGGATCGAGGGCGCCCTGACAGGGACTGGATCTGGGGAGAGACACAGAAATCTGGGCTTACTGTCAAGCCAAATTCAACTTTTTAAAAAGCGTCTTTGCAGGTATCTTGGGACTCTAGTCAGTGCAAATGAGAGTCAGCACATATAAACAGCATCCCCACAAGGCAGCCATTTAAGCTTTTTTTTTTTTTTTTTCCAGTACGCGAGCCTCTCACTGTTGTGGCCTATCCCGTTGCGGAGCACAGGATCCGGACACGCAGGCTCAGCGGCCATGGCTCACGGGCCCAGCCGCTCCGCGGCGTGTGGGCTCTTCCCAGATGGGAGCACGAACTTGCGTCCCCTGCATTGGCAGGCAGACCCTCAACCACTGCGCCACCAGGGAAGCCGGCCATTTAAGCTTTGACTAGACTTTTCCAGGCATAACGGAGGCATAATATTAACAAATTTTCTTAATTTGATGCTTTCTTAATTTATCTTCTAGATGAATATTATTTTCTTATAAAAGGCCAATGTTTTTCATACAGAGCTTTTAAATAAACATTCATTTTCCAGTTGGCCTGAGAGGAAAAGAAGAAAAGAGAAAAATAAAACAGGATGAAGAAAGAGGAAATTAATGTCAGAAGAAAAAAAATATTTCAACTAAAATCTAAATTCCAGGATGGGGGCGACTTTCATTTTGTTTATTGCTGTATGCCTGCACCCAGGATTATATATATATATATATATATATATATATATATAAAATGAATGAACCTATTGACTCAACTCTTAGCCCAGAAATGATTTATGGAGAACTGCAAATCCATAAGAACTAAGAGAGATGAGGGGAATTCCCTGGCAGTCCAGTGGTCAGGACTCGGCGCTTTCACTACCGTGGTCCTGGGTTCAACCCCTGGTCAGGGAATTAAGATCCTGCAAGCTGTGTGGTGTGGCAAAAAAAGAACTAAAAGAGGAGACGAACACCTCTTCCCAGAGAGAGCACATCTTCCCTGGTACTTGGGGAAGAGTGGATGCCATTGCCCACTTTGTGGGGAAGATACAGTTGTCCTCCGATAAAAGCCTCCAAAACCACCTGCGCCTCCATAGCCAAAGACAGTGGGCTGCTTCTCCTGTGTTTAAGTATGTGAATTTTAAATCTCTTTTATTCCCCAAAAGACTAAACATCAAAACATCTTGCTTTTACAAAAGACCATTCAAGCCCACCCTAATGCTAATGATGACTTTGGTAGACTTGGCAGAAGAAACTGGAACTGACTAAAGGAAGCCTGAACAGGTGGCGATGGTCAAGCACGAGACAATACAAGCAACTGCAACAGCACATCTCAGGGCCAGGGCAGACACACTGTTTTCTTTCAAAGGCAACAGCTTCTCTATGGGAAGAAAGGCCAACTCAGGTACTGCTGGGACCTCCCTCTCTTCCACAGCAGGTGAGTTTACAGAGAGAGCCATGGTGGAGACAGGGACAAGTACTCGAAGGCTCTTAGAAACCATTTAACAGAGCACTTCCTTTCTGACTTCTGGAGGACTCGGGTCAAATGGCCTTGATTAAAGAAAGTAGTATCTGGTAAACCAGCAATTCTGGACAGAAGCTGGTGACTGGAAGGCACTGTTGGCTACAAAACAGAAAAATCTGCCTGTGACTTGTAACCAGGTTTCAGTGCTTCTTGTAATACAAATGAGATGTGAAGGACCAACAGGTTTTTCTGAATGAGTAAATTCAGAAAATTAGGAAGGCAAGAGATCACTGTACTAGCTCATCAACAACGATAATTTTCATTTGAACCATCATTCCCTAGTACATTCTTCCTATCTCTGTCCCCAGACATCCGCGCTGCCTTTTCCCCAATTCCTCTTGTTTTCTCCTCAGCAGAATTTGACGATGACCTCTGAAGTACAAATATTCAGTGACAAAAAACATAGCTGTCCACCCACCTCCTTGGTCTCCCACAGCTGTTTTGGCAGTGGCTTGGGAATGTTTAGCAGATTCTCTTCCTTCAGTGGGCTGGGGAAAGACACAACTAAAAGGGAGAAGAAGCACATTCACTGTGTTAGAAGGAAGCCATCCCACCTTTGGCCAAACCAATTATCTTTGTAAAAGTGATTGATTTAACACATATTTATTGCCTGTCTACTAGGGAAGGTGTTTTGAGCGTTACCATGGGTGTGGCATAGGTGAGTAAGACATGGATTCAGCCCTTGAGGACTTTATACTCTAGTCAGGGGAAAGGACAAAATGTGAATACCCATGCCCGGAAGGAGAAGCCGGGGGAGGCCCACAAGAGCGAAGGCTCAGTGCTGCTCAAGGGTAGACCGGGAAGAGCCCACGCTGGCCTCTGGGGCTCGGCACTGAGGCGAGCCCTTTAGGGACACAGGAAATGAACATCCCCAGAGAGGGAGGAATAAGAACAAAGGCCTAGAGAGAGAGGAAGTGGTGGACGACTACTGAGCAGAGCTGCTCTTTTCAACTGGAGGGTAGGGAAAGTAAAGGAGAAGGGTTGGAAGGCCGAGGCCAGATCAGGAAGGGCCCTCAAACTTGGCGAGGAGAGGACGGAAGAAAAGGGATGAGGAGAGACCCACAAAAATCCAGGAGAGAGGAAATGAGGAAGATAACAAAGAGAGAAGAGGAATATTACATGGAAGACATGGTGGCAGTAAAGCTACCTGGTCATAGGCTGGGAGTGGGGGATAAAGAGGAATTGAGAACCCAGAGGACTAAGGCTGGGCAGCTGAAGGGCCCTCTCCTGGCTCTTAAAGCCTGTAAAACAGCCTGGCTTTGTATCAAGGGACCAATCCAGGGCTTTCTGCCAGGTGAAACAGGAGTGCTGAGCCATAAAAAAGGGAAAACTTCTTGTTCTCAGAGAGAGACAAGAAGACAAAGGGCCAACCCTCAGGAATTAAGGGATCTGATGTTAGGAAGGGGATTCATTAGAGAGACGGGTGACGCTCAGAACTACGAGTGCTGTTAGGTTCTGGTGACCACGTAAGCTCCAGGGTGACTGTCATGACTGTCCTGTCTTAGCCCCACACAGGATGACAGACCCCAGAGAGAAGCCACTTCAAACAGACTGAAATTTCAGAGTAAATTCTGAGAATGAGGAAATGCTCTTTACAGGTGACCTACTCAGCACCATCACAACAGCAGTCATTTCTGCTCAAATATTCCAGGCTTTATCAATGATCCCAGGTGTGTCTTAATTCTGATCGTCAAACCACTCTCTCTGGAAAAGCTTATTTTGTCAACCTTCTTGTTTTCTTCCTTTTCTTGGCTTCCTTGTTAACTTGTCTAACTGTCAACGTAAACTGCTTCAGAAATGTAAGTTCCATGATGGCAGGGCCTTCATTTTATGCACTGGTGGGCAGTGCTTAAAATAGTACCTGGTAAACACTGGCCCTACAGCCCTCTCTCAACAAACTGGAGGACAGGAATAATAGGTTTGAGAGCCTTTATAAAGCCATACAATGACTCAAGAATTAAAAAATGTTTCTGTAATGTACTGCTAGATGATAGGAAAAGTTTCAAGGGCTGAGTGAGGTAGCTTCATGACTCAAGGCTACTTCTTGTAAGAGTTTGGTCACAGGAGTATGGCTGGAGTGTATTCCAGCACCGCAAAGGGGATTGTTTCCTTAGAGTAGTTCATTGTTTTTAGTCTCTTCATATCCAAGATTGGTTGGGAATTCTTCAGAGAAGTCACTGGGGGAATGCAAAGAACCTTGAAGCCATTTCTTTATCTCTGTCCTAGTGGATTAGATATTTATTGCTGTTTCAACTTTTCATGGTTTGACTCATGGCCTAAAATGGCTTGCCCAGAAACGAGTATATAAGATGATGAAAAAGAATTGTGCCTCTGGCACAAGATGCTCCTCATTTACCATATTCCCCACGAGTCCTGACTGCTGCGATACATAAACCTAATTTAGTTGTTCACTTCTAGATTATGAAAACTAAATTCCAGATTATAAAATTTTAGGGAAGAGAAAACAGTGCCTGGTACTGAATGAATAAATGAACTGTGTCAGACCCTCATTTGTCAATGGCTTTGAGAGTCATTTAGTAGATCTCCAATATTACTTTTTAAAAAAATTTATTTTATTTATTTATTTTTGGCTGCATTGGGTCTTCGTTGCTGCACGTGGGCTTTCTCTAGCTGCGGCGAGCAGGGGCTACTCTTTGTTGCAATGCATGGGCTTCTCATTGCAGTGGCCTCTCTCATTGTGCAGCACAGGCTCTAGGCACGCAGGCTTCAGTAGTTGTGGCACGTGGGCTCAGTAGTTGTGGCTCGCGGGCTCTAGAGCGCAGGCTCAGTAGTTGTGGTGCACAGGCTTAGTTGCTCCGCGACATGTGGGATCTTCCTGGACCAGGGCTTGAACCCGTGTCCCCTGCATTGGCAGGCGGATTCCCAACTACTGCGGCACCAGGGAAGCCCTCCAACGTTACTTTAATCAGCTTTATGAAACTCATTATCTTCTGCAAGATTTGCAATTTCATTCTGCAATCAGTTTGCATTTTCCTCACATTATTTATATCTGTCGATTACTGACTCACAAATCTTTCTAAACAGGCAGAGAAAGACAGCTGAGGAAGGAAGGATATTGGAACAACTAATGGCTTAAGTGACCAAAATTTATTAATATTTTCACGTGATTACCATTTTTGCTTCCCTGCACAACCTTGTGACTGTGGGACTGTGGGACTCAGATGATGAGGAGCCTTGTAACCTAACCACACATTTCCTTTCTCGTGGCCTTGATCATGGCTAGCCTTAATTTTATAGAGCATCTCAGAAAATTAAACCCATCAGCAGTTGTCAGCATTTTGGGAAGTCCTGAAAACATGAGTATTAACTAGTCCCGATGTTGAAAGAAGGTTATGAATACTAAAGTCAGTATCTCACTCAGCACAGGTAGGTGAAATCAATTCATACCTTCCCCATGTACGTCGTTCTCACCATCACAGAAACCTAGTGGGAAAGAAAAAAAAACACTTTTATGTGGTGCTTTCACCTTTATTTATTCATGAATTAGTAAGTCTTTCTGATTCAAAATAGAATTTCGAAAATTCCAAGGCAATTTCGGTACACTGATGGTCAAATCAGTGTACATTAGCATTTATAATAAAATTAAAATAGATATGGCTAATTTAAGTCTAAAGTTGGTGCCTATCTACTTTTATTTAAAATTATCTCCATCTTAAAATTTTTTACTGCCTCTGTCCTGAAAGAAGAACAATTTACAAAGTCTGAGAACCTCTAACCAAATCACAAAGAAAAGAAGTATATAGATCGAAACTCTCTTCCAAATGCTTTATTGTAGGGGGAAGGGGAGGTAACTAAAAAAGTCTACATCACTGTTTCACACTCACCATGCGTGTCTAGAGAAACAAACTGGAAGTTCCATGCTGTGTACTGTTATTTATATTTCTTACAAACAGTCATTTTAAAAATAAACTTGGGACTTCCCTGGTGGTCCAGTGGTTAAGAATCCACCTCCCAATGTAGGGGACGCAGGTTTGATCCCTGGTTGGGGAACTAAGGTCCCACATGCCGTAGGGCAGCTAAGCCCGAGCGCCGCAGCTACTGTGCACGGGAGCCAGAACTAGAGACTGCAAACTACAGGGCCCATGTGCTCTGAAGCCCACGTGCCACACACAACGAAGATCCCGCATGCCACAACTAAGACACCCCAATGCAGCCAAAAATTAAATAAATAAATATTTTTTAAAAAGAAACTTATCTGGAGTCTCAGTCAATTTAAATCGTATATATGATAGCTATTCACAAAGTTTTAAAAATTTGACTTGTAAGGAATTCTGATCCATAAAATATATTGCAGATGACCAGTAGAGTATATCCTATTGCTCTAAGCTAAAACCAAAGAATCGTGCCAAGAATGTAATACGTTAGCATTCTCTGTGGAGCAATCAAATATACCATATGAGTTTTCAGTTAAGATCAGGACAAATTTTTAAGTTTTAAGCCTTTAAATATAACTTACTTCAGGTTTACATATGTTTCTGAATAAGCTTAACCTATAAGTTAACCTGATTAGTCTTTAAAACTTAAGCCAAATGTCTAATAACCATACACTGAACATAATTAAGTTCCTGCACTGACTGCTAGGTGTGGCCAGACAATACAGTGTAGGTGAGAAGATAGAACACGGAAGCAAATTCTATAACACAGGCAGAAGATATAAAATTTTAGTGGCACCCTGGGGCTGGACAATACTGAGAATCCCCAGAAGCACTAAAATTAAAAATTAAGAACACTCATAAAGACAGCATTTCTCTCAGGCCCACAGAACAGAATCCAAGTTAGTGATTTAAAACTCTGTTTAGTGCACATAAAGACTATTTGGGTAAGCTTGCTAAAATGCAAGTTCGTGGGCCCAAACTGCACAGATTTTGGTTCAGAAGCTGTGAGAATGGGCCCGGGAATCTACATTTTAAACAATCAGCTCAGAGGACTTTACTGCAGATGGTCTCTTAGAGAGACTTGGACTAGGCTGTAGCTTAGTCATGATCTAACACGCCTACTAAAGACAGGCAGTGTGAACAGAACACTAGGAGACAGGTGCGGAGAGACGGAAGGTGTGGCTGTACGATCAGCACATCAGAAGGAGGGGGAGAAGCTTCTGATTCCTGGTCTGGTTTCTCTGGGACCCTCATATTGGGAACTTAACCACTTAGATCACTTAAAAAGTGACAATTCTATTACAGATAAAAAACGAAGTTTGACACAGCAATCTGGTATAGTATGTTGAAGCATCTCTTTATCATTAAGGCACCAATCACTCTGGGTTTAATAAATAAGGCCAGTTTTCCATTTAAGTAGTAAGTCTGACCTGTCCCTGGAACAGACTCAACTGATGGCTACCTTGTGGAACTGCCTGAGTGGGGAGCAGACACCCCACATAATGTCCTCTCAGACTGGGACAGAAAGAAAGCCTCGTGGAGGAGGTGGCACCTGAGTTAGCCACTGAAGGACAATGACGGGGATGATAATAACAAGCGCCACTGTGACTGTTCTCTTATTACGTGCCAGGCACTTACACGGATGATCTCAGGTCATCCCCACAGCAACCCCATGAGGCAGGGGCTATTATCACCCCCAAGATCACACGCTAGGAAGTCTGAAGCAGAACTCCGGCCTGTGTGCCTTCAGAATGTCCAACTTGCTTCACCTGGAGGAGTTTAGACACTCAGGAATGAGGATGAAGGGGATGCCCCAGTGTAAAGACAGGAGGAGAAGGAAGAGGGGGAGGGTACAGCAGGGGCAGAGAATGGTATAGTCTCGCTGGAGCTCAGGATGCGAGGAAGGGGAGATGAGGCTGGACTGAAGGTGTCTGTGAGTAATCTGGCTTGATGCAGGGAATAGAAGGTTTTGGTTAGAGAAGTGACATGATTATAGCTAAGCTTTAGAGAGATTGTTCTTGCAGCAGTGTGAGATGGATTGAAAGGAGAAAGCCTAAAGGCAGGGAGACCAAGTGGAAAAACCACTGTAATAGTCCAGGCAAGAAGGAAAGAAGTAGGGTATTTATTGCCAGTGAGGACAGAAAAGAGGCGGCAGACCTGAGTTACCCTGCAGGGAGAAGGAACACGACCGGGCTACTGAATGGGTGTGAGGGGTATGGGAATGAGAGTAATTTAAAGACAACTAACTCCTGGTTTAGAGTTTAGGTAACTAGAAGGATGGTGGTGGCAATAACTGATATGCCAGCATCAAGCTAACGTGTAACCACGGCTGGATTTTTACTACTGGATAAAAAATATATGATACAACTATAAATAAAGGGATAATAAAGGGATAAAAATAAAAAGGAACGAGTTGTGACTGGATATCTAGAAACAGAGGAAACTCATATCAGTTCCACAGGGGATGGAACAGCCATGACCAAGGCTGCATCTGTGTTCCAAGAAACCTCGAAGTCTCAGAGCCACTGAGGGCTGACCCAGTGTAACGGAGACCATGTTTCCTCTCCCTACTCCCATGCCTGACAAATCTAAAATAACTCCTAGCACAGCCTTGATTTGCTGAATAGAGGCAGAGGCAGGGGTAGATCCCTTAACCAGGGTGTGTCCTTTAAGAAGCCTCTGGCTTCAGCCTCCCCATCCTGGGCCCTCCTGTCATCCGGGTGACACTCTTGCCCCGCTTTAGATCTGGGATGCTTTTGCCATCCCCCTCTTCCTCCTATCCGTGCAGTCAAGCTTCTTTCAGGGTTACTTGCATTTTAAACATTAAATGAAATTGAATTATTTGTAGTGAGGTGGATGGACCTAGAGTCTGTCATACAGAGTGAAGTAAGTCAGAAAGAGAAAAACAAATACCGTATGCTAACACATATACATGGAATCTAAGAAAAAAAAAAAAAAGGTCATGAAGAACCTAGGAGCAAGACGGCAATAAAGACACAGACTTATTAGAGAATGGACTTGAGGATACGGGGAGGGGGAAGGGTAAGCTGGGACAAAGTGAGAGAGTGGCATGGACATATATACACTACCAAACGTAAAATAGATAGCTAGTGGGAAGCAGCCACATAGCACAAGGAGATCAGCTCAGTGCTTTGTGACCACCTAGAGGGGTGGGATAGGGAGGGTGGGAGGGAGGGAGATGCAAGAGGGAAGAGATATGGTAACATATGTATATGTATAACTGATTCACTTTGTTATAAAGCAGAAACTAACACACCATTGTAAAGCAATTCTACTCCAATAAAGATGTTTAAAAAAAAAAAAGTTAACTGTGCTGGTCAAAGGTGTTGCCTCTGGCAAGGTCACTGAGGTGGGAGGCAGGCCTCTTTTCCTGGGGAGGAGCTCAGGGCTGTAGTTCTCAAAGCTGGTGACACTCAGCATCTACCACTCTGGGTGCAAAGACGACAACCCTCATGCCCTCTTCTGCCCGTAGCTCTAGACTGCCCCCTGAAAGGACAGGGACCACCGCAGCCCCCTCCTCCACTCGCTGGTGAGGAGTGGAGGGGAGATACGGACAGTCCCTAGGCTATGGGACAGGGCAACGGGGCAAGTGTCACAGAGTGCCCTCATGCTTACCCATTGGGGGTGTGGGGGGGGTGTGGGTGTGTGCCTGTGAAACGATAATTAAATGGCACATGCTGCCAGGGAAATGATCAATATTTCTCTTTATAAATTCTGGATAATTAAACAAGAAGAGAGAAATTATAAAAATCTTGTTTGGATGTATAAAAGTTTATTTCTAGAATTTACATCAACTGCTTACCATGGATGCCTAATTGCCGTGCAACTCAATAACCATTATGAAAATTACTAACTACGTATCAGTCTAATGGCTTTGTTTTCTTGGGACACAAACCTCTGCTCATGAATGTATCATAGTTTATTGTTTATGTAGTTAAGCTGTGAGCAGATGCTCCCTTATCATCTGCTCATAAAAAAAAGCAAATAAATAATGGGAACATTAACTGAGGTTACATCATTATGCTCAGGAAAGATTCCCAGGGAAAGAGCAGTTATTGCTTCTGCTATGGAGCCTAATTCTGGGCTTCAATTATATTTTCCCATCACTTTTTAAATCTTTACTTTATTTGGTTGGTCCTATAATAAGAAATACCTTTTGGAAAGCTAGTCAATATTTTTAAAGTCCAAAAGGAAAGAAAATGAAAAACTTTAATGAATGACAGGGGGAAAAGTACATGAAACTATTTAAAATAGCTTCCACCAACAAATATAATTCTCCAGAAATAATTCCTATCCTTGGAGACTTGAATAATATTTTAAACACACTGGCTTTCCCATGTAAACACATCCATATTTGGATGTGTTTCTGAGTTCTGCTATACTTGCAAGGCAACTTTGCAGAAGGAGGCACACAGTTCAGACATTCAAGCTGGAGGTCGGCCCACCTTCCACGGTTGAGAGATATTGGGGCCCAACGGTTTCTAACTGCTGATGTGAAAAGGAGTGACCCAGGAATTCTGCTCCAGGATTTCTTTCTTCCTGCTCTTTGTATTGCTCCATCTACTAGGATCAACACTGACATTCTTCTGCTTTTCTTATTCATCCTCACTCACACCTTCTGACATTTCTCACCTCTTCCCTCAGAGGCTACATCACTCTTGGCATAAATACTTCACTCAATTAATCACTTTCTTTAGTTTTGTTTTTTTTTTTCTCTCTGCATGCAGGCCTCAAGATCTTGCTACCTTGTTCTCTCTAGGCCTTTGGCCCTTTCTAGAGAAGCGGAAACTTTAAACAGAGGGTGACACGAATGAAGGAATGGCAGAAGCAGAAATGCAGCTCTTTTTGGGGGGTTCCAGGTTAAAGCCTATCAGTCTGGCTCCCTCCCAATCCGGGGAGACTAAGCGCTTGCTGCACCTTGTTTAGGCCTATACATGCCTATAGTCTACCTATAACCCTACCTATCTGGAAGCTAAACTACTCCATCTCCCCGTATATCCTACCTCTCTAAGTGGTAAGCAGTGGACCCATATCCAATTCCAACATAACTGCCAGCTTTACTCTCATATCCCCATGTGTGGAAACAGCTAGACGGTCCTAACCAATTCTATAAGAGCTCATACTTGACAAACTGTTTGGGTAAATGTAGCATCTCTGAATTTCACCAAGGGAACAAATGCAGCATTATTACAACAATATAGGGATTATTAAATCCCATCCCTACTATATGCAAGGACATAAGACCTGGAATATTCTCCTCAGAAGGAAAAGAGACTATTTAGGGTTCAAACTACCTAAAAAGTAAAGAAAACTAGAAAAGCTAGCATTATCTTGGCCAAAGATTTATTTATTCCCATTTCAAGACCAAACACACAGCCCTAGGAATGGATAGTTCAGGACCACTGTTCCTACTAGATTATAAACCCCAGAAAGGCAGGCTTGGTCTTTGTCTTAGTGAACCAGACTTGGTTCACATGCAGGTTAGATTCAGCAACTAGAGTGTGCTCTGTACGCATAAGCCACTGAGTAATTTCTCCACACTCTCCGTCACTGAGGACTCCTCTGTGCCAGGCACTGTGCAGAAGGTAAGACCATAAGACGCTGACTGTAAGAAACCTCCTGGGAGCAGAAGGAGAGAAGCACATCCACGAGAAAGGCAGTCAAGTGACACAGGTGCCGAGATGGCCATCTATAGGTAGGAGCTTTGGGATGTTAGAAGGACATGGGGAGTTCTGGGCTGGCAAAGGGAGGAAGGTCAAGGATGGCTCTACAGATGTGGGGACAAAGCTGAGAGCCCTGGTCAGGTGAGCCAGGAGTAAGTTAAGAGAGGAAGAGATGGGAAGAGGATGGAACATTAATAGAAACCGAAGTAGTTCACCCACTTGGGGGGAGGGGCTGGTGAGTGAGGAGAGAAGGGAGAGAGGTGGGCAAGGGCCAGATCCTGGAGTCTGCGTCATTCCAAACTGAGAGATTTGGACTCTCTCTGGGAGGTGAGGGGGTGGCACTGAGATTTTAAGCAGGAGAGGAATATGATCAGATGTGGGTTCATTCTGGAAGCAGACAGCATGAATCTTTTCCCCACTCCTGGTCCCCGCTGGCCTCTCTCCACCCCTTTACTCACTCTGGCCCCAGGGAGGTGGAATGATGACCTGCAGCAAAGAGGGGAACAAGTGAGCGGGGGGTGCCGGCTCCACTCTGGCTTGCGCTTCTCCTGGCCAGGGGCGCGCCTTCCCTCGGAGAGCAGCCTCCCTGCCGGCCCTGCCCTGCAGTCTGACCTCCTCGGTGCTCCTGCGGGGGGCGCCCTGGGCCAGTGCTGCCGGCCACTGGGGGAGTCGGTCTCCCTCTGGGGTTCAGTCTTAACAGCCACAGACCCACAGAGAGAAGTCACTTCCTCTTGTCAGGAAGAAAGGTGGTATTTACCTCCACCCATCACTTCTACTTTTATTTCTCAGTTTGTCCAGATTCTGGATGGGAAAAAAGGACTTTCAGAGAACCCAACATAAAACTGGATTGGGAGGACATAAGACTGGAAATAAGGAGACCAGTTAGCAAGTTGTTATGAGTCCCTATAAAAATGATGAGGGCCTGAAAATGGAAGAGTGTGGAGTAGAGGAAGCTGGAGGGTCAAGAGATGCCAAGAAGAGAGAATTTGCAGAGAAAGAGGCAGGAGAGAAGCTCCATTCTTACTTCATCATGAGCACACACACATCTCCCCTGCCAGGAGTTTTTCCCTGAGGACCACGAATTGGGGAAATGCACTTGCGGTTTAAGCTTTTCTCTCTCCCGGTTCCCATAGGACAGAATGAGAAGGCACAGATGCTGTTAGCATCGGGCCTGCATGTCTTACCCATGTATGAGGCAGGCCAGGCCGACTGGCCCCCTCCTCCATAGGGGTCCTGGGGCTTGGTGCTCAGAGCACTCGTGTGAAGAGCAGAGTCAGAATTGGTCCTAATGGGGGGAGGAGAGAGTCTGGCTGAAAATCCATTTTTCCTTAGTGAAAATGCAATGTTCTTTGCTGAAAATTACCAACAGGAAAGAAGGCAAGAATAACAGATTTGCAATCATCCATAAAATGAGGGGTCTGGACCTACCTGAAGTCCCTTAGATCAGTAACAGCCTCTGAGGATGGCCCACACCCAAAAGGCTGTAATTTGTACTTGTATGATCTTTTCCTTTGAAGCTAATGGCATAATGATCTGGTTTAACAAGGCAGACCCTGGATTCACGGCTTCCTCTAAGAAACTTCCCAGTTTTCCTCGCAACTCAGAAGATCGCTGTGATCAGTATATTCTCTGTGGCTGCACTAGCTTTTCCCCATCTGAGAATAACTCCTCCTATACGAAGGATCACCAATAGCAGTGACTCTCAAACCCTTCCAGGGAGAATGCAAGGTCAAGACAACTTTCAAAATAACCCTAATGTGTCCTTTGCCCTTTCACTCTCGCTCTCTCATGAGCACAGTAGTTTTCCAGCAGCCGTGTGACCTGTGATGTCACCGCAGGCTGAATGCACAAGCAGAGAATCAAGCTATCTTCAAGAGATTTGTAAAAGGTACAACAATGTCACTCTTCTCAGTAAATTTTTTTTGTTTCAGAAAATATAACTGTGCTTCTTAAAAAAAGATATTTATTGACATGTAATGAGTTTATTATTGTTATTTTATTTCTAAATGCATTTAATAAGTATCTTCTATAAATCTCTCAATTTAATTTCCAATATCAATAGCGAAATACAAACAAATACACTCACACAAACAAACACTGAGGGCCTCAACGGCTTTTAAGATTGCAAAGGAGTCTTAAGACAAACAGTTTGGGAACCGTTGAACTATAGCAAATTTCTGGAATTCTCCCAGACAGCTCCAATTTATATTTAGCTTCGACTCTAAGAGATATTATTTACTTATCTCATCCAAGGGTCAAACTGTCTGCCATAAAACGAACTTGTGAGAGACCCGAAATTAATCTAAAATGCTTCTTTGTGGGCTGTTCCAGGTGATGGCCTCCTGTGGCCACCAAGCCATGTGGCTTGACTGTGCACCATGGCTGTGTTGTGTTCAGACAAAGGGAGAGGCAGTTCAGAACCTACATGAAAAACAGGAAGAGTGTGGACTCTGGGATCAGAGAGCCCTGGGTTCAGGTTCTAGCTCCTTTACAGATTCAAAAAGACTCAGGAGAATATCAATCAAATGCAGAGAGACAACTGGGAAAATCTGAGTACAGACTGGGTATTAAATAATGTTAGAAATTACTGTTAATTTTGTTAAGTGTAATAATGGCATTGTGGTTATGTTTTTTTAAAAAAGGTTCCTATCAGGCTTATACTGTTAGATATATTTACAGGTGAAATACTTTATCTGGCCAGTGCTGGGATGGGGGTGTGGGGGACGGCGGGGTAGAAATAGAAGCTGAAGGATGGGCACACGGAATTCTTATAACTATTTTCCTTTCCAACTCTTTTTTGTATATGTTAAAATTTTGCACTAATTTTTTTTTTTAATCCCAGTTCCATCACATATTAGCTAAGTGGCCTTGGAAAAGTCATTTATAACCTCTTAGAACAGAAAATACTACTCATTCTTGTAGAATGTTATCAGGATCAAAAAAAATGACCTATGTAGAACACTTACCACTGGGGGCCAGCTCAAAGTGATCATTTAATAGCTAATGTATATTGAATACTTACGATTCCCAAGTTCCTTATGTATCTTATTTAATCCTCACAACCACCCCTTGATATTGGCACTGTTATCTCCCTTTTCCAGATGAGTAAACTGAGGCATAGGGAAGCTACATAACTTGCTCAAGGTCACAGATTAAGAGAGGCAGACCCTGTTATCCACTCAGACCTCATGTTCTCACACTGCTGCAGTGTCCTGAGCAGACGTTCACGACCTGGTGGGAGATTTGGGTTCCTCTTTTTTTTTTTTAAACACTTCATATAAACACAACTGATATAAACATACTCTGGCAAATGGATGATATATTAGAAAGCATCAGGACAATCAAGGCGACTGGCTTAAAGTTTATTTCTACTAGAAAACAAGCCATGTACCTGTTAAGTGCAGATGTTAGCCTGAACCCAGGGTGCTTCTCTTCCTTCCAAGGAGGCTGCTGCCTTTAAAAACCAGAATAACATAAAAAGAAAAAGAAGTTCAATCCACGGGGAGCAAAGGAGAACCTCTGGCCTGGGTTTGAGAACTGGCTCCTCTATTAACCCAGCTGCAAGGCTGACCTCTCTAGTTCCTTTGATTTCTGATTTCCATGATTAAAACTATCACAAATCCATGGGAACAGCAGGAGCAAATGAGATAGCTGGGCACATAACAAGGGTTTTTTTTTGTTTTTTTTTAAAAGGTCAAACAAGCACCTTTGAATGCCTTTTGAAATGTTTCAAACCTATGACCAGTTCCTCTCTAGGGATGTGAGGTCTTACTCCAGATGTGTGAAAAACTACCCCTTGTCACATACCCCGAGTGTGTGCATGTGGGTGCCTGGCCGGACTGGAAGCAGAAATGCTGCAACCCCACACAGACTCCCATGAAGAGGAATATAACTGTTACAGTAGCCCAGTTTGTGAAACTATGAATCTGACTAATCCTCCCGCTCTGGAAAGCCTAAGACATTTTTTCTTGAATACAAATTTTTAGAATCTCAATTTGGGGGTATCCTTTCATGATTTAAAATAAAATATTGTGCTTGTCCTACAACCATGGATCCCAAGATTCTTAAGCACTGCTGAAAACCTACTTGAGGTAGGGGCCAGCTGTCACCCATCTTCATATCGACCTTTTCCAGGTCCTGACTACATTATCCACAGGAAGTGCTGCCACTGTTTGCCCCGAGAATGGATGGAGAATAGATCTCAACCGAGAGAGCTAAATTTTCTCAATACGTACATTTCAAATGCCTCTTAAATCTGACTAGGTGATCTGAAAATGATACCATGCATCCACCGGATGTAACAATCTTTTCAGTTAATTTTATATTCTGTCACCCTCAGTATTCAAAAACACTCAACTTTTTGGTATATATTCTCTATATACAAAAATACTCAGAGAGACCCTAGGTCAAATCCACTATGCAAATTAGTTTTAGGAGCTTACTAAAGCCTTATGTTTCTTTCAGTAGCTTACCAAGACACGTTATATATTCAAATATAAGAATAAGAAAACAGAGTATTATGTTGGTAATTGTATTCCAAATGTGTTTCTATTTGGTCTTTAAAATGAAGATCTAGATTGATTTAAATAACTTAATTTTAGACTTTCATATACGTCTATGATTATACATGGAAAGACTTTAGTTTTATAAGAGAAAACAAGAGTCTGTGCTTTAGATTAGAAATTTCTAAAACAACATTCAAGGTGGATACAATAAAGTGAAACCATCCAAAAATAGCACATGCCCCTCCTATCTTTGAAAAGAAGGCTTGCTTACCTTGGCCAACTCTCATCCAGGGGCTGCGAGGGGTAATTAGCTCCAAATGTACTACCATCAAAGTAGAATTCTCAATAAAGGAAAAATATAATGAATGGAAAGTTGAAGCAGAACTAAGAGGCTGGAATCGTGGGGAGTTCAACAACTTTTTTGGTTCTTATCTTTATCTCTACACCCGACGTCTCTTCCTCCATGCTTTGTCTTATCAACTTCCTCTGGAAAAATCTGTTCTATCTGCTAACCAGTGCCATCTTTGCATGATTCACATGGGGTGTTTCTTTTTTTTTTTTCCTGCCTGCCCAACATCTTTTACTTTCAAGAACTGCTTCCACCCCGACCCGAAACCTGGTAAGGCTGTCATTCTGTGTGGGCCTGCCTGCCCCACAAAATGTACACAGACCCAATATTTCCAGTCAAGGTAACTTATCCCCCTGTGACTGGCTCAGGGATGGGCTCATGATACAAACAAGGGGGAAAAGGAGTGCCCCCAGCTGACGTGGTGAGCCCGAGGACCACATGGACCTGGGTTTCTCTCCCTGGAAGTCAATTCAGAGGTAGCACCTCACAGATGCTGAATCTTGATGCTATTGTACAAACCCCTGGATCTAGCCCCTTGGGCTTCTAGTGACATAAGCCAATAAATTTCCTTTTTTCCAAGTTGAGGGTTTCTGTTTCTTATAACTAAAAGAGAGCGGCATTAGGTTTGCGGAGAAATGTGAACTTTCTTGGGTTGTCAGGGGCCCCGTTTTATAATTTCTGTATTCTTCACTGGGTCTAGCCTGCCTTAGAACATATTCCAGGTGAAATGGAAATATGGAAAAACAAATGTGATGCTACACTATACATGCTGAGCACAGTAGAGCCGTTTTGGTTAATTTAGTTAATTATACATATAGAATAGCCTTCTTAAAACATTTTAAATCATATTATTCTCCTGCTAAAAAATCTTCAATGATTCTGTATAAAAGAAGCCAGGGCTTCTGAGCTAGGGTTCAGAAGGAAATGGGAACCAATGGAGAAGGACCCTATCCTACAGGCAGAATCTGCCATTAGTAAAACATGGGCACTAATGAATTCTTCATGAAATATTTCCTTTGCCAGAAGCATTAAGATCACAAGGTTCACTTCCTGTGTATTAGTTTTGTCATGTCTAGTTACCTTCTTTCTTAATCTGAATCTTAGTCAAGGCAATAAAACAGAGCTATTTTCAAAAGAGAGACCAGACATTTCTTCAACACCAAATATTAGGCTTAATGTATGCAAAGTACAGATGAGAACAGACTGCAGAAGGAGACAGAAGAGGAAAAGGTGATAAAGAAATAAGAAGGCCCTCTGAGAGGAAGCACAGCAGTATCTCAGTTGGCAGAGCCATTAGGGAGAAGGCATTGAGCCTTTCTCTTTCCTGCAGAGTTTGATGAATCTCTGTCCAGAAAAGATAAATTTCAGAAGCAGAAGTTTACCACTTCCCTCAGGACACTGCCACCCTTAAAGTCCTTAAGTCCACTTATCTGGAACCTGTAATACAAATTAGAATGCAGTGGTGTAATAGTAGTGCAATGATCAAACATCGATTATTTCAATGTTGAGGTATAAGTCAGCATTTTAGCCTTTCTGATGTGTATTAACAACATGGAAATGTAGTAAATTCCTGAAATTTTAATATGAGTAGGCTGAGGCTTCAAAAGTTAAAAGATGCGACCTCTGAGCTCTCCCAATTCTCACCATTCACATCTCACTGAATGGATATTCGAAAACCCAACAATTGTTGGCACCAAGAGAACCACTAATGTTAGTAACCACTAATGTCAATAGCTTACAGCTAAATTCAACAGAAGAAAACCTACAAAAGGTTTATTTGTTCTTCTGAAGATTTCAGAAAATTTTGTTCAGGTGGCTTTAATTACTCTACAACACTAATATGTCCTAAAGAACATCCTAAAGACAGAAAAAATACCCTTATTTGTAAACTTGAATTTACCATTTAATTCAATAAACATTTCTAGAGTGCTTGCTATTTGCCAGCAAACAAACAGAAGCAGAGGTGACAGGGTTTTTAACAAACCAGATCAGCTCCTCACCCAGCACTACGTTAGTTAAGCCTAAGTCAAAAACCAGTCCCACAGGAACTTCCCTGGCGGTCCACTGGTTGAGACTTTGCCTTCCGGCACAGGGGGTGCAGGTTCGATCCCTGGTTGGGGAGCCGGGATCCCACATGCCTCCCGGCCAAGGAGCCAAGGCATGGAATGGAGGCAGTATTGTAGCAAATTCAATGAAGACTTTAAAAATGGTCCACATTAAAAAAAAAATCCAAAAACAAACAATCCCACATTATAATGGGCCTTTTTATTTATCCCCCTGTGCACTCCTCTTCTGGCTCCTCCTCTTCTGCCTTCAACCCTGATGGTCCAGAGTTTCTGTGGCCTCACAGCCTCTCAGCCCACATCTGCTTACATTGCTCTTAAAAGGACAGGATGGGGAGAAGGGTCTCAGTATCATGAGTGCCATGTAGAGTAGGAGCAGGGCGAGAGGCTGGGGACTCCGGGCACAGCCACTTTGGGAAGAGTGTCCTGCCTTCCATGCTCACCTTGGTCGGTCCCACCCATGCCTCTGGCTCCATCCATCATCCATAGTCCAGTAACTCATAAATCCATACCTCCAGCTCCCAACAGTTCTCATGAACTTCAGGCTCAAATTTCCAACTGCCTACTCAGCTTCTCCACCAAAAGTACCTCAAATTCTACCTAAAATCCCACTCATCATCTTGCCTCTCGCCTGCTCGTCTTGTTAGGAGTCCATCGTATGTAATGGAGGGTGCCATCCACCCAGGTGCTACAGGTGGAAATGCCAGTCATCCCAGGCTGCTCTCTCTCCCCAAGTCGCCGCAGTTCTGTAGCGGAGAATCCTTCCCCTCGTGTTCCTGCCTCAGTCCATCACAAGGGGACTCCTGCTCCTTCTCAGCTCGGGGAGGGCCAGAGGGAAAGTTCTCACACACTCTTTCCCAAAGGAGGGGGAGTAGCCCTTCTGTTGATATGACAGGACACCTGCTGACCCATTTCCCCGTGGGTGGGGTCACTGAGCCTCAGAAGCTCCAAACAAGTCCGACCCTGTCTCTTTCTTGTGCTGCCTGCTCGTGGCTGGTGAGCACAGCCGGGTTCTTCTTTTGGCTTCCTGTTCCCATGAGGTAAGGGCACCCAGGGCAGGGCTCAGGAACTGCCTTCTTGAGCAGCCTGGGGGTGACCATGTTCTCTCCTGCCCTCTGCAACTCTGTGTTCCTCCAGGCACAGAGTTTGTGGGGCAGGTTCATGATGGTCCACGCAGCTGGTGGGGTAAGTGAACTCCAGGTCTGGTGGGTTAATAGAACCCACCCACCAAGACAAGTGCCAGGGTCAGATTTAACGTATAAAACTGACCACAAGTTGGTTCCTTCCTAATTTCTCAACCATGGCTTCACCATCGCTCAACTTCCTCTTGTCCTTTTACCTCCAACTATGTCCTGCCAGAATACATCTAAAAGTCAAACATGAAGGGAGGTACATGAGTGAGATCTTTTTTGAGTCCCTGTGTGTATGAAAATGTCCTCCTGTTTACCTCAGCACGCGAGTGACAAATAGGCGGCATGTGGGATTTTGAAGTCTGACTATTTTCCCCTTAAAACTCTAAAAACTAGCATTTCCTTATCCTCCGAGATGGAAATCCTTAATGGATGGCAGGTAAAAACTGGATTTTGTGATCAACTAAGTTTTGGAAACCCTGGATTAAAGACAAGAAGTCTCTTAACTGCCAGGCTTCTCAGACCCCTAATATAAACTGTGAAGCTTCAAGAAGATACAGAGAACCAGACATTTCTCAAATATAATAGGCAGTGCATTTCAAAGAAACAGTGTTCTATAAACTGACATCCTAAAATTTTCATCTCATTGTATGAAAAGAATCAAAGCAAGGCCTATTCCAAAGAGGAAACCCATTCCTAACTTTGGCAGGTCTTAAGGCATCTCTTCGTGACTGTTCACCCTAGTTTTCTGGACACAATATACTCTCAAACCTTGTTGGGAATGTAAATCAGAAAATTTCTAAACATTTGTTTTTCTTTCTTCCTAAAAACACATCTCTTTTAGAGGAAGGCGTTTCTTATGATTCTTCAGTGTGTCCCCCTTTTCTTCAATGTATTATCCACAGGTCTGAGATAATATTATATTTGCTGTAAATTTATGTTAATAGCTCAGAAATTCAACAGGATGGTGTTTGGGATACATGTTTGCTGCCTTTGAGGAGTGAGAAGGGCTGCTGAAGACACGAGCAGCTGCAGGAAGGTAGGAGAGTCTCTCCTCTGAGTTCTCAGGCCCAGGCCCCCAGCTGGGGACCAGGCAGCGCCTCTCTGCTGCCCGGAGTACGGCCCTGGGCCAGATCTCAGGTGGGCAGTGCCCTGGTCTCTGCTTGTGGCGGCCCCCATGCCAACAGCAGAGCCCAGAGCCCACTGTGCCAGCCTTCCCTGCTATGGTGGCCGCCCACTGCCCACCGCGGGAGGAATGCCCTTGTGCCAGATCTCCGCTGCTTGTGGTGCCCACACTGTTAACAATGTTCATTTGAGATCACAGGACTGAACCCTTCTCTAAGTCAGAGTGCGTGTTCTAAAATCACACCCAAGCCAAGAAACAGCTGGAAGAAGAAAATTCTGAATACATTTCTTCTCTTTGTTCTAGCAAAGATTCAAACCGGTGTTAATACTTCCGAATAATAAAACTTCATTAAGGAAGTAATAGACCGGTAAGAAAGGCAACCATTTTAAGCAAATTATTGCAAAATCAAATGAATGCAGGCCAGGAAGGGAAAGATGGAATTGCAGCCCTCTTCCCCATCTTCTCCTGAATGTATTCATATCTTCGACATAAAATCATCCCACTTTTATATTTTACTAGGAGCTCAAGGTCCCTTGATTCTTCAAAAGAGACTCGCTGTTTATTCATGGGCAGGCCTACGCTAAAGAACTCTTTTCAGTCAGCAGATGTCAGTCCCAGGACCCCCGTTAGGTGCTTCAGAGAGACATCTCATGGTCGGTGAATCAGACTTGCACTGTCTGATGAACAATTTTAATTCATCTGTATGTTTATTCTCTCCCGCCCTTAGGAGTTGATTGCTTTGCTGCTGCCCTCATGAGTTGACCTGTATACACAGTCAAGTTCTAACCTATGACTTATTACCCGAAAAGAGATAGAGTCACCTGAACACACAGTGAAGTCTTCCCTCCGGCACTTTGCACAAGCTGTTCGCTCCGCCTGAAACATCTCCTCCCGGCTGTCTTCCTCCCTGCATATCACAACCACCTGAAGTTATTTTCCTTTAATAATTTTTTCTTTTTTTTTTTTTTTCACCTGTTTGCTGTCTGTCATCTCCCACAGGACTGTAAACTCAAGAAGGCAGGGACACATCTCTCTCATACACCTCTGAGTCCCCAGTGCTTAGAATAGTACCTTGTACAGAGAAGGGGCTCTGTGAATACCTGTTAAATAAATAAACATGCTATCCCCTCACTTGTTACCTATCCTTCAAGCCTCAGATTTTCCTCTGGGATGCCTTCTCCATCTCCCCGAGACTGGTGCAGGCTGTGCTACTCTGAGCTTGCACAGCCCCTAAGCTGCATCACCGGCAGCTCACCACACTGCTGACACCGTTCGCTTGCCCAGCTGCCTCTCCCACTGAACTACAAGCAACTTGAGGGCAGGCACTATGTTATGTTTCCCATGATATCTACAGTGTCTAAATGGTGCCTAACACTAACTGTTAAGTGAATGAACATTTTTCTCCATTGCTTTTCTTCAATCTCCTCCTCTTCTAGACAGTCGTCTAGTTTAAAAAGCTGTGAGTATATGCATATATTTAGATTATACTTGCTGCAAAAAAGATTTGAAATAGCTATAAGTATATCTATATGTATTATAATATTTAGAGAGAACACCTCCAAGGGAAAGAGGGAATTGAGAAATTAGAAAAAGATACAATGTTAGTTACATCAAGAAACACTCTTTTACTTGAAAATTCCAAGCAATTTAGACAATGGTTCCAGGTACTACTCCACCAGCACACATGTGAATTAGCTGAAGTACTGCCTGAATTCTCCTTTCCTTTTGCATTCTATGTAAAAGTTATTACACATTCCAGAAAGGAATTTGAGGGGTATTGGTGGTTAAATGGTAGAATTCTCGCCTCCCAGAAAGAAATTGGAAAAATCAGTTATCAACTTCATTTTCCCAGACAATGGTCACATAATACACAAAATTAGAAGTCAAGGTATCTCAGTGGACCAAATGTGGTGCGTCCCTGGGGGTGGAAGAGAGGAGAAGTAAACATTCATTGGGATCATTACCCTCGCCTCACATTGACAGAAAACTGCAAGAAGCCCAAGGGCAAGAGAAGCAGTGGTTTCCTCTGTGCAACCCGCCCCCCGCCCCCCCGCAACTCCTCCCAGGGGGTCTCTCTTGAGTGTGGTCCTGGGGACCACTGAGTGCTATAGCGAGGGAGGGGCTCAGGCTGGGGGGGTCAGCTTGACCTGGGCTGAATCTGGGCCCTTCCAACCTCAGCTGTGGAATTTTGGGCAAGTTACTCTGACACTCAGTTTCCTCATTGGAAAATGGGGGTTAAAAAAAGTAAACTGCTCAGTAAGTATTGAGGACTAAATGACATATGAATTGCCCAGCACAGTGTCTGGCATGGGTAGGTGCTCAGTAAACATAAGCATCCTCCCCCCACTTCCTGGTTTCTAGGCTGGTGAAGCGAACTCTACCATCACTGCCAGGAATCCAGCTCTGCAGTAAGACTTACCCCGCCTTTCTCGTCTTCCTCCACCCCTGTGGGTGAGAAGAGTGAAGTGAGAACGCAGGCCCTCCTCCCACAAAATCCAGCTCAAAAGCCCTGAGCACAATGCTGGACCCTGAGCAGCACACCCCATTCTGGCCTCATAAATAAAATTGTCAGATGAATTCACAATCTCCTTTTCTTTCTTCCTACTTAATAGCATAGGATTTGGTGTGAGTGAATATCACTATGTAAGATTTTCCTAAATACCAGCTTTATATTTTAGTTGTCATCTATTGAGTTTGAAACTCCATAAATAGAAAATCATATAAAATTTCTTCTGTAAGTTCTAGCAGCAGGTCAGTGGGTCAACAGAAATAAAAACAAATCACCTATCTCTTTGTTTTGGCTGGACAGATTAAATCTATCTAACCTGATTCAAAGTCATGTTGAATTCTGACTGCTGATTTCTGAAGAAAATGCTGAGAAGGCCTTGCAATGGGGCTGAATTGCATGTTGTTTATGTTCAGTTACTTCATTAAACTGAACTTTATTGACACTTCATAAAGTAAACATCTACAATGATCCTTCCAATTTTCACCTGCGGAGATGTTTCTGGTTTCCAACTCACTTATTTTTCTTGCCTCTGTTCATCAGATAAAATGAAGATTTTGAGGCCAAAGGGGAATGACAGGGAAGATACATTCTGAAAACCTTTCAAAACTTATCCTCTCCTCAGACAATGAAAAAGGATATTTGTCGTCCTGGCTTGTCCCCAGACCGTCGGTGGAGGGGGTGGAAGCGGGTCCGGGACGGCCTCTCCACCAGCCCATGGTGGCGGGTTCCGCGCACGCTGTCAGCTGGGTGGAACGCCGGCTGTGGAGAGAAGGAAGAGAGTTGGCCTGTGACCGTGACATTGCCACTCACCCTCAAGAACACCAACTGATCACAACAACAGATGACAAGGCTGACTTTATAATTTTACTGGTGTCTATGACTGTGCCTTGAGTCAAGGTAAATAAAATGCAGCACATGGAGCTGTTTCTACATCATTACAGAATAATTTAAAATAGTCTTTAGTGTGTGAAGATGAAAGCTGAAAGAATGATATATTAAAAGTTGTCACAATTTGGAGACTATGGACTCATACATCAAATCCCAGGAATTAGGAGATAAGCATGAAATGTAAAAGAGGTATACTTAAGACAGAAGCAGTGTGCAGAAACATAGATGTGGCATCCAGAAATAAAATGGGATACCTCCTGGGGACTGGGGACTACTTGCTCTATACGGTGTCTTTTTATATTTTTGATTGACTCGACAATGTTTAAAAATTCAGGTTTGGGGCTTCTAGTGAAAAATCTGAACGTCTTGGCCACACTGGTCCCAAATTCCCACTTGGCAATGGGGACTGAAATTGAGAGTAGCTGCTCTCTGCAGGTGGGACACCGGACCACTCGAATGACTTCTTCTGTTAGACATCTGAGTTTGTGACCCCTGAGTCAAGGCAAGAAAAAAGAATACTACCTGAATACAAGTGGGAAACACACAACTCATTATACCCCAAATGGCACAAATGAAAATACAAACAGATTCAAGATAAATCCATGGTCAATAAATACAAAATCTTTTATTAATGGAGGCTTGGGTGACATTCTTAACATTTTTGAGTTCGGCATGATAAAAGGCAACCTTTTTTTTTTTTTTTAACATCTTTGTTGGAGTATAATTGCTTTACAGTGCTGTGTTAGTTTCTGCTGTATTACAAAGTGAATCAGCTATATGCATACGTATATCCCCATATCCCCTTCCTCTTGCGTCTCCCTCCCATCCTCTTTATCCCACCCCTCTAGGTGGTCACAAGCAAAAACCAAATCCTAGGCTGGACCATTCTACCTCACATAATGGGGCAATGTGTATAAAGTATTATGCCAGAGATGTTTGTGAAATACATGAAAACAGATTTTCTTTTACGTAAATTGAATCATATGTCAAATACCTAGCTTACTATGAAAGGAATCCTTTGACGGAGTATGTCTTTCTGGGGGAGCTTCTTTTAGTTAAGAATTGGTCGCTAATTTTTCTTTGTTAAACACACAGATTTTCTTATATCGGATTTGGGAATGACTCCTATTTCTCCCGAGTGGACTGATAAAATGTCTGGACTAGTTTAGTTGAACAGTTCTGTCAGCAAAGGGTCCCAGGTCCCAGCCTGTCTCAGTTCTCTAGTTTTACAATCCAAATCTATAAACTCCTAAAATAAAGAGACCTTACTGAGGAACAACCTCTGGTACTGGAAGAAAAACATCCATTATGATAGGTAAGATGGATGTTGATCTCAGACAAGACAGCACACTAATCTAGGGATTGATAAATTGAAACACCTTTGTTAATCAAGAGGATGAATACCCAAGGCACACTTTATCAGGACCTGCTTACACAGTAGACATAATTTTTAAGAGACAGATTACTTTGTTCCAGGATAAAAGAAAAGGGAGGACTCTCTGGTAATAAAATCACACAAATGTTAACTCTACTTGAAAATAACATTTTCCTCTAGGAGTCGTAGAGCACAACTACTGCCAGACTGAGCTCCCAGAGGCCAGCCTACAGAAGGGGCACCGAGGGTCTTTAGAAGGGGATCCAAGGGGACTTCCCTGGCGGTACAGTGGTTAAGACTCTGTGCTTCCACTGCAGGGGAACTGAGATCCCGCATGCTGCACGGCGTGGCTAAAATAATAAAATTAAAAATTAAAAATAAAAGGGAGGGGGGATCCAAAAAGCAGAAAGCTCTTGGAATGTCTTCTGAACTTCCTACTACACATATATTTTCTATTTACACTTGCCTGTTTTGCCTTAACCCCTGGTGGCCCAGATCCTCTATTATTACTTGGACTCAGTGTGTGTGTGTGTGGGGGGGGGGGGGGGGGGTGTGG
>NW_020175400.1:1338013-1342917 GCF_003031525.2 Neophocaena asiaeorientalis asiaeorientalis | reverse complement strand
GGAATCTCTGGCCACCTTTGAAATTTTCTTCTCTTCCTCACCGTGGCACAAGTTCAACTCTCTGCCCCTGTAGGAGTTGATCTTACTCCACACTATATTTGACTTTAGTCCTTTCAATTCACAGGGCCTTGCCCATCAGATGAATTAGAGCAGTTCAGCCCAGGAAGCTGGAACTGGAGGAGGTTTCACAGTGAAGGAGTCTGTTAAACACTATGGTGTTTGGTAGTTGGCCTAAGTCTCTGGATCCCAGAAAGCTAGGGACAAACAGACACACAGTTCTCCTGTTCCCACCAACTTCCAATCTCATCCTTGATAAGAGCTAAAATTCTGTTATTTAAAAATGTATTTCTTAAGCTAACTTTAAAACAAAAAAGAAATAAAACCCTACCACCCTGAAGGTCAAGTACTTCATTTTTTCTGTTCCTTTTCAAGTTTTATCCATAGTTTTTACATGGTGGTACCCATAGCACATTTATTTTTGTGATCTATTTTCCGTACTTAACATTTTATAAACAATCTTCCATATATTATGTAATCCTTACAGGTATTAATTCAATAAGCGTACAGTATTTCATTTCCAACATTCATAAGGCCAAAACTCCATTATACAGTTCAAAGAACTCGTGGTTTGGAATCAAAGAAAACAGTCTCAGTCCAGAATCTTCCACTTACTAACAAGTTACTTCGTTAGTCTTCCTTAACTGTAAAGTGGAAATGATCATCTGATAACTTCCTCACAGGCTTGTTGAGAAAACGAAATTAGATTATGTGTGTGAAAGCTGCCTTATCCCAAGGAAACTGGGTGTTACAGACTGAATTGTGTCCCCCAGAATTTGTGCATTAAAGCCCTAATCCCCAATGTGACTGTATTTGGAGATGGGGTCTTTAAGGAAGTAATTAAGGTTAAATGAGGTCATAAGGTAGGATCTAATCCATAGGACTGGTGTCTTTTTTTTTTTTTTTTTTTTTTTAGGACTGGTGTCCTTTTAAGAAGAGGAAGAGACACCAGGAGGACACGCACACAGATGAAAGGCCATGTGAGGACAAAGCAAGAAAGCAGCCATCTGCAAGCCAGGAAGAGAGTCCTCAATAGAAACCAAACTACCAACACCTTGATTTTGAACTTTGCAGCCTCCAGAACTATGAAAAAATAAATTTCTGTTGTTTAAGCCACCCAGTCTGTGGTATTCTATTAGGGAAGGTCAAGCAGGCCAATACACTGGGCATCAGAAGGAGGATGGATAGCCAGGTGGTGGGACACTGGAGAGCATCTTGTTCAAGGTGAGGCCACCCTGCAGAGCCCTTCTGTGGACAGCAGGAGTGACATCATCGTTAGGGGCATCCTCCAGCATTCTGAGCCTCCCACACCCATCTGCTGCCCATGTCATGTCACCTCTGAAAGCTGCAATCTGGGATGAATGCCTGAAAAGAATGTTGGCAGGGCCTTGTGACTTGCTTTAATCAATGGATCATGAGCACACGTGATATACATCTTGTCCAAACAGAAACTCTCACACCCTTCCTTCTGCCATGAGAATGCCATGTCCCAAAGAGCGGATGCTGCTTCAACCTCAGTTGCAGAAGGGGAAGATACAGGGAGGAGAGCACAGCAGGGAATATGAGTGAAAAACAAAGGTTTGCTGAAAGTCCCAGAGTTTTTGAATTGGTTGGTACTGTAGCAAAGCTGACTGATATGGCAGTGATGGCAGAGAGACTGCAGTGAGATGGAGAGTCCTGCTTTTCACGAAGAGCAACAAGGGAAGTGTAAAGTCAAAAGATCCTGCAAATTGGTGCCTACATGTTTTAAGGAGGGCCTCAGGCTCAGGTTCTGACAAGCACCACCCTATCTGAAAACGTGGGACCCAGACACTAAGTAGAGAAGACGGGACTCCTGCACACCCGTATACAAAAGCTCCTCCACACTGATATCTGGGATCCAGTGCTGGACTACCCATAGGTAGACCGAGCACATTCTTAGGATACAAGCAAGAAAAGGGCAACACAGAAGAGGAAGACTCTATTTGAGAGACTGTCCAATAACATTCAAAGTATTCAGTGTGGGAAAAATCAGAATTTAGCTGGATTTCCTTATCTTTTTGTTTGTTTGTTTGTTCTGGATGGCTTAACAGTTTTTATTCTGAAATACATCGGGATGGGAGGTCCAATAACTGCTTCAAGGCCCGGGCCAGCATTGGTCTTACTGCAGGGCCCCAGGCACTAGAAAGCGGATGGCACATGGGGAGTGGCAGTGTCCTTGCTGGCTGCCTGAGGTAATGCAGGGGTGAGGGTTAGCACCAGGAGGCTCTCAGTAGGAACCTGAGCAGTGAAGCGGTGGCCAGAGAATTCTGTTTCACATTGTGACTGAATTGCCAGGGCCTGAGCATGGAGAGGAATGACGGAGTGGTAACCCAAGGCAGGGGAAAGGTGGATTCTGGGCTTAGGTCCCCAAATCTGAGAGAGGGTAGACTAGGTGGAGCACAGACCAAACACCAAGCTTCCACGGACCTCAACAGTGAAGGACAATGAGGCCGGGGCGGGAGGGTACAGGTGCTTCCTGAGTTGGCAAGTAGCTAGCCATAGGCAATTCTTACTTAGTTTCTGTGGCTGGGCTTTGGGGGGAGGAGGCGAATTCAAAGTGGTTCAAGGTACTTCTGGGAATTGAATGTCCACTTGCAGAGAGCCCCCGTTTCAGGCTCTCCCCACTTTGCAGGATTGCATGCTCCTGATTGCTTCTGAAAATACCTCTACGTGGATGGCAAATTGGTTCAGGTTTCCAGGTATTAGGGTGGCTGATCGGGCGGGGGCGACATGGCTAATGCTGATAGCGGAACTCTTTCCGAGATGAAACAGGACACGTGAATCCTCCAAAAGAAGCAGCGTTGTGGATTTGCAGGGCAACAGCAGACAGGACCACACTCTCAGAGCACTCCCCCCAAGGACCGAGACCTCACGCAGGTGTCTTTACATGCAGCACCATATGCAGTCACCTCACATCACCTGTGAAAGCTGCAGCCTGGGGTGAATGGCTGAACGTGGCAGCTGGATTTCCTTACCTTTCCTGGGAGGAAGATTACTTCCTCTAATTAGACACTATTGATCTATCAATGTGACCTACATTTGCATTGATTCTTTTAGCAGACGTACCGCATCACTGGCAGATCATTAAGTTTGTGGCTAATTAGAAACCCCAGATCTTTCTTACATGACTAACAAACCACAAGCAGATTCCTACTACTAAGCCCATGTTTAGTCATGGAATGAGCTGAAGTTTGAGAATTGGAGAGCTGCTTATTGTCAACTCAAGGAGACTGTCATTATTAAAGGTATATATGCTATAGCATATTCTTTATACGTGAATGACCAAGCCACACTTCTTTCTTGCAGCAAAATCAATTCTCACTTACAGCTGTATTTCTATACGATGTTATTAAAAAAAGGAGAAATGAAATTTGCAACCTCTCTCAAGTGAAATATAGATTTCTAAATGCTAGTAGGATGGCCAAGTACATTCCTGCACTGTAAGAAGTTTTACTGAGTTTTTAAAAATATTTAAAACATTTGAGAAGACAGAGATTAAGCATATTAATGGTTCCTCTGAAAAGTCTTGATCCAGAATACCATAACCTCAGTATCTTTACAAGGGGATGCCCAATCACTATTCTCAAGCAGAAACAATTCCACATAAGACAACTCTCAGTAGCTTCATTTGTAGACATTATGATAACTAAAGCGCAAGAAAAAAAAAAATCCTGTCAGAGCAACAGATATTTTTCTGGAATACCACTGTCAATACTAGAAATACATACTGACAGGAGTTGCACTGGATGTGATGATACCGTTATTTTACGGTATGAGGACAATGTGCTAGCCTGAACCAGGGGTCATTTATGTGACAACTTCACCCATCTCAGCAGCAAACCAGGAAGCAAAGAGAGCCTCTAAGCAACAAAAACAGAACCCTCCAGGAGAGCACTTGGAAGGGAGCCCCTCAGGTTCTCCATTACACCTTACCTGAGCCTAATAAACTGGACCACCTGGCTTTTCAGCCCAGAGCAGGTGAAAATAAGGTGGGGATGAGCAACACAAGGAAACAGGGCTGCTGGCTTATCAGAGTGATAAGCAAAAGGACTGCTGATCATAATGGAATCCAGCTCTGTGCTTTCCTTCTACAGATGAGAAACCAGGAACCAGAGAGATGACGTGATTTTTTTCTCACCGTCACACAGCCTGGCAACTTGAACTCAGGATTCTGAGTCTCCTTCAGGGTTCTCTTCACCTCACCATTTTGCCTCCTTTGCTCAGTCGCCCACATAAAATCGGTTATTTTTGAGGTTCTAAGTGGATTTTTGCTGACATATACAGAAAAAATAAAAAATATTTTTCCAGAAATGTTCCAGACAAAATTTTATTATGTTCTCATAAATCTACTGATGACCCAAGATTCAATTAAAGGGTAAGAGCCCTGCTAGGGTATCTGGCTATCTTGCAGTATAAACAGGATACTTACTTTTTATATTGGATCCAACAGTCTCATTTGGGGTAAGTGTCCGACAATATTTTATAAAGGTTAGCTACAAGTCCCAAGGCTATTTATTGACCTTCCCATGCTTCCTCCTATAGAATTAAAATGCTACCTCAATCCTTCTAAATTACTCTCTGTATTTGAGCTCCCATCTGTTTCCCTCCTCCCCAGTAGAGCTAGAGGTGGAACAGGAGACTGGGTAGAAGTTTAACAGATCATAAAGGCACTACTAGACATGGTGTGTTAATGCTTGGCTCTGAGGTCACCCTCGCACTCACTAATTTGCTCTACAGGACCTCCAGCCTGCCCACAATGCTGTTTAGCTCTTCTTTCGTTCATGAAAGACTAACCCCTGGTTCTGAATACATTTCTCAGGTGGGGG
>NW_020175400.1:1262317-1337964 GCF_003031525.2 Neophocaena asiaeorientalis asiaeorientalis | reverse complement strand
AAAAGGGCAAAAAGGCAGATTCCCTGAGTTTGCAGCGCTTCTTATTTATATGCAGGCTATAGTTAATGGACGACATTATAGGTCCCCTCTTTTAAAGAAGAGTCTAACAAAGGGACAACTGTGCCTCTCTTGGGAACCCAGCTGGAGATCATTCCAGCCACAGCCAGAGCTTCCTTTGGTTCTCATGATGAAGGGAGGGAGAGAGTCAGGAAGACCTGCCCACTGCAAAGAAGAGGCTATTAATTCACTCCCTGGGGGTTAAATGGAGCATTTTAATTCTGCCTTACAAAACGAGCAGAATAAAAAGGATTTCATAGCTTGGTTAGAGACTCTATTATATCACCATCAAAACAAAACAAAACAAAACAACCTTAAAATGTAATTCAAAATACTTTACAAATCTCCAGGATCAGACGTGCCAGCGCTCTGCCAGCCCTCCCTGACCTCAGCTCCCCAGCCTCTTCCTTTGCCCTCTGCAGTGTTAAAATTGGGCAGCAGCTGGTGCTCAGCCACGCCAGTGGGCTAGATCTTGAGTTCACAAAACTGTAAGGCTTCTAACTTCTGGGAATAAGGTCAGGCTTTTCTCCCAGCAGGTGGCCAGTGCTACACTATCTTCAGGCTGGTCTTAGTCCAGTTTCACAGGGTACTTTGACTCTCAGAGCCCCTGAATCACCTGAGTGGGTAGTTTTTATTTTATTTTTAACATTGAGACCATGCCTTTTTTGCCAGCTGAATTTGGGATCCAATCTTCTCCCAAGGAACAAATGAGTCCTGCTGTGAGGATGAAAAGAAGCTACAAAGAGCAGAGCAGAGCAGAGAAGGTGCTGGCACCCAAACTTTCTAACCTGTGACCTGGCCTGTCACCATATCTGTATCCCATGTGTTGCTCCTTCCTAGTCCTTACTTTTAAATGAAAGGTAAAAGGGAAGAAAAGTTAATAAGATAAACTAAGGATAAAGATTACTCTAAAAAATGACAGTGATAAAACAGTTTGTTTTTTAAGGCAGCAAAGGTCCAAACAGAAAAAAAAAAAAAATCAAAGCAGTCAAAATTATCTCAGAGGACCAGGAGGAATAATCTGTAAAAATAAGAAATAACAACAAAGCATAAAACATGGCCAGAGTGCAGGGTTTAGGGTTCATAGCGGGGCTCTTGTTCCTGTTAGAGGCAGTTGAGAAGGTCAATATCCCAGGTGGGGCTTGCACAGGCATCTCACCTGGAGAGGTTGGTGGGTGACATTCTGCTGACCTAGCGGACTGCAAGCGGTGAGACCTGTTATTCTGCCCCAGCACCTTCCCTCTCGGCCCCCACATGGTGTCTGTGACAGTGGGTTCCAACACACGTTTGATGAATTATTATTATGTTTCTAAATAATTGGGATCCAAAGCAGAGTGTGTGATGTATATAGGGTGTAGAGAAGATATTAGAAGCCCTGTTTCCACCACTCAGTTTTCTATTTTTTTGTGTAATAATATAACAGTACAGGGGTATGTATATATAACTAACAAACAAAAACGTAACCAGATTGGGGATACAAAACTCTTTTTTACTACTAGGATGCATGATCAAAAAGTTTAAATGACAAAATGTTGAGAATTATTGAAACTGGTGATGGCTATATGGGAGCTTAGTATTCTATTCTTTCTACTTTGGGGGATAGCTAAAATTTTCCATAATAAAAAGAATTTCCACTTCAAATCCTCAGGGATGGGCATGGGCATGGCAGAGGTTAATGCAGACCCCAAGCCCCTGCAGGCATATTACTGTCTTTCCAGGAAATACCACACAAGCACCCACAGAGGCAGAAGTTTTAAACTGTCCACTCCCATCCCCACCTTCCTGCCTGGCATAATGTCTTCAGTGGAAAGAGAGGCCTTCTGTTGAGTGCAGCTCCCCTTTGGCTCCTAATATGATCATGACTACAGAAATCAGTTCTGGGTAAATTGGGTCTGCCCATTTATTTCCTCCAGAAGAAGCTGACTTGCTTCTTATGTGATGATGGAATGATGGAAAGGAACTGTGGAAGGGAGGAACTTGGTTTTTGTGAGCTAAGACTTGAGCAGTGACAGGGCAGGGCAGCAGGTGCCTGGCCTAGAGGCAGGTTAAACAGGAAAGCAACTGGCCAATAGAGTAAGGCCAATGGTGTCCTCAGAGGCCAGAGGGGTCAGATAGGTATTTTAGGTCCAGTAGGAAAGGAGTCAAAGCACCTGAACGTGGCTTCACCCCATCACCTGCCTCTTCCTGCCGTATGAGACGGAGGTGAGGAAGAGTCATGTGTGGGCACGGACTGCCCTTCTTCCCTCTCCTTTCAGTCTCGCTGCATCCTGAACCACGCCAGATACACCACTCTGATTAAACTTGGTAAGATATTTCACTGAGTTTAAAAGAGATCTGTAATTTGGAATTAAAAAAAAAAAGTAAGGGGGATAAATGCAACAAAATTGACAAAGTGTTGAAAATTATTGAGGGAAATGGGTGGAGGCAGTCAAAAGGCACAAACTTCCAGTTTTAAGATAAACAAGTTCTGAGGATGTAATGTATGGCATGGTGACTAGAGCTAATAATACCATAATACATATTTGAAAGTTGCTAAGATAGTAGATCTTAAAAGTTCCCATCAATGAAAAAAAAGTGTGTAACTGTGTGTGGTGATGGATGTTAACTAGACTTATTGTGGTAATCATTTTTTAAAACATCACATACATATTTAATTAAGAAACTAATAATGCAATATTACCCAAATAAAAGTAAGCACATGCTTAATTATCATGTTCTATATTTCAGAGAAGAGATATTAAGGATTTATGCCATAAGTTTATTTACAAACATATCTAGGATGCTGAGTTCAAGAGTTTGATCCTTTTTTCAAAGAGACAGCACATCTCAAAATGCTCCTCTTCATATCTGTCTCATGGATTATTTTTTAAGCAGTTGGTGTCTTACTATAAAGAAAGGTGCAGTAAATCCAGACCCAAAGTACAAAGTCATCATAGCTAGTATCCGCCACTTGTTTTCCACTGAAAATGCTAAATTCTTCCCCGGACCCTCCTCATAGCGGCTCCTATGGACCACTGAGGCTGTGAACCTCCGAATGCTCTGTCCCAACACAGTGCTGTTGGAAGCTCGGCAAAAGGCGCAGAGACTGAAGGTGGAAGAAATGGCAGCAGCACACCAAGCCCTCCTTTCCTCATGACCTTGTTCCCCTGTGTATTGTGGTAATCATTTTTTTGCAATATATACACAGAGCAAATCATTATGTTGTATACCTTAAACTAATACAAGGTTATATGTCAATTATACCTCAATAAAACTGGAAAATATTAAGACTGGTGATGAGTATAAGGGGGTTCATTATTCTATTCTCTACTTTAGGGTATATTTTACATTTTCAAATAAAAAGTTTAATTTTTTAAAATTAAAATTGTGACACTATAGTAAATTAAGTGTGTCTTTTTTATCAGTTTTAACCCAATAACTTACAGACATGCAAAAAAAGAGATGAAAGCTAAGTGTTTTACCATATGGCCTGCAAAAATTATTACTAAAATACTTTTCTTCACATGACTTTAAAGGACAAAATAAGTGTATAATTTCACAAAGGAACTAGGAGGGTATATCATAAAAGAAAATGTTTCTAGAGGGAATAAAATAATCTGGAATATTTAGATATAACAGCACATGGTAATTCTAAACAAAGCATATTGAGTTTTAAAAAAAGACAACGAAATGTACATCCTGTTTTTGATTTAAAAGAGCCTTGGGTACTTTTCCTCACCCGACCACTTGCTCATGAAGAGGCACACGTAGTGTCTTGTTCCTCCTGGATTCATAGTCAGTCACAAGAGTTAGGAACGTCCTTACAGGCCTGTCAATCCCACTACGCAGCACCCTCGGCGCGGACATCCAGCCCCTACTAGACCCCACAGGAGATGGGACCCGATGACTTTCCCAGGCAGGCCACTCCTTTTTCATACAGCCCTGCTTCTGGTATATCTTCCCTTAGGCTGAGCTGTAAAGTATCCTTGGGGGAATCTCTTGGGGGAATCTGCCCAGATGAGAGGTTTCTAAAAATTCATCATTATAAGGTCATTCTTCTCCATGAGGAACCAAGTTACCAAAAGTAGGAGGATTTGTCTGTGGAACCAGGTTCTCCATTTAATTTGAGTTCAAACTGCAAATGAGTCTGGGTGCGTTTGGAGACTCCAAGTTAAGTGGGTTTGGCATTCCTTTTGTCACCTAATACAAAAACTGGCAGGGCTCATAAGGAAGAAGTCTTTTCGTCTCACCTGCAAGTGCCCCCCTCTGCCTACAGACAGGGGAGAGAAATCCAACCACTCAGACGTGAGCTGGTGAGAGCTGCCATCCTGAACCGGGCCCCTCCTTTGGATGGGTGAATGTGCTACCGACAGCTTCTTGGTTCCCAACAGTAGGGCAGGGTCTCTCCCTTACAAGGAAGGTGGGCCTTTCTCCAGCTCTGGCCTGTGACTGGTGAGGTAAGCCTGGTCAGCCCTGCCTACGCAGGCGCAGGTGGCCTCACTTCCAGGAAGAGGGAGGCGTGAGGAGGGATGTCCCATTTTGATCCCAGAGCCCCGCCCAAAAGGGCTCTGGGAGGTACCCAGCAGCTAGTAATAAAGCTAATAAAGCTAATGATCTGATCCTCCGTCGGCTCCCTGAGTCAGCTCCCCACCAGTGAGAACCCAGAAAAGGGGACGGTGATCAATCAGCTTCCTCAAACTGCCAGAATGTTATGGTTCAGCTTCTCAGATTAGGCACCTTTAACACAGCCCTAACTAACTACTTTACCTGGTACCCTAAAAAATGGATAAGGAAAATTATCATCAGTGAACTTGGTTATTTTGGTGAGATTTCAAAGTTTTGAGGTGACTGTATTTCATCTGATGCTCCAACGGTGGAGGTGTGCAATCCGCATGGAGTATAAAACAGAGACTAAAAGTAAAATGGTTCATCAATGCAATAATTCAGACGTTTCCTCTAAAGCCACCAAGAAACTTATTGAGAAATGCTAAAAAAAAAATTTTTTTTTTCATTTTCTGTGTATTTTACTTGTTTGTGTTTAGGGAATTTTTGACATGTTTTGAAAATTTTTGGAGTTTCTGGAAATAATTTATGGTAATGGAGAGACTGACAAGTCATAGGATTAACTGTCAGTGGGATGTGCCACAGCTGGGAAGGGGACAAACCAGTGGGAGACTTCTGCCTGTGTCAGGATAATGACTGCCCACTTTCTCCTTTCTCTTCCTTATAAACCAGCTTTACAGCTGTGGGATTGTGACTTTTAATAAGGAAAATATATTTGGTCTTCCTCCTCATTTCTGGCACAGAGCTCCTTTGGAATTTCCTAAGTGATGAGAGCAGCAAAGGTGTTTTTTGTTATGTTAATCAGGTGACTTTTGGAACACACCTAACGGTAGGGACTGGCTGTCTGGAGAACCAACCCTGTGATTAGAGGGTTGAAACTTTTAGTGTCCCCCTCAGCACCACCAGAGAGGGGAGAGGGACTGGAAGTTGAAGCAGTCGCCAATGGCCAATGATGTAATCAATCATGCTTCTGTAATGAAGCCTCCATAAAAACCCAAGAGGACAGGGTTTGCAGAACTTCCGGGTTGGTGAACACATGGAGATTTAAAGACAGTGGTGTGTCCTGGAGAGGGCACAGAAGCTCTGTGCCCCTTTCCCACATACCTTGCCCTACACATCTCTTACATCTGGATGTTCATCTGTATCCTTTATCATATTCTTTTATAATAAACTGGTAAGTGTAAGTAAATGTTTCCCTGAATTCTATGAGCTGCTCTGTTAAATTAATTGAATCCAAAGGAGGAGGAGGTCATGGGAACCTCTGATTTACAGCCAAGTTGGACAGAAGTTGTAGGTAACTCGGGGACCTAGACTTGTAACTGGTGTCTGAAGTGTAGAGGCGGGGCAGTCTTATATAGGACTGAGTCCTTAACCTGCGTCAGTTGACGCTGTCTCTGGGAAGATGGTGTCAGAATTGAGTTGAATGGTAGGAGAATTGCTTGTTGGTGTCGGGAACCCCCTTCTGCCCATGGTGGAATTGGGTGCAAACCCTTAATAGCCCACTCAGTTGAACTATGGATAGTAGGGCCAGGACATGCCAGGCCAGGGCACAGTCCTTTTCCCTAAACCAAAATCTAGGACTGCCCACTTCCCCAGCGCTGCTGTTCTCCAGTGGGGAAGAGTAGAGAAAAGGCAAAGGTCCACACCTCACAGGCATAAAGCAAGAACTCGCTTCTTGGTGTTTCTTAGATATGGAAGAACAGATGGACCCCACTTAGAGCCATCAGTAACTAAGAAAATTCAGGCTCTGCTGGAACCATTACTTTTAAAGACAACCAACCCACTTAGATCAAATTATTTAAATAAGAAATATATTTACATTCTTAAATAAAAGATGGACAGTGAAGAGACAACCTCCACCCCTTGTTCCCCTCTCTCCAGTCCCCACCTCCCAATGGGTAATTACATCATTAGTTTCTTGTGACTCCTTCCAACTACTGATTATGCATGTACAGCAAATACATATTATTTCTACCCCCACCCTTTTTTACACAAATGGTAGCACACTAATACACTGTTCTGTACCTTTTTAACTTAATTGCCAATTAAATTTCTAAACCTGATTCCAATTTCTTAGAAGTTCTTTCTCTAAATTCTCAAGATATAAAAATAGCCAAACAGGGACTTCCCCTGGTGGCGCAGTGGTTAAGAATCCACCTGCCAATGCAGGAGACACGGGTTCGAGCCCTGGTCTGGGAAGATCCCACATGCCACGGAGCAACTAATCCTGTGGGCCACAACTACTGGACCTGCGCTCTAGAGCCCGTGAGCCACAACTACTGAGCCCGCGTGTCACAACTACTGCAGCCCATGCACCTAGAGCCTGCGCTCTGCAACATGAGAAGCCACCGCAATGAGAAGCCTGCGCACCGCAACGAAGCGTAGCCCCTGCTCGCCGCAACTAGAGAAAGTCCGCGCGCAGCAACAAAGACCCAACGCAGCCAAAAATAAATACAGTAATTAATTAATTAATTAATTTTTAAAAAATAGCCAAACAAAAATATTAGAAAACTCAACAAAATTAAAAGTAAAACCATCAGAGAACATATACCAAGGCTATAACTGGATCACTCCCTTCTAGACAGTTCATCTTGGCCAATTTCTCTAAGCCCTTATATCTATCTCAGGATTACCTGGTCCTCAAAGCCTAAGATCACTACCCTCTTCCCTTTCACTGCCTCCCTCTCATCTCCATTTAGCCACAGCCAAGCCTCTCCCCTGGGGGGTGGGGGTGGTGTTTGAAATAGAACTTAATGCTCTGTTCTCCTCTCACCCCTGTGTCTCTTCCCTTCTCCACAGCTAACTTTCCTGATGAAGGAGTTGCCTCAACTACCTCCTCAACTCCCACTCACCCCTCAGCCCCCGACCCCTCTACTCCACTGAAACTTCTCTCCCCAAGATAACCATTGACTTTCCTTGTTACTAAATGCAACTGGACGTTTTTCAGCTCTTAAGTTACCTGACCTCTCAGAACCATCTGAAATTACTGACAATTCACTCTCTTTTGAAAATGTTCTTCTGGCTTCTGCGACTCCATGCTCTCCAGTTTCCTTCCTACCACTGTGGTATTTCTTTCCAGTCTTCTGTGCTGACTCCTGAACTTCCCGACCATCCTTTAAGTGCTGGCCTTCTTCAGGACTCTGTCGTATAACTCTTTATCTTCAGCAGGGACCTCTCACCAAAGCTTCAGACTTGTAGTTCAACAGCCCACTGGACAACTCTTCTAGGACTACCTGGCAGGCATTTCAAACCCAGCATGTTTAGAAACAAATCTGCCATCTTCCTCCCATACCAGCTCTATCTCGTGTATTTCAAATGTCTGGGAATGGCACCACCCCACAGCCAAGCCCTGGAAGTTTGGGGTCCTCCTTGAGCACTTCCTCCCAGCCCCTCCCCATCCCAGGCATCTCCATGTCTGGTCACTCTGACCTTCCAAACACTTCTCAAACCTACTACTATCCTCAATTTCCCATCTACCCATTCCCCGGAATTACTGCAACAGCCTTATAATTGGTCTTTTTGTCTCTAATCTTGTTTCCTCCAATCTAGCTTCCACAATGCAGTCAGAGTAATCTTCCTAAAACACAAATCTGATCACATCATTCAGCTACATAAAACCCATTAATGACAGGATTTAAAAAAATAGATCCTAACAGGCCGATTTTAAAGTTCACCTGGAAAAATAACTATGCAAGAATAGCTTGGAAAAATCACTGAAAAGAAGCATGAGAGTGAATTAATCCTACTAGAATTTTAAAATGTAATATAAAGCTACAGTAATCAGTTAAAACATTGTGATTCTGGTGTATGAATAGACACATAAATCAATAAAAGAGAACGGGAAGTCTCGAAATATAAGCAAACACATGTGGGAAATTTGTATATGATAAAAGTGGCATTTCAAATTAGTGGAGAAAAGATGATTATTCAATAAATAGTGTTGGGACAACTGGCTAGCAAACTGAAAAAAAATTAAGTCAGATTCACATTGCATACCCTACGTTAGCATAAGCTCCTGATGGATCAAAGATTTTAAATCTAAAGATGAAGGCACAAAGTATTAAAAGAAACAAAGAGAAGAAGACTTTTTACAAAGCCCTAGAAGCCACTGAAAAACATTAAAGTTTGATACATAAAAAAATGTAAATGTCTGCATGGAAAAAAAAAATCCCATCACAAAAAAAGACAAACGGCAAACTGGGAAAATATTTACAACTTACAACACAGATAAATGTCTACTTTTTTAATATATAAAGACCTTCTAAAAAGTCAATAAGAAAAAGATCAACTACCCTAAAGAATTAAGGGCAAAAGAAATGAACAGCTTGTTCACAGTAAAGGTAATACATAAACATAAGAAAAAATGTACCTCACTCATAGTAAGAGAAATGTAACTTAAAAGAACACAGAGACATGATTTTTCATCTATAAGATTGACAAAGATCAGTTGATAAAACACTGAGCTGGGGAGGATGTGGGCAAACAGGCACTTTCATACATGGCAGGTAGGGATGTAAATTGGTGCAACTTCTATGGAGTATGAACTGACACACCTATCAAAGCTATAAATGCATATACTCATTGCCCCAGCAATTCCACTCCTAGAAATTTTTCTTGCAGTTATATTTGCATGTGTATAAAATTATATGTGTATAAGGTTGTTCATTGAAACTTAGTTTGTAATTTTCTTTTTAAGTCTGTAAATAACTTAAATGTTCATCATTGGAGAACTAATTGAACAAATTATGGTAAATCCATACAATAGAATACTGTGCACTCAGAAACAAACCAACCAAAACAAAATAAGAATAAGGATGCTCTTGGGGAGCTGATATAGAAAGATCTTTAAGATATATTAGTGAAAAATGCAATGTACAGGAATGTGTATGGTTAGCTACCTTCTGGGTAAAAGGGTGGGGTGAAGTGAATTATATATTCACATTTCCTAATACTGCATAAAATATCCCTGAAAGAATAAACAAACTTGATAACAGGGGTTGCCTGTAGGGAGTGAACTGGATGACTAGGACAGAGATGCAAGGGGTATTTTCACTGCACACTCTTGATTATTTTTAATTCTGAACCACATGAATATAAATACATATATATTCAAAAAACAACTAAAATTAAAATTGAAGAGCATATTACAAAGCTACAGTAACTACACTGATATGGAAATGGACAGAGGAAATGGGCAGCCATATCAATGTAACCAAACAAACAGAAAGGGACTTCCCTGGTGGCGCAGTGGTTAAGAATCTGCCTGCCAACACAGGGGACACAGGTTCAATCCCTGGTCTGGGAAGATCCCACACGTCTCAGAGCAACTAAGTCCGTGCACCACAACTACTGAAGCCCGCACACCTAGAGCCCATGCTTTGCAACAAGAAAAGCCACCACAATGAGAAGCCTGTGCACCGCAACGAAGGGTAGCCCCCGCTCGCCACAACTAGAGAAAGCCCACACACAGCAATAAGACCCAGTGCAGCCAAAAATAAATAATAAATAAAATTAACTAATTTAAAAAAACAGAAAGAATCATATAAAAAATGAATTATTCAAGAACTGAGACAACAGGTTGGACACAGAAGAAAAAGGGTGGGATCTCTGTCTCAAGACAAAATAAATCCCAAAGTAATAACAGTATTAGAATACTAGTATTAGTATTAATATGGGTTAAAAAAATTGGGTGAGTGTTTGAGAAATCTTGACATGATAAAGGCCATTCTAAACATACAGATTATAACACGGAAGTCACAAAAAATCAATACATTTGCCTCATGAAAATCAGAACAGAAAACTCCCAAACAAAAAAAAAATTACTAAATGGAGAAAATATTTGGAATATATATGGCAGATTGTGGTGGACAGACTCTAAGGTGTCTCCTGATGATCGCCACCTCCTGGTTCATGCCTTTGTGTAATTCCCTGCCCTTAAGTGTGGGCAGGACCTGTGACTTTTTTCTCACCAATAGGATATGGCAATGGAGTGATTCCGTTTTGATATTTGAAAGCCTCTGTCTTGCTAGCAGAGGCGTTGGAGAGACTCCTCTTCACTGGCCTGGAAAAAGTAAGCTGCCATGACATTAATGGCCATGCTGGAGAAGCCCACGTGCCAAGCAAGTGTGGGTGGCCTGTAGGAGCTGAGGGGAGTCGCAGGCAAGAAACTGGTGCCTCAGTCCTGCAACCACAAGGAAATAAACTCTGCCCAAGGGAGCTGGGAAGCGCATTCTTGGTTCAGCCTATGATGAGCCCACAGACTCAGCCAGTATCTGCACTGCAGACTGGTGAGACGCTGAAGCAGAGAAACGAGATAACCCGTACCAGACTTCTCAGCCACAGAAACTGTCAGATGATAAAATGCGTGTGGTTTTGAGCCAGAAGCTCATGGTAATTTGTCACACAGTAACAGAAACCCAATACACAAAAAGCCAATTTCCTTAATACATAATAAAGAAGTCTTAAAAACCAATGAAAGGATAGAGTACTCAACAGAAAAACAGGCAAAAGACTTAAAAACATAGTCTACAGAACAGGATATACAAACCGTCAAAGAAACATAGAGATGCTCAACCTGCCTTTTGTGTTATTGTCCTTAGCACCTTAGAACAGTGCCAGACAAGTAGGGGCTGCTCTTTTATTTGTTGAATGAATGAATAAATTTCACTCATAATTAAAGAAATGTCAATTGAAACAATGAGATGCTATTTCTTACCCAATAGATTAGCCAAGATTAGAAAGATGGATATAATTTGAATAGATGTTTCTCCAAAGATAATATACAAGTGGCCAGTAAGTACATGAAAAGATGCTTAACATCACTTTTCATTAGAGAAATGCAAATCAACTACAATGAGATATCATCTCACACACATTAGGATGGCTACTATGAAATCCACAGAATGTAACAAGTGTTGGAGAGGATATGGAGAAATTAGAACTCTGTACACTGTTGGTGGGAATATAAAATGGTATAGACAGTATGGAAAACCATATGGCTGTTCCCCAAAATATAAAATAGAATTGCCAAAAGATCCAGCAATCCCACTTCTAAGAGTATTTTGGAAAGAACTGAAAGTAGGATTTCAAAGAGATATTTGCACACCTATGTTTACAGCAGCATTATTCACAATAGCCAAGATGTGGAAGCAACCCAAGTGTCCTTCCCTGCATGAATGGGTAAACAAAATGTGGTATATACATACAATGGAATACTATTCAGCCTGTAAAAAGGAGGTGATCTTGTCACATGATACAACATGGATGAACCTGGAGGACATTATGCTAAATAAAATAAGCCAGTCACAAAAAGACAAATACTGTAAGATTTCACTAATTTGACCTCGAGTGGTCAAAGTCACACAGAGAGAAAGTAGAATGGTGGTTACTAGGGGCTGGGAGGAGAGGAAAATGGGGGAGTTGTTATTTAATGAGAATAGAGTTTCTATTTTGCAAGATGAAACAGTTCTGGCTACTGATTGCACAACAGTGCAAATATACTTGACATTACTGAACTTATGGTTAAAAATGGTAAAGATGGTAAATTTTATGTTATGGTTTTTTTTTTTTTTTTTTTAACCACAATTTTTTAAAGTAGGTATATTCTGTGGTACAGACAATATGAAGAAACAGACACTCTCAAAATGCTGGTGGGAGCAGAAAGTGTAACTACCTCTATAGAGACTATTTCGGTAATATCTACCTTAATTGTAAATGTACACATCCTCTTACCCAGCTATTTTACTTCTAGGAACATATCCTACAGGTATTACCCTTACATAAATACCCAAAGATACATATAACAAGAACATTCACTGCAGTTTGCTTTGTAATAGTGAAAAACTAGACAGTCTAGGTGTCTAGCCCTCAATAAGAGACTGGTTAAGTAAATGATGGGATAGCTATGTGAAAGTATACCATGCAGCCATTGAAAATAATACATATCATTATGTACTGATATGATGTCCAAGACATTCAAGTTTTGCCTTCAAGGTGGAAGTTATTTATTATGGCATGGTTCCATTTGTGTAAAGAGAAAGTATATATATATATATATATATATATACACATACACACACAATACATGCTTGCATATACACAGAAAACTCCTGGAAGGGTGCAAAAGGAACCCTTGGCAATAAGTACCTCTGGGGATTAGACTGGGGGAGAGTGTCAAGGAGAGAAAGGGAGACTTTTACTTTTCATTTTATATACTTCTATTTTATTTGAGTTTTTGTAACAAACATGTATTACTTTTACATAAAAATTAATTTGGAAGAATAAATAAGTGAGCAAGCAGACAAGCAAATAAAGAAGTATTTCCCCAGTATCTTTACATTGCCCTTAGGACAAAATCTAAATCCCTTAAAAAGAAAGTAAAATCCTTCACAATCTGGTCCCTGTTTTACCCTCCAGTCTCACCTCTCGCCACCCCCACTTCACACGCAATCTATGCTCCAGTCTCACCAACCTCCAGTTCCTCAAACAGGACACGTTTTCTCTCGCCTCCAACCTTTGCCAGATGCTGTTTCTTTTGCTTGGAACACTCCCCACTCCAACCTTCAGTCACATGGCCCTCAAGTCCCAGCTCAGACATCTCTTCCTCCAGGAAATCTTCCCTGGAGCTCCCCCTACCCCCAGTCTGGGGTAGGCACCCCTCAGATGTGTTCCAGACGCTCTCTAAACCCCTCCGCCCTGGCTTTATCACATGGTCTCACAATGACTTGTAAAATCATTTGCAATTTCCCACTGGACTGAAGTTTCTCCAAGCAGTGACCATGCCTGTCTGGGTCACTGCCCTATCTCTGGCATCAAGCACAATGTCTGGCACATAGATAGTGTTTGATACATATCTGTCAAGTTGGACTTTCATTACTAAAGAACTATAACCACTTTATAGACAAATTAGGAACACAGAAGAGGGGAGGTAGAATTATAATCCTACCACCCAAACACAAGCACTGCTTCCACTCAGTGTTTTTGTTCCCTGTGCATGTTTTTTCATAGCTGTATTCCCAAGCTGGACATTTTGACAAGACCCTCCTGACAGAGACATTTTGGTCAGGGAACGTTTTGCTACATCCTGTGGGAACATGAAACTTTTATCAGCCAAAGTAAAGATTGCTGCTTTTATAATCAAGTAATGTGCACAAGAGACCACAGATATCCCAGACTCTTTCTAATCACTAACCTACCTCTCATTCGCCAGGACTTTTACTTTGTACCCCATTAATTACTGGATTGTTTGAACTTGTATGAGGATGGATTACTATTTTAAGTTTTTAAAAAGCAGTGATTTGGGATTTCTCTGGCAGTCCAGTGGTTGAGACTCTGCCCTTCCAGTGCAGGGGGCGTGGGTTCGATCCCTGGTCGGGGAACTGGGATCCCACATGCTGCTGCTGCTGCGGAGCAGCCAAAAATATAATAAATAAATAAATTAAATTAAATTAAAAATAAAAGTTAAAAAATAGCAATGATTTATTTACAGCCTACTTGGTTAACTTCTAAAATTTAGTACTCCTTCTCCCAAATAATCACTATAAAGAAGTGTTAAAACATCAATATAATGTATGCGTGGCTGAAGAAACTGTTAAGAACTTCACTGAGGATGTCTCTGACAGTGGTGAGGTCAAGAATAAGAAATCACACTAAAGCCCACACACCCCTCTCCCCACCTCCCTCCCCAGGTCTATAAAGAGAAGTTTGAGAATCTGAGAAGAAGCCCATGTAAGACACAAGTGACTTCTCAGAGCATCTCTGAGCCCTGCCTCAACCTTCACTATCCTCCATCGTTTACCCTCAGCCTGAGATTAGAGGTTGGCAACAGGGAGAAGACTCAGACATGAGATTCGGTTCTATGTTTTGGTCATTACTTGACTTTTTTTTTTTTTTTTTTGCCACATTAGAAAAACAAAAACAAGAAAAACTAATGTCTCAGTGGGAGGGTCAAAAAGTCCCTAGGGAAAAACCAGTTATGTCCTAGCAGCTGTGTAGAAACTTCATATACTCCTCCAACCATCAGTGCATACAATTTTGTACCTCCTTTTAAATTGTTCCTTTAATATAGTAATACAAGTATTTTTCCATGTAGCTGCAGAGTCTTTAACTCATAATTTTAATACTGAGCAGATGTATCATATTTTATTCAAGTCAGTTATTCACTATGACAAATAATACTGCAGCATTATCAGACCTAGTTTTCTTTTCACACCTTGGATTACTTTCTTAGGCTAGAGTCCCAAAAGTAGAATTCATGAAAGAATATGAATATCTTAACACTTCATGCATATTCTTAAACTGCTTTCAAAAAGATATATACTGGGACTTCCCTGGTGGTGCAGTGATTAAGAATCTGCCTGCTAATGCAGGGGACAAGGGTTCGATCCCTGGTCTGGGAAGATCCCACATGCCACGTAGCAACTAAGCCCGTGCGTCACAACTACTGAAGCCTGCACGCCTAGACCCTGTGCTCTGCAACAAGAGAAGCCACCGCAATGAGAAGCCTGCACACCGCAACGAAGAGTAGCCCCTGCTCACCACAAGTAGAGAAAGCCCATGCGCATCAACGAAGACCCAACACAGCCAGAAATAAATAAAATTTTTTTAAAAATTATGTATACCGATTTACAATGTCTGTAATAACATATACAAGAACAAATTTCATTATCCCCTCACCAACATTGAGTATTAACTCAAATTTTTTCCTAATTTAATGAACAAAAAGGCTAAATTATTACTTTGATAATAATTAACCTTTATTGGCATTTACAATGTCCCAGGCACAGTGCTATATGCTTCATATACATCATCTCATTTAATTTTACAACCTTTTGAGATGGTACTAATGTTATCCCCATCTTATGGATGAGGAAACTGAGGCTTAGAAAGCTTATGTTCTTGAGTGCAAAGCTCAGCAAGGGTGGAAGCAGGCTTTGAACCGAAGCTGTCTAAAGCCTGAGTCCATATGCCAAACCACTCCTGCCCATGGTATCTCATTACTGTTTTAATCTATGTATCATTGCTTATAGTGACAAACACACTCCCAAAGATCTCTTTGCTAGGTGAATTTCCTATTTCCTGATTTTTCTATCCATGGCAAATACAAACAAGTCCAAAGGGTCAGAGGTAGCTTAAAAGTCAGGGTTTCAGAGCCAAAGTTTTGATAATGGGCAGGACAGGGTCTGTAGTAAAGCAGATCGGAATCAAGAGAAGACTGTCTACAGTTACTGCAGGGACTAGACGTGGGGCCTTTGCCATGTGCCTTTCCTCAGTGGCTGGGATGGTAAGGCTTCAAGGGCCGGATGTAGGGCAGAGAGAATCAAAGAGGTGGGTCGAGCTTCTGGCCCTCCAAACAGCCTCAGAAGTTCCTAAAGAACTATCTCACTCCATTCTGGTGTGTGAAGGCAAGAGGGCGGCTAGTACCAGCCCTAATGATGTCACAGGGTTAACAAATGAAGAAATCAGGAAATGGTTTCTTTTTTCTTCAAAAAATACTCTGGTTGAATTTCCTCAACAGGTTTCAACTTCTGCATTTAGAGAAAACAGTTCTGTTTTAGTAATTCAACAAAAGAATAAAAAAACTGCCGGAAGGATCGCTAGTAGCTACAAGCACAAACTCCACAATCAAACAGCCAGGACTTGAAATTCGGTGCTACCGTTTATGGCTGTGAGATCTAGGGAAGCTTCGTAATCCTTCTTAACCTCCTCTGTCCCCCGCTTAAATAGAGACAGTAACAGAACCTACCTTCGGGGTTATTGGGAAGAGTAAACAATGTATGCAAAGTACTTAGCAATAGTGCCTGATGCCTGGTACAAATTCGGTACATTTTCACCAGGAGAGGCAGTGGTAGAAGTGGTAGCACTAAAATACTAACAGTAGTAATCTTGTTTGGAAGGAAGGAAGCAAGGAAGGCAGGGAGGGAAGGAGGGAAGAAGTAAGAAGTAAATTTCCTTTTCCACTGCACTCAGAAATAAAGGGTAAATGTGCTGGTCAAATGGTATGGAGTGGCTAAAAAACTCTAGACGAAGTAAGAAGAATTTGATTCTGGTATCAGCTACCTACTAGATGAGAAACATTAAGCTAATCATCTACTTTTTCTTGCTTTCAAGTTTCTGACCTATAACATAAGAGTGTTGCATCAAAAGAGCTACACGGTCTGTTCTGGTTCTATTCTGCTTCATCTGCCAGGGCAAGCAGTCAATATGGAAAGATCTCTGTTCCAAATTAGAGACGTCCTTTATTGGCAGAAGCCCAGTCAAGGCTATGCTTTGCTTCCCATAAATGTTTCCCTTTTAATGTCCTTCTCTCTGCTTTATTTTGAGTTACATTTTAATTTATAAGCTGCTTCAAACCTTTCAAGTGATAGTTCTAAATTAATTAATTCTAAATTAACCCTGAAAACTACTTAGAGACCAACAGGCACAGACTGGTAGAAAGCATGTCGAGCAATTTCATGAACTACAAGATGGTGGGTGAGAGATACTGAGAAGAGATAAACACAGCCTCTAATGCAACAGCAAGTCCCTGAGCTCTTTAGGTCACAGGCATCCTGGGGCAGATGTGGCAGCCACGGCAGCTGGGGAAGAGTTACGACCTGTGTGGCCGTATCTGCTTTTATTGACCACCCCTGCCCCCTTCCTCACTAGCTCCCTGATCTTTCGGATCCTGCTTGCCTTTGGTCTTGTGTTTTTTTTTTTTGTTATCTGAGCTGCCTTTTTCTTTGTGGCTCTAGCATCCCAGTTCTAGCTTTTCCTGACCAAGTTCCAGTATGAAAATCTCAGTTCAGGGGAGACTTAAGACTAACCCAATGAGAGATTTCCTAGATAGTCAAGGGAAGGGTGGAAAGTAGGATTAAACTAGCCAAAAGACTTCTCAGGTGGCTGACAAGTGAACAAACAGATATAACCTAACAGAAGGAACCAAGCAAAAGTCACATTGAAATGGGCATCTGTTGGCCCCTGGGGACTAGAAAAAGGCATCTACCCAGATGAGAAAAAGAAAGAATAAAACACTTTCCTGGGCTTCCCTGGTGGCGCAGTGGTTGAGGGTCCGCCTGCCGATGCAGCAGACACGGGTTCGTGCCCCGGTCCGGGAAGATCCAACGTGCCGTGAAGCGGCTGGGCCCGTGAGCCACAGCCGCTGAGCCTGTGCGTCTGGAGCCTGTGCTCCGCAACAGAAGAGGCCACAACAGTGAGAGGCCCGCGTACCGCAAAAAAACACACAGAAAAACTTTCCTAACTGAAAATGAATTGATTTAGTGTGTTCATACTTGTTTAATTTGCAAAATAAAAGCAAAAGCCTGAGACAGATAAACCTGGGTTTGAGTCCGGACTCCAACACTTAACACTTTGGTGACCTTGGGTACGGTTACTGTTTAAATGTCAGTAAGATGGGGATAATAATGCTTATCTCAGAGGGCTAATGAGAGGATTAAATGATACGGGGTTCACAAAGCATAGTCAGGTACTCAGTAACTGTACTCTTCTCCTCACCACCGCTAAACTTCTATCTAATTAAAGCCTGTGGGGAAGTGTTTTCCCTTGTACTCAGGCAAACTAGCATAAAAGAAGGTAGTTACCATGGTGACTGTCTCTGCCAAGGTTACAGGAGAACATGGATAGGGGAGAGCTTTCTGAGGTCACGTCCCCAAGAGGCTGGGGGTAAAGACGGAAGAGGGCTAATCTGTTAGTTAGCTAGCTGTTGCTGAGGCAGCCAATTTCTATACCCAGGGAGTTCCTTGAAGCACAGACTATTGCCTTTGAATGGGAAAACCACCTTGGTACCTGACATCAAGGCCTGTGTAGAATCTTCTACAGATGTTATCCTGACTCCCGGAAAACATCCAAAGTAATCATAAACAACTAAAGCTTCATTTTTAAAGTCTAAAGTATAAAAACTGGCTGTTTCATAACATAGGGACCAATTCTGACTCCTGACTATTGTGAAACTTTGCAGGAAATCAGAACAAAACTGTGGTTGTTTCTACTGCCAAAAAGTGTGAGAATTTAAGTTTAGTTAGAGACAATCACTGCTCTAAATGTAGTGCCTCTTCTCACTCTCTTTTATGATTCAGCAGTCAGAGGCTGGAACAAGGACAAAGGTAAGAGGATTATTTCATATTAATACGGTATGAACTTAACATGAAATCAAAATGCAAGGAAATCCAGAGACCTGGGCTCTGTCCTGGTGCTGGCTCTAACACCACCCAGGTCTGTCTTCTTTACGTGGATATTCCCTCTACCTTTCCTAGAAGCTGCACTGGGTCAGGGGATCAACACATAGCCTAGCTGACCCCACGAGAAGCCAATGAAGACTTTCCACAAAGGTGTTTTCATCTAGTCAGTGAAGAACGAGTAAGACGTAACTAGCCTGTCCAGAATTTAAGCACCTTTATATAAACAGCAAAAATTCTTAGTTCTCTAGCCCTAGAAAGGGTACTTGCAATGAAAGAGGGAAAAATGATACCAACAATTTATTGAAGTTAAATTAGAAGGCTGGTATGCCTAGCTTCTAGTATTTCACTCAACAGGAGAGTTTGTACCAGGAACTTTGCAACATTTCTTGAGCAATAACTATGTGTTGGGCATTGTTCTAAAGACACACGTGTACTAACTAATTTAATCCTCAAAACGACGTTATAGTAGGTACTATTTTTTTATTTTATTGTTATTTTTTAATATTTATTTTATTTATTTGGTTGTGCCAGGTCTTGGTTGCGGCAGGCTGGCTCCTTAGTTGCGGCAGCCGTGCTCCTTAGTTGTGGCTCACCAGCTCCTTAGTTGCAGCATGCACGTGGGATCTAGTTCCCTGACCAGGGATCGAACCTGGGCCCCTGCACTGGGAGCGCGGAGTCTGAACCACTGAGCTACCAGGGAAGTCCCTTAGGTACTACTTAGTAGCCACATCTCAGACTAGTGAACTGAGGCACAGAGAGGTTAGGGATCTTGTCTAAAGTCCCAGTGACAGTTAGTGGGGAAACTGGTAATCAGATTCCCAGACTGACTCCAAGGACTGCACTCTTGACTGCATGCTGAGATACCAAGACAGAGCATGAAAATTGTGTTTATTTTGATGCACTGGATGGCAGGTTGTAGAGATTTATGGAAGAGATTTACTGAAGATGCTTTTTTTCAAAAAAAGGACTTTTGTATTATTAAAGGTTTCTGAGAGACCCATTTGTTTAACCCTCAAGAGGCTCACAAGACAGTTCTTGTGTGAGACGTCTCCACAAACTAAACCTGGACTGGAGGGTGAAACCAGGAGCATTGGTGACTCATTCACGGGACATTTACTATTCAGACGTACCTAGACCTGCAGCTGGGGTGGGCGGTATGTGGCTGCTGCCCTCAGTCCCCACTGCTGCACCATGCTGACCTTCGAGGACCTGCAGAGCTGGCAGCCTGATACTACGTCACACGATTTCAGAAGAGCCTCCCAGGTTTCGACCATATGAACTATGCATCTAGTTTCTGACGCTGCCCTGAGCTCACCCCACAGGGCAAGTCTGAAGTCCTCGTTATCTGCTCTATTCAAGCCGCGGAGTTGCAGGGGGAAAGAAGACTCTGCCCACGGAGAAGACAGTGTAGAACTGATCATTTGGAGCCACACCCACAAATTTCAAGACTCTTGAAATTTCTGATTATGTGGCCAAAGTCTGGGAAATGTTTGGGTCTACTTGACTCTGAGAAAACACATTCTCTTTCAAGAACCTGCTAAAACCAGAGCTGAGAGCCACCATCAGTGACACAAATTGAAAGGCAGGATTTAGAGCCGTCCTAACTGAATCCCACAAAGTCCTAGCACTCAGTCAGCACTTGTTGAATGAATAAATCTGTATTCTCGTTAGCTTGATCAATCACTAACACTTGACCGCTAACTACAGGTACACCGTGCTTTTATTGTGCTTCGTGGATACTGCATTTTTTACAAATTGAAGGTTTGTGGCAACCCTGCACTGAGCAAGTCTACTGGTGCCATTTTTCCAACAGCGTTTGCTCGCTTGTGTCTGTGTGTTACATTTTGGTAATTCTCGCAATTTCAGACTTTTTCATTATGATTATATTGGTTGCAGTGATCTGTGATCAGTGATCTTTGACGTCACTATTGTAATTATTTTGGGGTACCATGGACCGTGCACATATAAGACAGTAAGCTGAAGCAGTAAACATTGTGCGTGTTCTGGCTGCTCCACTGACCAGCCGTTCCCCCATCTCGCTCCCTCTCCTCAGCCTCCCCATTCCCTGATACACAGCAACATTGAAATTAGGCCAATTAATAACCCTACAATGGCCTCTAAGTGTTCAAGTGAAAGGAAGAGTCTCATGTCTCTCACTTTAAATCAAGAGCTAGAAATGCTTAAGCTTAGTGAGGAAGGCATGTTGAAGGCCGGAAAAGGCAAAAAGCTTGGTTTCTTGCACCAGTTAGCCAAGTTGTGACTGCAAAAGAAAAGTTCTTGAAGGAAATTCAAGGTGCGACTTCTGTGAACACATGGATGATAAAAAACGAAATAGCCTTATGTGATATGGAGAAAATTTCAGTGGTCTAGACAGAATATCAAACCATTCCCAACATTCCCTTAGGCCAAAGCCTAAACCAGAGCAAGGCCCTAACTCTCTTCAATTCTATGAAGGCTGAGAGAGGTAAGGAAGCTGCAGAAGAAACTTTTGAAGCCAACCGAGGTTAGTTCATGAGGTTTAAGGAAAGAAGCCACCTCCATAACATAAAAGTGCAAGGTGAAGCAGCCAGCAAGTGTTGATGGAGAAGCTGCAGCAACTTATCCAGAAGATCAAGCTAAGATAATTAATGAAGGTGGCTACACCAAACAACAGATCTTCAGTGTAGATGGAACAGCCTTCTATTGGAAGACGATGCCATCTAGGACTTTCATAGCTAGAGAGAAATCAATGCCTGGCTTCAAAGCTTCAAAGGACAGGCTGACTTTCTTGTTAGGGGCTAACGCTGCTGGTGACTTGAAGTTGAAGCCAATGCCCATTTACCATTTTCGAAATCCTAGGGCCCTTAAGAATTATGCTAAATTTACTCTGCCTGTGGTCTATAAATGGAACAACAAAGCCTGGATGACATCACATCTGTTGGCAACATGTTTGCTGAATATTTTAAGCCCACTGTTGAGACCTACTACTCAGAAAAAAAAAAATAAAAGATTCCATTCAAAATATTACTGCTCATTGACAAGGTAAATGTTCACCCAAGAGCTCTGATGGAGATGTACAATGAGATTAACGTTGTGTTTGCAGGTATGAACCTGCTAACACAACATCCATTCTGCACCCCATAGATTAAGGAGGAATTTCAACTTTCAAGTCTTATTATTTAAAAAATACACTTCAGGGCTTCCCTGGTGGCACAGTGGATGAGAGTCCGCGTGCCGATGCAGGGGACACGGGTTTGTGCCCCGGTCCGGGAAGATTCCACGTGCCGCGGAGCGGCTGGACCCATGAGCCACGGCCGTTGGGCCTGCGGGTCCGGAGCCTTAAAAAAAAAAAAAGAAATACACTTCAGGGACTTCCCTGGTGGTCCAGTGGTTAAGACTCCATGCTTCCACTGCAGGGGGCACAGGTTCAATCCCTGGTTGGGGAACTAAGATCTCGCGTGGTGCACATGGTGCGGCCAAAAGAAAGAAATACACTTCATAAGGCTATAGCTGCCATAGACAGTGATTCCTCTAATGGATCTGGACAAAAGTCAATTGAAAACCTTTTGGAAAGGATTCACTATTCTAGATGCCATTAAGAATATTTACGATTCATGGGAAGAGGTCAAAATATCAATGTTAAAAGAAGTTGATTCCAACCCTCATGGATGACTTTGAGAGATTCAAGACTTCAGTGGAGGAAGTAACTGCAGATATGGTGGAAATAGCACGAGAACCAGAATTAGAAGTGGAGCTTGAAGATGTAACTGAATTGCTGCAACCTCATGATAAAACTTTAACATAAGTTGCTTCTTATGGATGAGCAAAAGAGGGGTTTCTTGAGGTGGAATCTACTCCTGGTGAAGATGCTGTGAAGATTACTGAAATGACAATGAAGGATCTGGAATATTACATAAACTTAGTTAATAAAACAGCAGCAGAGTATGAGAGGATGGACTCCAATTCTGAAAGTTCTGCTGTGGGTAAAACGCTATCAAACAGCATTGCCTGCTACAGAGAAATCATTCGGGAAAGGAATAGTCAACTGATGCAGCAAACTTCACTGCTGTCTTCTCTTAGAAGTTGTCGCAGCCTCCCAGCCTTCAGCAGCCACCACCCTGATCAGTCAGCAGCCATCAATACAGAGACCCTCCACCAGAAAAAAGATCACCACTTGCTGAAGGCTCAGATGATGGTTAGCATATTTTAGCAATAAAGTATTTTTACATTTATTTATTTATTTTTTTGTTTTTGTTTTTTTTGCTGTACGCGGGCTTCTCACTGTTGTGGCCTCTCCCGTTGCGGAGCTCCGAACGCGCAAGCTCCGCGGCCATGGCTCACAGGCCCAGCCGATCTGTGGCATGTGGGATCTTCCCGGACCCGGGCACGAACCCGTGTCGCCTAGCATCGGCAGGCGGACTCTCAACCACTGTGCCACCAGGGAAGCCCCAGCAATAAAGTATTTTTAATGAAGGTATGTACATTGTTTTTTCAGACATAACACTATTATACTTAATAGGGTACAATATAGTATAAACATAACTTGTATACGCACTGGGAAACCAAACAATTTGTGTGAGTGCTTTATTAATATTTGCTTTATTGCAGTGGTCTGGAACTGAACTTGCAATATCTCTAACATATTCCTATATATGAATAAAAGAGTATTCCAAAAACATTATCAAAAGACAAATGACAGTGTGAGCAAAATTATTTGTAACACATAGGACAATGTGTATATCTAATATTCAAAGAACTCCTGCAACTTGATAAGGGGAAAAGAAGGAAAACTGGGCAAAGGTTATAAACAGGAAATTCCCAGAAGACATCTGAATGGCCAATAAATATATGAAAAAAGTGTCAACCTTACCAGCAATCAAGAAAATATGTTTGAAAATAACATACCCATGATCTCATGCAGTCCTTCTACCTGAGAAGTAGAATCATTGTCCATTTTTTATAACTGAGAAAAAAAGCTTGAAGAGGTTTTAACTCAACCAATAATTGGCAGAGCTGGGACTTGAATGCAGATTTGTCTAGTAAAAAAAGTCTGTGTTTGTTCTAACATGCTGCCCTATCCAATTATTTGTGTGTGCTCACATCCTCTTGGTCAAGTCATTTAACCTCTCTAATTAGACTCACTTCTCTCATCAGCAAAATGGGATTCACAAAAGTACCATCACATAAGGTTATTGTGAGAATTAAATGAGATACTGATTATTAAATGCTTGGAACAGCGCTTACACACGGCAAATATTCAACTACCTGATTCATTCATTCAGTAAATATTTAATGAATTCATACCGTGGCCAGGCACTGTTCCAGACTTTAGAATTACAGCAGTGAACCAAAGTGCCCTTGACCTCATGGAGCTTACATTCCAATGGAGGAAACAGAATACAAATAAGATAAATAAATAGAAATATACAGTATGTTGGATAATGAGAAGGAGAAAAAAATAAAACAGGAAAGAGGGTGAGGGGTTATGATTTTAAAGAGGGAAGGCCTCACTGAAGGGAGATATTTGAATAAAGAGCTAAGAGAAGTGAGGAAGTAAGCCATTCAGATTTCTGGGGGGAGAGCATTCCTGGCAGCAAGATGCTAGGGAGGGTCCAAGGAGCAGAGAAAAAGGCCAGAGCAGAGCGAACGAGAAAGGGTGCTGGACAGATGTGCAGCAGGTAAGAGCAGAGAGGTAATGGGCCTTATGGGGCAGTGACTGCACTTTGCACTTTGGTTTTACACTGTGAGATGGGAAGCCACGGGAGGGTTCTGAAAAGACAAGTGATATAATCTGGCTCATCTTTTTAAAGGATCACTCAGATGGCAGTGTTGAGAATAACTGAAAGGGGATCAGGCAGAAGCCAGCACACCAGTCAGGAGGCTCTTTGTAAGAATGCAGGGCAGAGAAGACACTGGTTCAGACCAGGGCAGTCAGAGTCTGGCTATATTTTTAATGTAGAACCAAGAATTTGCTGACGGTTCAGATGTGGGATGTGAGAGAACGGGAGGAGCTAAGGATGAGTCCAAGGTTTTGGCCTGAGTGACTGGAAGAACACAGTTGCCATTTGCTGAGATAAGTGTCCAGAACAGAGGCTTCCTGACTGTAGGCACTGTAGAACAATGAGAAATCTAGGGCGCTCTGGAATCCAACCAGAAAGGCAGAATGGGTGGCTGACACCAGGAAAGTGCATCGGTCACTGTTTCAGGGCAGGACTTCAGTCCCTGGGAGAGAGGCTGATAAAAACAAGGCACAGGGATACAAGGCAGGTTACCATGGGATTCTGGCACTCAGGAACCAGACAAGAGTCCAGTTATCAGAACCGAGGCACAAGGCCAACAATGGTGACTTGAAGCCAAATTACAGAGTGTGAGGCAGCCTCAGTCCCTCTGCTCAGCTCCGGCTGGGTCTTAGAGACAGCAAGAGGCTGGCTAGCCAGAGGTCACGTGGCCCCCAGAGCCTGGGGAAGAAGGCTACACCAGAAGCCAGAAACCAGACAGATGTGACTCCATCTCTGTCCACAGCTGTATCATTAGGGAGATGTCGGCATGTTACAGACTGATTCCAGTACTTTAACATACTGTGCAGGGCCACAAGGCCAGATCACTATATGAAAGGTGCAGAAACATGAGTCCCAACAAAGAGGGGGCCCCATTTTGCATATGTCTGAGACCCTATTGGGGGAGGGAAGAAAAGGCAGGTCCTAGGATCGGAAAAGTTGGGGGTGACAGTTTGCCAAGGGACTGTGAAATAAAAGCAAGAAACATTTGGGGGGCCAGATAGGAAGCAACTATAGCTACCACTACCTCCCTGTCACCGAAAGAAGAAAAAGCAACCTCAAGGGGAATAGTTCAAACAAAGTGGGTAGGCGGGGAGGCTGCTCTAGACTGTGATGCTGGGGGCTGGCAGGGTGGGTGGTTCCACTTAGAAGTACAAGATGAAGCAGAGACTAACTTGTGAGTAGTCTAAGCAATGTCTCGTGTGTTCTCTGACTCCTTCCTAGACACTGATTAAACTGTTTTCCACACACTTTCCTTCCAAGCTAGAGTAAGACATTCCCACCAAAATACAAAGAGCTTCTTTTAAAATTAATGCAAGTGGGGGGCTTCCCTGGTGGCGCAGTAGTTGAGAGTCCGCCTGCCGATGCAGGGGACACGGGTTCATGCCCCGGTCCGGGAAGATCCCACATGCCGCGGACCGGTTGGGCCGTGGGCCATGGCCGCTGAGCCTGCGCGTCCGGAGCCTGTGCTCCGCAACGGGAGGGGCCACAGCAGTGAGAGGCCCGCGTACCGAAAAAAAAAAAAAAAATTAATGCAAGTGGGGAACTATCTGTTGCAGCTCATTGTCTGATGACTTCATTAATGTACTTATTTTCATATTTTATTATAAAGATATATATAACCATCACATGACTTATTATAAAGACAATAATTTCTTCAATTGGCACTAAAAATGAAATTGTATTTATTTTCTAGAAATGACAGGTTAATACAAGCTATCAAACAATTAGATAGTAAATCTTCAATTTTCTAATATGAAAATATCTGTACAAACTTGTTTTTTCTTGAGTCACATTTCTCTGTCACAGATTTTCTATGCATGTTTGTATACTATAAATTAATGGCTTTTTCAGTGTTCACAAAAGTTCTCTATGTTTAAAAAAATTAATTTTTAAAGCAATATATGAGAGGTATTGCAGAAAGAACCATGAAGCCCCAGTGAAATGTGCTAGGCAGCCTTGGTCACTCACTAGTCAAGGGACTCAACTGTGTACACCAGCCTCAAGGCCCCTGTGATTAAATTTTGTGCTTCAGTAAATATGCAAACTACTTATGTCATGAACTTTGGAGTCATTCTTTTTTTTTTTAGTTTTTTTTTTTTTAACCAAAGTATAGCTGATTTACAATGTTGTGCTAGTTTCTGGTGTACAGCAAAGTGATTCAGATACACACACACACACACACACACACACATATACACATATATATGTATATTTCCCCCCCTCCTTTGGAGTCATTCTTGAATAGTCAATACTTGGGATGTTAGATCTGCAAAGGCTAAGGACCTAAGGTAATAAACATTCAGGCTAAGGCAATAAATATTCAAATCAGAGTCAAAATTTTTGTTAGGTTAAATATCTTTGCCAAAAAGCAACAAAGCCACATGTATTAATAACATTACAAATATTTCTACTCTTTGAATAATTCTACCTATGGGAATCTATGTTTCAGAAATACAGATGACTCACACACCAAGATGTTTATTACTATATTATGTATAATAAAGAAAAATCAGAATCAACCAAAATATCCAACATATAGTGAGAGTGGTTATGAATTATAAGTCATACGTGAAGAAATATTATTAAACTATTAAAATTATACTTATAAAGTATCTTAACTTAGGGAAATAATGATTATATAATGGCTAAATTTTTTTAAAGGATATAAATACAGATAATGATTTCACCCACATAAAAGATGAAAAATAACTAAAAACATTCAAATGGTTATTTCTAGTTGATAAATATAGATAATGTTTTCTGTTCCTTTATCATTTTCATATATTTTCTAAATTTTATACAATGAGTATACACTGAACAACAAAGAATTAAGGACCAAGCTATAAACAATGTATTACTTTTCCTGAATGTAAAAGTTTAAAAATGGAAGCTAAAAAAGAAAAAGAACACTAGAACCAATGTTTTTCTGCTACAGTTCTGTGTACACAACCTGTCTCTCAAACTTGATTATAAGCTTCTTAAACGGACATTCTCTGAGTTATCTTCATAAGCCCAATAATAGCTTTCCCTTAACAGGCACTCAGTAGATATTTAATAATGGGTAAAGTCAGGGCAAGTCACAGTAGCTGTTTAATGTATAAGGAAAGTGATTTTAAGAGTAAAAACAAGTATTTCTTTGGTACCTACATATGCTTGGACAGGATAAAAATGGTTGGGTTTGGGGAGGGTGGCGCTTTGGTCTGACAAGCACAGGAACAGAGGTTTGCCATGAACATGGAAGACAGTGAACAGTACCCTCTATGGCAGAAAGGCCAGCACCCCCGGGCCAGCGGTTCTCACGCTTGCTTTCTGCCTCACACAAAGCACTCAACTTTCAAATGCAGGACCCGTGTTCCAGCAGGTATACCCGGGGTGTTCCCACCCTCCAAGCGCTTGCCCACTTCTCAATACAGAAGCCAACATCAATGCTATGTGGGGACAACCTTGACTTAGTTCCAATTACCTTTTAAAAATAATACTCAAGCACTGACAGCTTATTTTTTTTTTTTGCGGTACGCAGGCCTCTCACTGTTGTGGCCTCTCCCGTTGCGGAGCACAGGCTCCGGACGCGCAGGCTCAGCGGCCATGGCTCACGGGCCCAGCCCCTCCGCGGCATATGGGATCTTCCCGGACCGGGGCACGAACCCGTGTCCCCTGCATCAGCAGGTGGCCTCTCAACCACTGCGCCACCAGGGAAGCCCCTGACAGCTTATTAATAAGAAGAAATTGCTTTTGACACAACTCACCACAGAGCCCAGTGCTCTGTGGGTGACACCTTTGCTGCGAGACACCGCAGTAACAATAAGACATTAACAAGCACCGATGGCTCCAGGCACGGGCACAGTGCCCCACACGCACTATCCTGGTGTCACCTTCACCAGGACCCTGGGAAGCACACTCTTAACACTGCTATTTTACAAATGCAGACACGGAGACTTTTAGACTTAAATAGTCAGAGCTAGAACTCAACCCAAGCCTATGCCAAAACCCGAGAGGTAGTGTGGCCGTAGAGGTAGCCATAGACGAGTTGGTAGAAGTAATTAGAGTGGTGGTAGCGGCCTGATGGGGGTAGGGTAGGAACAAAACCAATAACAAGAGGAAAGACGTGCAACGTGCTCACCTTGTGCCAGACACTGCTCTAAGAGTGTTATCTATATTAACTCACTTATTCCTCACGACAAAACTCTGATATCAGCATTACTGCCATCCTCACTTTACAGGTGAGGAAACTGAGGCTGAGATGTTAAGTGACTTGTCGCAGGTCACCAGGTTGGAAAGTGGCAGAGGCTGGATTTGAAATCAGAGTCCTACCTTTTGGCCATCATACCATGCAGCCTCTGTGTTGCGCTAAAGCTTTTACTCTAAAGCAAAATGTCCATTGGCACTTCAGTCCTCGTGGTATTTCTTTTCCAACAGACCTCTGATTTTATCCAATAGATGGACTTTTCAGGAGAAATTCCCATCTTTTCCTACTTTTCTGGCATAAAAAATTTAAATTGATGTAATACAGTTCAGTCTTTAAAGCACTATTTGGAGTATCCACGCTATTTCTGACCCTCCATTACATGAACACTTAGGAGCACGTGAAAGGCAGAATGAAAGTGGCAATATTCCAGGTCTCTTGTTCAAGTTCTCATGGATGCAGATGTTCCTAATTCAGTGTGTGGAGCCAATGTTCCCTTGCCCCTTATATAATATCAAAGGCCTTTATTCTGGATGACTAGAGATTCACGAGTTGTCTACTCTTTCATTCTTAAGTTTTCTATTCAACACGTATGGTTAGATAAAAAGGGGGAAAAAAAGGACTACTCAAATCTGTATTAAAAATACGACAACCATATTCTTGGTCACAGTTCCTATTTTGGGACAGATGCACATTCCAAAACTATTAAGTAAGCCCCTAACTTTCTGTGCTTCTCACTGTTTCCTTAGGCAGAAGAGAAGAACATCTCATTGGAAGTCAAAACCAAAGGTAAACCAGGGAGCAAATCAAGCACAGAGATAGATAGTAAAAAACAAAAAAACAAAAAAACCACAGTTGTAAAGTGCACATAGTTTGGGAGGTACAGACTCCTAAATAGAGTTTAGGGACAAATTCAGAAAAATAACATTCGCTGAAAAAGAAACTAAGACATAACATAAAATAGATATTAGTAATCAGTGAAAATCTTTCCTGGAAATAACGTACGCTAAAATAACTAGTAAATGTGGTCTTCCACATCTCACACAGAAGCCCAAGGTCACTTCCCTATCTCATTTTACCTAATAGTATTTGGATAAAAGGGTATTGTTTTGGGGCTGACAGAGACCATGCTGTATCAAAGAGCAGGGCTGGCTAAGATTTATGACCTTGGGAACAAAATTCCCTCTCACTTTTAAGTTTTGAGCAGATGACTATGCCACAAAAGCCACAAACTCTGATGAAGGAGCATACATAAACAGAATTTAGTTAGTGGCTTGGGAAGGAGTCAGTTATCTTTACACCCTAGTTCTCTTAACTCACTCCAGCTCCCAAATCCCTTGGTCAGTGCTTCCATGCCTCCCATTATCTCAGTTTATCTTATGGATAATTATTATTATCCCTATTTTATATACCAAAAAAACAAACAAAAAAACACTTAAGAGAGGAAAGCCCAGGATCACAGATCAAAAGAGTGATAGAGCCAGGACTCAAGCCTAGGTCAGCCGGACACCCAAGCCATACTCCTCATCACACTACAGCCTCCTGCTGCGTGGTACCCAGAGGAAGCAGAGGCTTAGGGCAAGTTCACCTTGCAAGTCACTGCCAAAATTCCAGGAGAGAGAACTAGAGGAGAGATGGTCAGGAAATATGAGGAGCTGGGAAGGAGCTGATGGTAGAGATAGATGGAATTTCTGAAGACCAATAGATGGCACAAGAGGCTGTTCTGAGGTCTCTGCAGAGACTCTTTCATCTGTGACCCAAGCCATAACCATTTTGGGATGGTCTCTGAGATTCCAGGATCACTCTTTTTTTCTTTTTTTTTTGGAATTTTTGAATTTTATTTATTTTTTATACAGCAGGTTCTTATTAGTTATCTATTTTATACATATTAGTGTGTATAGGTCAATTCCAATCTCCCAATTCACCCCATCACCACCACCACCCCGCTTTCCCTCCTTGGTGTCCATATGTCTGTTCTCTACATCTGTGTGTCCATTTCTCTAGCACCACTTATTGAAGAGACTGTCTTTTCTCCATTGTATGTCCTTGCCTCCTTTGTCATAGATTAGTTGACCATAGGTGCATGGGTTTATCTCTGGGCTTTCTATCCTATTCCACTGATCTATATCTGTGTTTTCATGCCAGTACCATATTGTCTTGATTACTGTAGCTTTGTAGTATAGTCTGAAGTCAGGGAGTCTGATTCCTCCAGCTCTGTTTTTTACCCTCAATACTGCTTTGGTTATTTGGGGTCTTTTGTGTCTCCATACAAACTTTAAGAATTTTTGTTCTAGTTCTGTAAAAAAATGCCACTGGTAATTTGATAGTGATTGCACTGAATCTGTAGATTGCTTTGGGTAGTATAGTCATTTTTGCAATATTGATTCTTCCAATCCAAGAACATGGTATATTGCTCCAACTGTTTGTATCATCTTTAATTTCTTTCATCAGTGTCTCATAGTTTTCTGAGTACAGGTCTTTTACCTCCTTAGGTAGGTTTATTCCTAGGTATTTTATTCTTTTTGTTGCAGTGGTGAATGGGAGTGTTTCCTTAATTTCTCTTTCTGATCTTTCATTGTTAGTGCATAGGAATGCAAGAGATTTCTGTGCATTAATTTTGTATCCTGCAACTTTACCAAATTCACTGATTAGCTCTAGTAGTTTTCTGGTGGCATTTTTAGGATTCTCTATGTATAGTATCATGTCATCTGCAAAAAGTGACAGTTTGACTTCTTCTTTTCCAATTTGTATTCCTTTTATTTCTTTTTCTTCATGATGATCACTCTTGGCTTAAGGCAGAGCAGCCCTACTTCCATGGGGGCAGTGGCCAAATGCAGTCTGCCCAGACTTCAGGACCACAGCTGAGGGGTGTTCAACAAGGACTAACTGGACCACAATCTTCTTCTGTGGAGGGGCCAACTTACTCATTTCCATCTTTCTTCTGCTTCATACAGAAATATGTTTCTGCCACCACAGTAGGTGCTCAAGAAATTTTTGAATTTATTTATTGATTATCTATCAATTAATGAGAAGTGAAAAAGAAGAGTAGTTAATCCTCTCTTAGATGAAGTAAGGAACAGGAGAACACAAAGCCCTCCCAGGGTCAGTATGCTGTTTCAGATGTCCACCTGCGTGTGCACACACACGTGTGTTTGTGTGTGTGTGTGTGGTGTGTGTGCATCCAGTTATTTAAGGATAAGCCCTTCCTCACAGCCTTTCGGATTAACTTCCATCATTTATTGTGTGGAATTCTGCCAACTGGAGACATGTGATTTTGCAAGCATCCTCTTTTGAAATATTGATAAATGTGCTTCAGAGTAGTGAAGTGGAAGCTAAAATTTTTTATTTTTATTGAAATATAGTGATTTACAATGTTGTGTTAGTTTCTGGTATACAGCAAAGTGATTCAGTTATACATATGTGCACATATATATATTTTTCATATTCTTTTCCATTATGGTTATTACAGGATACTGAATATAGTTCCCTGTGCTATACAGTAGGACCTTGTTGTTTATCTATTTTATTTTATTTATTATTTTTAAAATAAATTTATTTATTTATCTTTTTATTTTTGGCTGCATTGGGTCTTTGTTGCTGCACATGGGCTTTCTCTAGTTGCAGCAGCTTCTCTTGTTGTGGAGCATGGGCTCCAGGCACACGGGCTTCCTTAGTTGTGGCACGTTGGCTCAGTAGTTGTGGCTCACAAGCTCTAGGGCACAGGCTCAGTAGTTGTGGTACACGGGCTTAGTTGCTCCGAGGCATGTGGGATCTTCCCAGACCAGGGCTCAAACCCATGTCCCCTACACTGGCAGGCGGATTCTTAACCACTGCGCCACCAGGGAAGTCCCTATGTATTTTATATATAGTAGTTTGTATCTGCTAATCCCAAACTCCTAATTTATCTCTCCTCACTCCCTCTCCCCTTTGGTAACCGTAAGTTTGTTTTCTAAGTCTGTGAGTCTGTTTCTGTTTTGTAAATAGGTTCATTTGTATCATAGTTTCGATTCTACATGTAAGTGATATCATATGGTATTTTTCTTTCTCCGTCTGACTTACTTCACTTAATATGATAATCTCTAGGTCCATCCTTAAATTTTTTATATGAAATTTAATCAGAATACTTTTCTTTCTTTTTTTTTTTTTTGGCCGCACTGCGTGGCTCGTAGGATCTTAGTTCCCAGACCAAGGATTGAACCCGGGCCCTCAGCAGTGAAAGCATCGAGTCCTATCCACTGGACTGCCAGGGAATTCCCCCAGAAAACTGTTCTTGTAATCCAAACAAGCACTTTAGCCAAGACACAAAAATCTCACTGACTGATGAAGGAAAGGAAGGAGGGGAAGATCATCTGAAAGCACTGGGTTTTTAGGGCCAGGTGAAGCCTTAACCCAGGGCTGAAATGGGGACTCAGGCACAGCATAAAGAGGGCCAACTGCAGGAGCAGCCACCCACCACGTGGCGCCTACTGAGACCTGAAGTGTGGCTAGTGTGAGTGAGAAACTGAATCTCTAATTTTATTTCATCTTAATTAAAGATGTAAATCTGGCTCGTGACTACCATACTGGACAGCACAGGTTTCGGTGGGGTTGGGAGAATGAGAAGAGCAGAGGAAAAATAGAGGTAGAAAGTGATAAATACAAACTTCCGACTTCCAAATTGTTCCTGAGCACTATTTGTGTTAATAACTGATGGTTGTTTCACACTTGACAGTTTCCAAAGCTCTTCTGCATTTTATTCTGCATTCACTAGATGCTCATAACAACCCCATCAAGTGACTGTCATTATCATGATTCACAGATGAGGTTTAGAGAATTCCATGGTTTGCCTGAGGAGGCTCAGTAGGAGGATGGGCTGCAGGCCCGCCGGTCATTTAACTCCAAGCTGACAAGGTAGCATCCAGGAACCTCAGCTCTTCCTTCAGAAAAAAAGAAGTACAAGATGGACAGATCCCTGTCATCTCATCTTTCTTCCCTGCACAATCTGCGAGGATATTCAGTGAGAATCAGCCTCTCTTGTTTCACTACATAAGCTTCTCACCACCTTGGAATTCAGTTCCTCGAAGTTCAGAGTGCTCCCTGTGCTGTGTGGTGGGTGCACAGATCTCCATCCTTCATCCAAACCTGCTTCTGCTGCCATTTCCCCCTTGTCAGGCCCCATAGCCCACAGTGAGGAGGACAAGGGCCTGGAGGAGCTCTGAGAGATGCACTTCGACTACAGAAATTGGAGGAGTTTGGGATTATCACGGTGGAACATTTTTTTAACTCACTGAGAAATTCTTTGGCCTAGTATATGATCGATTTATACATACAACACACACACACACACACACACACACACATATCCTATGAATAGTGAAAACAACCCAAATGTCCAACAATAAGGGAGCAGTTCAATAAATTGTGGTGCATCCATGTGATAGAATATCATAAATCACTAGAAATAATGTTTTTGAAGACCATTTAAACATAAAGTGTTCATGACGTCAAAAAGATACAAAACTATACATGCAGTATGATGTTGATTTTCTTAAAAATATTTATAGTCACAACAAAACTACTGAAAGAAAACAGCCAAAATGTGAACAGGAATGTTGCCTGTTTTCTATAATAAGCATCACTTTTACAATCAGGAAAAAAAATGTTGTTTTTAAAATTTGTCTCTGAATATGTAAAAAAGGTTATCTTACCTTTTTAGAGAAAAAAATTATAGGAATAAATTTTTGAGCACAGGGAACTATACTCAATATCTTATAATAACCTATAAGGGAAGAGAATGTAAAAACAGAATATATATATATTTATTTATTTATCTATTTATTTATTTATATATGGGTAAATGAATCACTTTGCTGTATACCTGAAAGTAACATAACATTGTAAATCAACTATATTTCAACAAAAATTATAAAAAAGTATTTCAAGGACCAGGGCTTCACTGGCAGAAGGCTGAAGAAATGATATAATATCTGATTTTACATATTTTATATTGAGTAGAAAATAAAAGGGACTTTTATCAAAAAGACATTTTGTATATAGTAATCCTCATTTGCTAATGATATCACTCTATATTTTGGGTACTGACTCAACTGTTATAGTGAATTAAAAATCTACAACTGTGCTGTCAAATTCTCCTAATTTTACTAGTTTTTGCTTTTTGCAATTTGTTGCTATGTTATTATATTACATACAACTCAAATAATGCTATGACAATTACCAAATACATATACCCAATGGGTTTTTGTGAAAATTAAATAATCTATGTAGCGAGCTTAATGCAGTGTCTGACACATAGCTCATACTCAACAAATGTTGGCTATTATTAGCAGCAGTATTTTGAGGTTAATACTGCTACTTCTGTTTTCCATTTGTTTGAATTTAACCAATGTACCTTGCCAATCTTTTTTTTTTTTTGGCTGCACTGTGCAGCTTGCGGGATCTTAGTTCCCTGACCAGAGATAGAACCCGCACCCTCGGCAGTGAAAGCGTGGAGTCCTAACCACTGGACCATCAGGGAATTCCCTGCCAGTCATTTTTTAAAGAATCTTATAAAACTTTTAAAGGAAATTCAGCAAAGGAAAGCCACTAAAATTGAACTAGGAGTCAAAGACTCGATTTTTAAGTTCTGCTTCTCCAACAATACTTGCTATGCAAACTCTGGGCCTCACTATACCCACTTGTATTGGTGGTGGGTCTCAGAAAAATCACCATTTTGCATCTGGCCAAGCCCTTCTGCTTGCAATAGGGCTTTCTCCCTTTGGCTGCCAGATTGCTCCCTAAATTATAAACTCTCAGTTATAAACAAGATGACCCAACTTTTAAAAAATGTAGTAGTCAGAAATGTAAAAAAGTATGATTAGTTTTTAGTGATATAATTTGAAAGAACTAGGGAGGTTATGTGAAGGATGTGAAAGGTTACAACTGTACCCAGATAGCACTATATAAAGAGATGCCCTGTGTCCCTCTCTGTAGCTGCCTGACAATCAGGCTGCACAGCCAACAGGCGCCCTTGCTGTTACGCAGGCTGCAACGCACTGGAGAACGGCAGGCCCTCCCCTAACCAGAATAGACAGCCCTAGCCCTCAGAGAAGAAGATAATGCCCACTTCCTCTCTCTGCCTTCAGTGTACACACGCCAGGCCCTGCCTAGAAATAGGAGGGCTGTAACCTTAGCCACCCCTGACCAATGACCTGTCCGTTGCTAAGGATTATCAGAAGTTAGCCTGAAAAGCTTACTTTGGTTTACTCACCTGGTAAGTTTGTGTTCTCTGAATAAGGGCCCAATGGGTTAGGTGAAAAGAATGTACTTTTAGATCCTCCATTAGGATAGAAAATTGGTCTTTAACCAATATTAATATAGTGCTATGCTTACCAACTAATGTATTAAGGATCAAGTAGAATAAGAGTTGTGAAAACATTCTGTAAACTCCAAAATGATCTATAAACATAAAAGGAAGTGGACTGTGTTTAAATAACTAATTATAAGCAACTTAACTTGAATCAAAAATCTCTGCTTCTGTTCCGTGTTCATGGATTAGAAAACTCAGTATTAAAACATCAGTTCTCCCCAACCTGATTACAGATTCAGTGAAATCCCACTTAAAATCCCAACACGACTTTTCGTAGAAGTCAAAAAGCTGAGCCTAAAAATCTATGGAGGGGACTTCCCTGGTGGTCCAGTGGTAAAGAACCTGCCTTCTGGGCTTCCCTGATGGGGCAGTGGTTGAGAGTTCGCCTGCCAATGCAGGGGACACAGGTTTGAGCCCTGGTCCGGGAAGATCCCAACACGACTTTTCGTAGAAGTCAAAAAGCTGAGCCTAAAAATCTATGGAGGGGACTTCCCTGGTGGTCCAGTGGTAAAGAACCTGCCTTCTGGGCTTCCCTGATGTGGTCATTTTTAAGTCTTTTGTCATTTACAGACAGTTCTGGGTGTACTCTGAAGCTTTCACAAAAATGTTTCTATAAAAGGGTTTCATCTTCAAGGAATTCATGGAAAAGACTCTGACAAGTACAGGTTTCTGGTAACTAACTATATTGCTGAACTGAATGAATAAGCATTTTCAGAACTCTAATGGAAAACTGATGAATTCATAAAAGTGCTAACAAAAGTTCAAGATGAAAAAGAAAATTAATTACATGGGACTGAGTGAACTGATGAGGATGATTATAATATTTGTGACTTTCTGTTTGAATAAAAAAAATAATAATCCCACAAGGACTCAGAGGCAAAAAATATACAAATCAATTTTCACTGCAAAATAAAGGCGCGTTACAGTGGAGGATTACTGGACTGAATGTCAATATTATGACATAGTATGAGTGTGTTTCGTGTTTGGTAATTGCAATCATTGTTGTTTTTGTTGTGGTCATCCATTTACAATGCTTGGTGTCAGTTTATTTATCTCTTATAAAAATAAAATACAGTGTGTGTGTGTGTGTGTGTGTGTGTGAAAAAAATAAAATAAAATAAAAAGTCAAAAAAATGGTTAAGATGATAAATTTTATGTTGTGTTTTTTTTAACCACAATTTTAAAAAAAAGAAATGAAATACCAAGGGCTGGAGAGAATGCAGAGTCACTGGAACATTGCTGGAATGTGAAATGGTATAGCCACTTTGTAAAACAGTTTGGCAGTCTCTTACAAAGTTAAATATACACTTACATTTGATCCAGCAGTTCCACTACTAGGTGTTTACACAAAAACTGAATGTGAATATCTTTACTCACAATTGTCAAAAGGTGGAAACAATCCAAATGCTCATCAAGTGATGAATGGATAAACCAATTACAGTACCTCCATACAATGGAATACTACTCAGCAATAAAAAGAGGCAGCTACTGATAACTGCAACGTAGTGGGCTGAATCATGTTCCCCAAAAAAGATTTGTTCAAGTCCTAACCCCAAGTACCCATGAATGTGACTTTATTTGGGAAGAGAATCTTTGCAGATGTAAACAAGTTAAGATGAGGTCATACTGGATTAGGATGGGCCCTAAATCCAATGACTGGTGTCTTTATAAGAGAAGGAAGGGGGAGATTTGGACACAGACAAACAGGGAAGAAGGTCATATGGAATGGAGGCAGAGAGCAGAATGATGGAGCTACAAGCCAAGGGACACCAAGGACTGGAGGCAACTAAGAGAAGCTAGGAAGAGACGAGGAAGGATTCTTCCCTAGAGTCCCCAGAGAGCATGGCCCTACGGACACCTTGATTTCACAATTCCAGCCTCAGAACTGTGAGAGAATAAATTTCTGCTGTTCAAAATGTAAGCCACCCAGTTTGTGGTACTTTGTTATGGCAGCTCTAGGAAACTCATACATGCCACAACATGGATGAGTCTCAAATGCAATTGCTAAGTGAAAGAAGAACTCTACTTCTGATTCTGTTTATAGGATACATTGGAAAAGGCAAAACTACATATCAGTGGTTCCAGAGGCTGGAGGTAGGGGATGGGAATAGATTACAAAGGGATATTAAGGGAACTTCTGGGGGATGATGAAACTGTTCTGTATCTTGATTGTGGTGGTAATTATACAACATAACCTGTAAATCTAAAGAAGGTCAATTGTATTGCATATAAATTACACTTCAAAAATGTTTGCTTAAAAAAAATTTATGCTTCTGGGATTCCCTTTTTTTCTGTTTGACAAGAATCCTGGCAAGGAGCTCCTATTGGCCTAATCAGGGATAATGTGAGGATCAAAATAACAATAATAGTTATAGATTATAAACCATGGAAAAAAATAAGAAATCACAAAACCACAAATATAGAAATAAATAAATAAATGTATAAATTGAAAGTTTGATGAGAATCAGGATAAAGTATCTCCTCACAAAATACTTATTAATTACAAAGGAGAAGAGTAACTTCAGAGTGGAGAAGACTGACAGACACCACCTTAACTACGTGATAGAAGTGAACATCATGAAAATGAAAAATCACCCACTTAATGGGATACAATAACAGAACCACCTTTGGCTATTCCTGCCAAAGATGCGTAATCTGAATCCAATCATGAAGAAACATCAGACACACCCCAACAGAGAGATATTCTAAAAAAGAACTGGCCTGTGATCTTCAAAAGTGGCAAGGTCACAAAAGTCAAAAATAATTTCTTTAATGTCAAAAATAAAAGATTGAAAAATTGTTCTAGACTGAAGGAGACTAAAGACAATGTATGCGCTCTGAACTGGATCCTTTTGCTGTACAGGACACTAATGGGACATCTGGTGAAACCTGAATGGGGTCTCAGGATCAAATGGTAATAATGCATCACTGTTAATTTCCTGATTTTGATGGTTCTATTCAGGTTATGTAGAACAACAGCCTTGCTTGTAGGAAATACACGGTGAAGTATTTTGGGTTGATAGGGCATTAGGTCAGCAACTTATTCTCAAGGGTAAAAATACAGTTATTTTTTACTGTACATCCAACTTTTCTGTAAGTTTGTGATTGTTTCAAAGTTTAAAAATTACTCAGAGAAAGAATCCCGGGAAGCCCTGGGTCTGTCACTTCATCCCATCCCCCAATACACAAGGAAAAGGACACTACAGTACATTCTATATTCCTCTAAAGTTGACAGGAAAGTACCACAAAATCGGGATTTCAAACACAGCATATCTTGACAAAGTTCTATCTTCTGAAGCATGAAATCCAGCATAAAGCAGAAATCTACTTTATTTGGATACTTAATGACCCAATGGCCAACATGTAAGATAGTTTGATCTATATAGGTAGATTTCTAATATAGGCAGTATTATAGTGAGATTCCAAACTCATTAAAGAGAAGATTCCAGTGTACTAAGGTACAAATATGTTCATATAGTACTTTTTCTAATCACATTACATTTAAGAGTTCCTATTAGCACTCCCAAATGGAAGTATCCATTTAAATAATATTTCTGCTTTACGGGACATCATCAAACAAGTGAACCAGATTTCACAACAAAGAAATTTAACACTGAACCTTAAATTGTATAATTAGAATGTCAGCCTCCTAATTATTCAAAGACTAGGATATCTAAATCTAATTCAGATCTTAAAAACAGTACCATATACCACTGTCTAAATCACCAATTCCACATTGTTTTGAACAAGGCTCTTCACTAATATGAATGATTAAAGCACCCTATGACACTGCACTAATCTAAATGCAATATAGGGACTTCCCTGGTGGTGCAATGGTTAAGAATCCGCCTGCCAATGTAGGGGACAGGGGTTCGATCCCTGGTCTGGGAAGATCCCACATGCCACGGAGCAACTAAGCCCGTGCGCCACAACTACTGACCCTGTGCTCTAGAGCCTGCAAGCCACAACTACTGAGCCCACACACCACAACTACTGAGCCCACATACTGCAACTACTGAAGCCCATGCATCTAGAGCCTGTGCTCCACAACAAGAGAAGCTGCTGCAATGAGAAGACCACGCACCTTGACAAAGAGTAGCCCCTGCTCACCGCAGCTAGAGAAAGCCCATGCGCAGCAACGAAGACCCAACACAGCCAAAAAAAAATTTTTTTTTAATTTAAAAATAAGTGCAGTATAGACCACTTATCTATGCTGTAGATTTGTCCTGTCCAGCATGGTAGAAACTAGCCACATGAAGGTAGTGAAACATGGCTGGTACAAATTAAGATGTGCTTTAAGTGCAAAATACACACCAGATTTCAAAGACTTAATTTAAAAAAAAGAAAAAAAAGAATGTGAAATATCTCATTAATGTGTTTTAATATTGATTCTATGTTTAAACAATAATATTTTGGATAGATTGGGTCAAATAATTATTTAAATCATTTAAATAATATTAAAATTAATTATACTGGTTTCTTTTTCTTTAATGTGGCTACTAGAAGTGTTTAAATGACATATGTGACACACATTATATTTCCAATGGACAGTGCTGCCTTAGACCATTTGTGAAATAACACTCGTATGCTGCAGTAACCAGGAAAAAGAATAACAATGGACTTCCCAGAAGAACACTGAACTGTATCTAAGCCCAGTTTATCTTCAAGATCTAATCTTTTTTTTTCTTTTACTTTTGGCTGCGTTGGGTCTTCGTTGCTACACGCAGGCTTTTCTCTAGCTGTGGCGAGTGGGGACTCCTCTTTGCTGCAGTGCACTGGGCCCCTCATGGTGCTGGCCTCTCTTGCCGCAGAGCACAGGCTCTAAGCATGCGGGCTTCAGTAGTTGTGGCTCGTGGGCTCCACAGCGCAGGCTCAGCAGCTGTGGCGCATGGACTCAGCTGCTCCGTGGCATGTGGGATCCTCCCGGACCAGGGCTCGAACCCATGTCCCCTGCACTGGCAGGCGGACTCCCGACCACTGTGCCACCAGGGAAGCCAAGATCTAATCTTTTCAAGAAAACTTTTTGCTTCTCTTTTTACACTCCACTCAGCTCAAAGAAAGTAAGTATCTCAGGTACCTGAAACTCGGAGGCACTGCTCCGCAGCTGGCTCACATTGGGTAAGGATCCTCCATGGTACTGTGTAAGGCGCAGTTGCTGAAGCTTCTGAAATTGAACCTGGGAACAAAGACATTTCAAAGTTGTTGAGAGATGACAGCAAAGATCTGAAAGAAGCATCAAAGTATGGTGTTGTGTAGCGAAATGGTTCAAGAGTGAAAGTCTTGGCTTCAGTTTCTTCTCTACTTAAAACCTTCAGGTTTCCAGTGCTTTCTGGGTTTTGATTAGTCTATTTTTGGAAAGAATTTACCCCTGTGCTAAATGTCTCAGCCATGACAGTGAGGTACTCTTGCACGGTCTTTGAGTGTATGTGTGTGGAGGCGCAGCAACAAAAGAATTTCTTAAAATAAACTAAGCCACTGTCCATGACTCTAACACATTGACTATCTTCCCTTCTCCATGCTCTTTTCCAGTCGCCTTTTACATATATGAGTAATAGCTGCACAGTGGTGATCACAACATAGGTACAATCTTGCATGCTTACATCATAACTCTTTTCTATGATATTACATAAGCATTTTTAATGGCTATATGACATTTCTTCTTCTGAATTATTTCCTTAGAACACACTGCAAAGAGTGATTACTAAGTCTCTGGGTTTGGGCCTTTTGATGGCTCTCCATACACACTGCCAAAATGTTTTCCCAGAGGGTATACCAATGTATATATGAGAAAACAGTTTGACCAAAAACTCACTAACACTGGATATTATCATTAATTGGGGAAAAGAAGGAGGTCAACTGAACAGGTATAAAACGGTATCCCACTGTTTTAATATGCTTTTCTTCTGTAAGCTCTTCCTTGCTTCATTTTTCAAAAGGCAGTAAACTGGTTACAGTTCTTGTAAACCCCAGAGTGGTCCAATTTGGTCTTTAAGAGTTCTGCTTCTAAAATAATAAATTACCTCTGTGGTTATGTAACCCTTCGCACTTGTAATTCATGTAGGGAAGAAAGGGTAGATAGGAACTCCGAGGCAGGTTTTTACCCTTTCATTACTCTCTGTCTTTGTCTAATAATAATAAAAACTACCAGATATGAGCCCCTAAGATGAGCCAGATGCTGTCCTCAGACGCTCTGCCCACTTTATCCCTAACCCTCTCAGCAATCACCAAGGGAGACCACATGATCCTGCTTTTACGAACGTGGAGACCCAGACTCAGGGAAGTTCAGACACCTGCCCAAGGTCACACAGCTAGAGGAGGCTAACTATGGCTAACTCAAAACCCACATTCTTATTTCTCCCATGTACCTTTCCTTTGTTCCATTTCTCCCTCAATGATCATACTATTCACAAGCTCAGAGAAAAGTGAAGTTTGGTTGACCAAAAGCATCGCTGCACCTAAGAAGCGCTCTGATTTTTTGTTTTTACATTTATTATGAAAATTTTCAAATACGTACAAAATAGAGACAAGTAAAATGAAACCCCATCTCTTCATCTTCCAGCTCCAACAATGATCAACTTACATCCAATCTTGATTCATCTTTACCTCCTCCATCACTCACTGCACTCCACTGAAAGAAATCCAGGCATCCTAGCATTCCATATTTCAATATGCATCTCCAAAGATAAGGACTTGTATCTGTTTGGAAGTTTTAAAGGCATATAAAACCCTTTGGCAGCCTTAACTTCCTTATACCCACTGTACTTGATTTCTCAAACATACTGCACAGTAAAACTCTATTAATCAAAACCCAGATCTGAGAGCCAAATATGAGAAGGAAGCCATGATGAGCTTTTCCCATCTATCAGCTAAGTTATAAAGTCTCAGCTTTTGATCTTGACATTCTCAACCAGAAGCATTTGACTCTCTATCCTTGAAAGTCTCTTGACAAAATTCTCAGCCCCCTTGATCTAAAGCCTTTGATTCCTTCTTGCATCAATCCATCCACTTAGTCACTTACATAAAAACGTTTTAACTGTGTGTCAGGTACTGTGCCAGACGCTAGCTTACTAAGATGAATATGTGCCAAAGTTCCTACCTGCAGGGAGTTCTCACAAATGCTTCAACTCTTACCCAAAAGCCTTGACACTTCAACCAAGCTAAGTTCTAAATCTAGCTAGAGATTTGCCTTCAACCGAGCTTGAGGCTCTCTTAGCGGTCGTCCATATCTGCTGTCCCTACCAAACTGCCCATTTCTAGAGTCTTCAGAGACGGCTGTGCTACAGTAAAAAGAGCACTGGATTTGGAACAGGAAGACCTGACATTGTAAACCGGAGCTCCCATGTGGTTGCACAGATTATTCTGCGGCCTACTTCACAAAGACGGTGGAAGGATTAAAACAGAGAACAGACATGACAGTGGTGTGTAAAGTGTACAGGTCTGGACAACTGCTCAAAATATTATCATTATTGTTGATAACCTCAACTACCTCCTAAACCCTTGAGTAATTCTGACACTTTTCTCTTTTGAAATTTAGAGCCATTGAGCTAGAAAGAACCTTAGAGACTGTCTTCAGTACCGTCATGCTTACTGATGAGGAAAATGAGGACAAAAGCCTGATTAGCCTGAGGCAGAGGTCATGGACTGGCAGGCGACAGGACATGGTTAGCCTACAGAGTTCTGTCTGACCCACATGCTACTGACCCACTCAATGTTTTAAATTTTTAAATTGCAAGAAGCCACAAACATCTGGATTTCCATCTTGTCTTGATTGAAAGATCTAATGACACTGAACCCATATTCTTCATGGCAACAGTGCGTGGAGCTGAGAAATGCCTGCCCCCTTAGACAGGGCTTGGGTTCTCCAGTTTGCCCATGTCCTCACTGTACCCTGTTACTCCACCACTATGGCCCAAGATCAGCTACCATTTACCATCTCATTCCGCGCCCCTCCACTCATTTTCCTGACCTGCCTCACCCAGTACCTTGAGTTAGCAACTTTTAGCCTATAGTCACACACTTTTAGTGGAATTTTCTCCAATGCCTATATGAAATGAGATCTAAGTCTCACTAATTCCTTTTTGAAAAAGTGTTGTAGTAGTCAACACAATCCCAGCAGGCCTTTTCACAGAAATTGATAATTCTAAAATCTGTAGATGTGCGAATGACCTAGAGTAGCCAAAGCAATTTTTAAGAACAGTAAAGGTGGAAGACTTAAGTTACCTTGTTTCAAGACTGACTATAAAGCTATCGCAATCCAGGCAATGTGCTGTTGTTCAAAAGAGAGATGAACAGATCAATAGAACAGGAGAGAGTCCAAAAATAGACCGATGTATACATGGCCAGTTGATTTTTGACAAAAGTGTCAGAGCAATTCAATGGAGAAAGAAAACTATTTTCAACAAACGCCACTGGTACAATTAGATATCCTAATGGGGGAGAAAAAGCAGTTCAGCATATAGACATTCAGTGTGACAACCATAATCAAACCCCAGCTCTGCCTCTTACCAGCCATGCAACCTTATGTCTCAAGTCTGTTTGCTCTCCTGCAAAATGAGGATCGCTCCAGATACACAGCCCACAGGGTTACTGTGAGAACTACATGAGATAATGAACGTAAAGTGATCAGCACAGTGGCTGGCAAAGAGATAATGCTCCATATTCAGCCCAAATCTAATCTTTCTAGTCTCCTCTATTCCTCTCTGAGGCCTCACTATGCCATAACATATCTATTGTTTGTTTTAATATAAAAGTAATAGTTTTTCCCAAATCTCCCAGCAAAATTAACACTCCAGGTTGATGTGCTATTGATTGTGTGGTTTCTCCACACTACCAGTGGTCCTTCAAAGCCAAACTTCTTGAACAAGTTCCCAACCCTGTCCCACTTCCTCCATTCAAGGCCTCAGTGCCTCACAACCTCCCTTCCACCCAGCACACTGTGGACGCGGTGGCTCCCACCAAGGTTACCAATGACCTCCACATGACTGGACCAAAGAACAAGTCCTTATCACATCAGACCAAGTCAGCAGCACAGGGTTCAGCTGGTCCACATCCCCTCCTCTTAACCATAATCCTCCTGGCTCTCCTCCTACCTCTCTGGTTGCTCTTCAGTCTTCTTTGCTGGCTCCTCCTCCTCTACCTCCCCTTTAAATGGTGGAGCTCCTTGGGCTTCTCCTAGGCCCTTTCCATGTTTCACTCTATGTATAGCAGGGGTTACAAACTCAAAAGCCTACAGGTGCCAAGTATGGAAGATAAGTAAGCGAAGCAGCCCAGAATCACTGTGAGGAAACCACAGGGAGTGACGGGGACTGTGGCAAACTGAAGGACACACCGTGCCCTGTCTAAGGGGGGCAGCAGCTATTCAACTCCAGGCAATTGCTGCCATGCGGAAATGTAGGGTAAGTGTTGTTAGATGATCTCTTTTTTCAAAAGAAGCCAGAGTACAGATTTTAACGTAAAATCACAATATTCACTGTTGGCCCTAATTGAAGAAAAAAAAAATCAGAGGGCCAAATTAGGCCACCAATTTCTAAGATTTTTTCTAGAAATTCTTCCTAAGCAGCAGAATCTACTCCTGCTGCTATACACCAAAGATTCCCACTAGCCTAGACTTCTCTCCTGAGCTCCAGGACCATATATACAACTATCTGCTGGCCCATCTCTACTTAAATGCTTCACAGGCACCTCAAACTCAGCATCTCCTGACACTGAGTCAGCTCCCGCCTTGCTCCTGCCAGCGCTCCCTCTCTTAGCGGAGGATACCCTGAAATGGCTCAAGTCCGAAAGCTGGGGATCATCCTTGAGTCCTCCCTCTCCCTCACCTCCCTCATCCATTCACCAAGTCTGGTCCTTTCTACTTCCTAAGTATCAATCTGTTCACCTCTCTGCCTCCCTGTTGCTACCACCCTTGCCAATGCCACCATCACATCTCCTAGACTCCAAAGCATTTCCCTGCTACCTCCTCCTCCGATCTATCCTATATTCTGGAGCTAGAGGCATTCTTTCAAAATGCAGATCTCCCCTGGTTCAACCCCTTCAATGACTTTCCATTGTCCTTAGGATCAAGTCCCAAATCCCCATGAATGCCTCATCTCAAATTACCCTCCTCATCCCCTTGCTGAACCTCTGTCCCCTGTGCCTAAAACACTCTCCCCTCCCTCAACACACGAGCATATACCCTCACATGCCTTCCCCACTCCTACTAACCCTTTACGCCACTAGAAGAGGTGAGGACTCCCTATCATATATTCCCAACTGTTCCCCTTTCGTACTATTCATCAAAATGTGTCCTGACTTGTCAAATGAATGTCTTCCCCATTAAACCCTAAAATCTATGACAAGACACTACTATATCCCCAGTGTCCATCCGAAGCCCCAGCACACACCAGAGACTCAAAAAGTATTTGCTAAACAAATTAATAAGATCTTTGAAGCAAGGTACCACGTCTTCACCTCCCCCCACCCCTACACCCCCACTGGGGACTCAAGTACCAACAAATTAATGAATGAACAAAGGAACAGCCTCTTTCCAGGCATATCTGCCTCCATTTTTTTCCCTCTCCTTATAATCCCAGGTACCACCATTGAACTGATCCTCCTAGCATTCTCTTCTCAAAAATTTTCCATTGCTTCCAGGTAAGGCTGCACCCCTAAAGCTAGAGTGAAAAATTCTCTATAATCTAATCTATCCCACCAACTGAACAAATAGGATTTAACTCCAACTCTGAAGGACTGACTCTGATTATATGGAGAAAAAGTAGAAGCCCAACAGACTCAGAAAGGAAAGAGTACCTAGATTGATTAGCGATATCTGTTCCATTTATAAGCATGCCCACCATGGGCTAGTAATGGAAAATCAGTATGTCTGCTATCTGATTATCAATAATGAACTGGATAGATTCTTCTCCATCTGAGATCTTTGGACCCTTGGAACATATGCTTGGGGATCTACGAGTTCTCTACAAGAAGGGTTTCAGTTTTATAATTTCATTATGAAAGTTACCCTTAAAATTTTAAATAAGCAAAGATTACTAGGCAAATTCAGTGTTATCGTTTGCCTTTGTGTGTATGAACACAGTGGAGCCAAGCAGTATTTATTATTTTACTTGCAATTGGTAGAGAGTAGAAAAGAACACAGGCAGAATTAACATGTAAATAATGCCCTGTACAAGGTGAAGGACAAAATGACATCATAATTTTATAGCAATTAGAATAGAGAAAAGTGGTGGCTGAATTGAGTTATCATATGGGGCAGAGCTGATCAGGCTTGCTAAACTCAAGAGAATCTGAGCTACAGGGTTTAGCACTATCTATATATATTTCTTCTCATCATGATAGAAATGTAAGTACAAGAGATATTTCACTTTCTCCTTAACCTCGCTAAAAGAAAACACCATCAAAAATATGATAAATGGCAAGTGACACCTAGCCTCAGGAGTGGGGGACATGACAGGCTGTGGGGTGAACTGTGGCCAACCAGAGAATACATGCTCCATTTGAGGGGGCAGCCATCACCCAGCTCCAGCCAGCTAGCTGTCACATGGGAAATCAGGATGAGTGTTATCGGGTCTCCCAATTTTAAATGTATATAAATATATATATTTAAAGTAGAGATAAAGAACGAAATTTTGACTGTACATTAAAATCTCCAACTTTGATTTCTATGAAAAATCTCCCAATTCTGGCGACAGATTCCAGTTTTCCCAAGCACCAATGGCCAAAAAATATCGCGTCTGCAGCTCAGCGAGCCAGGGACCACTAGTTTGCGACTCGGCTCTCAATTCTCCTTCAGGCTGCCCACACCCCGCCCCCGCTTCTGTACATCCTCCCCCATGCTCCTGATGGTCCTTCAAGGTCAGCATTCAGGATCCTCAAGGCCTGCCTGCCCCGCTCACGCTGACCCTCGTTCTCTGCAGTTCTGCGCGGACACTCCTGTTGGCTCTCCATCCTCCACTGCCTCCCTCGACAGTTACCTAACCTCGCCGAGTGTTTGTCCAGGCTGGCGCCTTATTCCTCCTGGACCCTCCTCCGTCACCAGCAACGCTGTACACCTTCCCAGTTCTCATGAACCATCGGGGCTGAAGTCAGTAAACCGGAGCGATACAGCACCTCCATGGAGGAAGAGTAGCGAAGTCCCACACTCGACATGGAATCACATCTCGATACCCAGACAGACCCCAAACCAGCCCGGGGCCGATCCTGGATTCACTGGTGCGCGGAGCTCTCCCGAAGGAGCGGGTGGGTGCCTCGGGCCCTCCACGCCGAGCAGTCCGGGAGGACTCGCGGGCGGTGGATGTTCGGAGCAGTGAGAAGCCGCACCGCCCGCCTCCGAGCTGTTTGTGATTTCCTCCCCGCGCTCCCGGTCACCCTCCCCCTTAGGCCGCCCTCACTCGGCGGCCCGCCTTCCCGGGCTCGGCCCCTTCCCATCTCCCCGTACACACTGCCCCGCGACCCTCCCACCTCCGCGGCGACAGCAAACCTCCAGCGGGTGTCGGAAGGCAGGCAAGCGCCGAGGCCGCGGCCGCGCCGGCCCCGCTCCCGGGTTCCACTCCGCGGGCGCGACCCCGCCCGGCCTGGGCTTTCCCCGGTGTCCCGAGCCGGGCTCGCGACCCGCCACGCAGACACTGAGGAAACCCCGTCAGCAGAGCAAAACGCATCCGACGTGAGGGAGCAGCTAGGGTACCATTTTTCCAAAACGCTCCCTCGTAGGGACGTCCTGGCCTTTGGATTTACGTTACAACGTTAGAACAGTTTTAACATCCTTCTCTCCCGGCTTTCCTCCAGTTATGCTGATTTCCTTCAGGGGGTGAAAACGGGGCGACCTACGCTTGAGCAATCCTCTCCCTCAGTTCCCACACTCTGGGGCCTATGGTCTGCCCTCCGTCCTCCGCCTCGCAGCCCGCTTCCTCCCTCGATTTGTGTCGTTGACAGTCCGCTCAGGCCCACCCAAGAAAAAAGTTACTAAATCTGGATCTCAGTTTCTAAAACCATCTCCCGACTTGCCCGAACTTGAGCCGTGGGCACCCTCCTCGCTCCTCGGCCCCGGCCCTTTTTCCAGGCTCTTTCTGAGCATCCGTGGCCTCTGCAGACTCCAGCTCCAGTCAGACGTCGACTCCCCGTTTGTAACTAGCTTCTCAGCCTCAACGGTTTTCTCCCTCTCCTGCAGCCCAGGAGCTCCTCTCCGTATAGATGTGGCTGTGTGTAAAGATGTCCTGGACGGCTCTGAGAGTGTGTCTGCGTTTTGTAAATTAGGAACTATTAGGGACACGCAGAAGAGTGCAGAAAATGATGTTAGCGACACCTACTCCCTCCACTATCAAGATTAAATGTATCAAAATATTTTGCTTCAGTTACTTGGTATTTATTAAAGAAATAGAAAATTAGACAGAAGTAAAACCCGACCCTTATTCTTTCTCCTTCCTCCCTAGAGATTGTCACTGGGCTCAAGTTGGTACGTATCACTCACATGCATGTTTTTACACTTTTACTACATACGATGTACGGCTCCACCAACTGCATATGAAATACCAAATTTGGCTTTAAAATTTACAAAAACAACATCATGCTGAATAACCTTTTGCAACCTTTTTCATTTACTATTGTTTTTGAAATTCATTTGCATTGATTCATTTGTTTTAATTACTGTGTAGTATTTCATTGTAGTTTTCATATGTCTCAGATTTTTTTAAGGAAATTTAATATGAGAACATATCTCTATTAGCTAGAGGTTAGCTTGTTTTATTAAGCATAATTGGATTTATTTTTTCTGTTTTATTTTGTGCCATCTACCATCCTTTTTCTTTATATTTTATTTTCTGCTTTCCTGTTACACTGGGTTCAGTTTCAGAGAACAGAATTCATTCTAGATAGTTTAAGTATAAAAGGGTATAGGGTATAAAATGGCTTAAGGACTTGTTTGGAGGGCTGAGGAAGCAGACTCCAGGTTGAAAGGTTCAGAAATGACCTTGAGAGACATGCTGCAGAACCAGGCCACCAAAATAGCCACTGCCTCTTCTAAAATCTGGAAGCCACCTACTGAATTGGAGAGCTGTCACTACACTTGCCACCTCCTGAACCATATGAGAAGAAGCCACTGTAGAAAAGTCCGACAGTCCTCACCAATAGAAACAGCACATACACAGTCTCAGCTTCACTGCCACCTTACAAATCCAATAAGAGAGAAAATTGGCTTGGAAGTGCCAAAACTGCATCCAGAATTCTAGCTGCAATAACATCTAGGAAATGTAGCCTTTCAGCTTCTGAGATATAGGTAGGCACAGGAGGACACTGGAATGGGTGTTGAGCTAAATCCTCCATTTTCATCCACCAATTGACCAATGCAAGGATCTATCATATCGAATTCTATTGCACTGAATGACTGTTCTTTATTTCCATGTTTCCGTTATCTAATTTGGAAGATAGTCATCCTACTTCTATTCTTATTATGGTTAATCTAATCTTTTTCTGTTTAATTTTTTAATCAAATAAATACATGTGGATTTTTCTTTTTTTTCTTTTTTCTTTTTTTTTTTGCAGTAGGCGGGCCTCTCACTGTTGCAGCCTCTCCCGTTGCGGAGCACAGGCTCCGGACGCGCAGGCTCAGCGGCCATGGCTCACGGGCCTAGCCGCTCCGCGGCATGTGGGATCTTCCTGGACCAGGACACGAACCCATGTCCCCTGCATCGGCAGGCGGACTCTCAACCACTGCGCCACCAGGGAAGCCCCATGTGGATTTTTTTTTAACAATTGTTTTACAAGGCATACAATTTTAAAAAGAAGTAATGCCCAATCCCACTGTAATAAGTTTTTCCTGCTGTTTTGTGATTATTTTTCAGTTTTAGATGTTGACTATTCATTTTCTATTATGGGAAAGGATTCTTTGGCTCTTTTGTGCCCCCCAACAAAAATATGATTTTCCCTGCTCCCATTCTTTCAATGTAGTTATATGATAATTCTTGGTAAGTCAATATTAAGTGTTTACACAGTGTACTATAGTTCCATTTTTATACAACTTTTCTGAGTAGTGCCTTTGTTTTTTATTTGCTTAGATTTCTCTCAACTCATTAGAAATGCTTTCCCAAACTCTGATTTATAGTATTTGGATTTTCAGCCCTGTCCCTCCCCTCTTCTGGTGCCTCTGGTCTTCTTTCTAAACAGTTCCCAGAACTGTGAAAGACATTACTGAACCCATGAATGATCGGTTTTGGGGGGAACTTCTCTCCTAGAGCACTTTGCCTTCCTGCTCCATCCTGGACTGGTTGCTCTCCAGGCCTGCTGCACTGCTATCTGCTGGCTGACCTCACCATCATCCTGAGGGCTCCCTTCATCTCCTGTCTTCTGACCTCTGCCTCCTGCGTCCCAAGTTGTCCTCTTGCTCCGTGTACTGCTTTATGTTAGTGGAGGACATTCTCCAATAGTTTCCTGAGAAAGAAAGAATACATAAAAGATAAAATCCTTGAGAATTTGTGTGTATGCAGATGTTTTTATTTTTCCCTCAGACTTAATTGATACTTTGGCTAAGAATAGTCTTCATCGGAAATCCTTTTCATTTAGTTCTTTGAATGCGTTGCTTCACTGTTTTCTCATGTCCAGTGTTGCTATTGGGAAGGCCACTCACATTCTGTTTCCCTTTCCTTTGTAGATGACCTGTTTGTTTCGGTTTTTTTTTTTTGAGGGCTGTTATTGTTTATTTATTTTCATTCCCCCCGCCCCCCATTCTCCGAAGCCTTCGTGTTCTGATATTTTATGATGCCGTGCCTTGGTGTGAGGATTTTGTTGTTTGTTGTTCATTGCACTGGCATTAGGTATGTGTGTGGAACCTGGACACTCATGCCCTTTAGTTCTGGGAAATTGTCTTATCTTTTTGATAATTTTCTTTATGTTCTTTCTTTCTGGAAATTCTGTTGGTCCGTTAATGGATCTCCTAGATTGCTCTTCTAATTTTCTCATCTTTTCTCTATTTTCTATTTCTGTCTTTCGTTGTTGTTGTTCTATTTCCTGATAAATTTGCTCAACTTTGTCTTTCAACCCTTCTGTTAAACTTTTATTTCTGTTAGTGTATTTTTAATTTCTGAATGCTCTTTCCTGATTTCTGAAATGAAAAAAAATAGCATCCTGTACTCATTTCATGGGTGTTTATAGGTTATTTTTTCTGTTTTTACATTTTCTTCTACTCCTTGTATTGTCTGTCTCTGTTTTGTCTGAGTTTATTTTTCAGTTTGTTCATTTTGGTCTTCATCTAGAGGCTTTCCTCAAACCTCTGGTGATCCTGACTCCATTCATAATTAAGACAGAGACACTAAATATGTATAGATTCCTTGTTTCTGGAAATTAAAATGTTTTTAAATAAATATTTTTATATATTCTGTAGCAGAGATTGCTGATTGTCTCCCAATATTCATTCTTCCCTCCTTCCTTTATTAAAAGAAATACTGAGCTTTAGCTGGGTGCTTCACTGCCCAGTAAAAGTCAGCTAAAGACTACATTTCCCATTCTCCCTTGCAACTAGGTATGGTCATGTGACTGTGTTCCATCCAACAGATGTTAGCAGAAGAAATATAGGCAACTTTGGGATCATGCCCTTAAATGTAAAGGAGAATGGCCTTTTTCCTCTTCTCACTGGCTGGAATATGGATGTGGTAACTAGATCAAGGGCAGCTATCTTAGACCATTAGATGAAAACTATGTGTTGAGAATGACAGAATGATGGTAGCAAAGGCACTTGGGTTCCCAGCCCTGGGGAACAACAATGTTAGCTCTAAACTGCTTCTAGACTATAACATCACTGAGAGATAACCATTGGTTTTGTTTAAAGCCCTGTTATTTTGGTCTTTGTTACAGCAACCAAACCAGTACCTGTTATACTTAAATAGAAAAAGTTTTGTAAACATATCAAGATATGGTTAACAACAGTTGTCTTTGGGGATGTTGGGACTACTGGGAAACTTACCTTCTACTTTACACATTTCTAAATTATATGCAATTCTAAAGACGAGTGTGTATTACTAGTAAAATCAGAAAAAAGAAAGATGGTACAAATATCAATTATTTTTATTTTTAAAAAAATATTTATCTATTTATTTTTGGCTGCTTTGGGTCTTCATTGCTGTACATGGGCTTTTTCTAGGTGCGGCAAGTGGGGGCCACTCTTTATTGCAGTGTGCGGGCTTCTCACTGTGGTGGCTTCTCTTGTTGCAGAGCATGGGCTCCAGGCACGTGGGCTTCAGTAGTTGTGGCATGTGGGCTCAGTAGTTGTGGCTTGCAGGCTCTAGAGCACAGGCTCAGCAGCTGTGGTGCATGGGCTTGGTTGCTCTGTGGCATGTGGGATCTTCCCAGACCAGGGCATGAACCCGTGTCCCCTGCATTGGCAGGCGGATTCTTAACCACTTCGCCACCAGGGAAGTCCCTGGGGAGTTTTTAAAATTTGTTTTGTTTTGTTTTTTCTCTTGGGCAGGTCAGTTTCTCCCGCCTAAAGAATCTTCCAGTTGACTATCCAGGAGTATAAATAAACTGCTGGCATTCTGAGAGTCATGTGGGAAAAAAGAAGAGCTAAGAGTCTCACTATTTGATGTGTTGACTTGCTGTTACTCTCTCTGTTTTCAGACAGCACCTCACTCTAGCTTTTTCTTTGCCTCACCCTGAGTCCAGAACATCTCTGGCTCTGCTTCCCCAGAGTTAACCTCCTGTTTACACTCCTGGTGGAAAGGAGTCATCAGGTTGCTTTGAGCAGTTGGGGAGGAGATCTGTGTGTCTAACTGCTCCTCATATACACTTTTGACCAACATTTGTATTTTCAGCTCTATCCTTCCCCTCTTCTGGTGCCTCTAGTCCTCTTTCTGAAGTTCTTTGGTGTAAATCATCTTGCTTCTTATTAGTTTTTCCCCTTTCCCCTGGTTCTCAGGCACTTTGGTTTCAGCTTTTTATGTTCTGCTTTGTCAATTACCATTGGTCCATGGGATGGGGGGAGGGGAGCATGGCTAGGCCTGCTACGGGAAAGCCCCTAGCTGGACAAAACTTAAAAGTTATACGTAGAAGTGCTGGGAGGGTTAAAAAAAAAAAAAAGTTAAAAGTAAAAGCACAGGCAAGGAGAGATTGCATGATTTGGACACACTAAGAATTTCAGGACCATGAACCTGGACCCAGAATCAGGACCCAAGTGACCTGGCTTGCAGAGTGGCAAAATTATTTCCCTATGTGCTATCGTAACCTAAGTTGTTTCCAAGCGCTGATATGGCTGCTCTGGCAGGAGTAGAATTTAAAACTGGGAGCTTTAAATTGAAGCTCCTCGGGCCTGTTGACCATTGCTACTGCCATCTGAGCATCCCCTAAGAGGAATAGAAGGGAAACTGGGAATCCACACTCACTGAGACGTATAATTTGTCTAAGTCAGGGATTGGTAAACTTTTTGCTGTAAAGGGCCAGATAGTAAACATTTTAGGTTTTGCAGGTCATCTGGTCTTGTCCCCTTGTAACTACTCACCTTTGCCATCGTATCATGAAAGCAGCCATAGACAACACATAAATAAATGGACATGGCTGAATTCTAATGAAACTTTATTTAACAGTGGGACAGATTTGGCCCATTGACTATAGTTTTCTGACCCCTAGTTGTCTAAGTTGTTCTCATACCTCTTCATTTTTCATAGAGATTGTAGGACTTCCCTGGTGGCGCAGTGGTTAAGAATCCACCTGCCAATGCAGGGGACACAGTTTCGATCCCTGGTCTGGGAAGATCCCACATGCCATGGAGCAACTAAGTCTGTGCACCACAACTACTGAGCCCACACACCACAACTACTGAAGCCCACGCGCCCTAGGTCCTGTGTGCCGCAACTACTGAGCCTGCGTGCTGCAACTACTGAAGCCCATGCTTGTAGAGGCCATGCTCTGCAACAAGAGAAGCCACTGCAATGAGAAGGCCGTGCACTGCAACAAACGGTAGACCCTGCTCACCGCAACTAGGGAAAGCCTGTGTGCAGCAACAAAGACCCAACGCAACCAAAAAATAAAATAAAATAAAATAAAATAATAAAGATTGTAAGAGAATTGCTCGTTATCTGTGAGTATCAGTTATTTTCAGGTCAAACTCAAAACTTAGAGTTGTTGTTTATTTTTTGGTCTTCTGGTCTCTTTTGTTGCTGTTGCTCTTAGCTTAGTTTCTGTTCCTTTGTAGATAATCTGTCTCCTCTCCTTGGTTACTTTGCAGTTTTGTAACAATATGTCAAGATATGGATTTTTTGTTTATCTTGTTTGGAACTCAGTATATTTCAATCTGAATACCTATATCATTTAGAATTAGATTTAGCTGTAACAGAAAACCTCCCAAAAAGTAACCTTAAACAATATGAAAATTTATTTCTCTCTTGTGTAAAAGTCAAGGTACTATCCTGTTGCTCTGCCATTCACACCCTCACCTTCATGATACAAGATGGTAGTATCTCCACGCTAAGCAGCAATACACAGGACAGTGAAAAGAAAGGGAGAAGGGCACATGCATTCTGTATCTTTAAGGAAGGTTCTCATAAGCTGCTACATGAACTTCCTTCTATATCCATTCCATTGAACAGAACTTAGTTACATGGCCATACCTAGATACAAGGTAGACGTGTCCAACTAAAAATCAGGATTCTATAATGATGGAACAGTGGTTGTCAAACTGTAGCATTCATCAGAATCACTGGGGAGCTTCTTAAAACACAGATTGCTGACCACCTTCTGAGGCTCAAATTCTTCTGAGCTCAGAAACCTCTGAGTTTCTGACTCAGTATGTCTTGGATGGTGGGGAGAATTTGCATTTATTTAATATAAATTTATTTATTTAATTTACTTATTTTTGGCTGCATTGGATCTTCGTTGCTGCACACAGGCTTTCTCTAGTTGCAGCGAGCAGGGGCTACCCTTTGTTGCAGTGTGTGGGCTTCTCACTGTGGTGGCTTCTCTTGTTGCACAGCATGGGCTCTAGGTGCATGGGCTTCAGTAGTTGCAGCATGTGGGCTCAGTAGTTGTGGCTCACGGGCTCTAGAGCACAGGCTCAGTAGTTGTGGTGCACGGGCTTAGTTGCTCCGCGGCATGTGGGATCTTCCTGGGCCAGGGATCGAACCCGTGTCCCCTGCATTGGCAGGTGGATTCTCAACCACTGCACCACCAGGGAGGCCCAGAATTAGCATTTTAAACAAGTTCTCAGGTGATGCTGATGCTGCCTGCTCTGGGACCTCACTTTGAGGACCATAACTTTTAGATGCCAGGAGAAAAGATACTGAAGAACAACTGGAAGACCCTGCTACATGTCTTTCAAGTGTTCCAGAAATTTTTCTAAAATCTCTTTAAATATTGTTTCTTCTCCATATTTGTTCTTTCCCTGTAGAAGTTCAGTTAGATGCATATTAAACATTTCCATTCTATCCTTCATGTCTTTTTACCTTCCTTTTATATTTTTCTACTCTTTTTGTGTGTGTGTGTGTGCTACATTCTAGGTAATTTCATCAGATCTATCTTTCACTTTACTAACTTCTCTTTTCAGCCATGTCTAATCTGCTGTTTAACCTGTCCATTGAGTTTTTTCTTCCTCAAGGACTGTTTTCCCATCTACAAACTCCATTTAGTTCTTTTTCAAATCTGCCTACTCTTTACTCAGAGTCCTGTTTCTTATCTTTTTATTCCTTCTTTTATGCCTTTAGTTATACTAATTTTATATTTCCTTTCAGCATGTAGTTCTATTATTTCAAGTTTGGGGAGCTCTAATCCTGTTTGTTGTATTTGCTGGCTCTTGTTTATGATGGATTGTTTCCTAGTGTTTTTAACTATGCTTTCATCTTTAGGAAGGTTCAATTATCTTACCCCATGGGGATTCTGGGTAGTGGAAATAGGACTCGAATATTGTTTTGTTTTGTTCCATGAGCTGCATGGGAATCAATTACTAGACCTGAGAATTTTATTACATAGAGACCATAAATTCAGCCCCTAAACCCATGTAGGGCCAAGTTTTTGACTTTTCAAGGGGCTTCCCATCCCCAACCCCCCAGAGCCCAGCCAGAGATAGTCAAGTTTCCTTATTAACTTTACCTGTGGTAGAGTTTACCCTTTCAGGCTGGGATTTTACCCTACTTACAAACTAGTACATTAACCTGTTACTACTTCATGGATGCTGGCAGGAGGCATGAGATGCCTGGGTCAGAGACACTGCACAGCAAACAGCATGAGCATCATTTTGGTGTCAATTCCTCTTGCCCACCAAGTCCCACAGGGGTGATGCAGAAGGACCCAGATGGACGCCTACACGTGCACTGGCTTCTGTCACAAGAGAGGAACCAACCTGCTCTTTGATTCAGAAGAAGGCATTGCCTCATCCCTCAAAGTTGCTTGCTGTAAACACAACCCTGAGAAATGCCCCAGTAAAGAATGATCAGAGCTTTGTATTTGTGGCATAACCAGGCAGAATGTCCAGGAATGCTCAGGGCCCATAGAAGATCAAAATCACAGAAGGTGATTTCTATATAGGTGGTTTATGGGCCAAACCTTAAGAAATGCTGCCACTAAGAATGAAATCACAGAGTGAATCAAAGAATTACTATGGGCTATGGTTTTCAAATGGAAAGTAATTGACTTCTTGGTATGGCAAACCCTCCCTCCACTCTTCTTTCGCAGAGACCAGGAAGGCAGATGCCACTTCCAGGGCTCCCTCACAGATGGGCCTGGCCACATGACCAGCTTGGTTATTGAGACTTAAGGAAAAGCCAATTGGAAAGCTTCCCAGAAAACTTTGGTTTTCAGATAAAAGGGACATATTTAGCTGTAGCTAGCCCTTTCTCCTTTATACTTTGAATACAGACATGCTGCCTGGAGCTATGGAGCCTTCTTGCAACCATGAAAAGAGAAAGCATAGAAACAAACTCAATTTTCAGAAAAATAGAAAACAACCTGATCAGCATTAGTATTGTGAGTAGCTAAACAAACACTTGCAACTGTTTTCTTCTAGACTCATGTGAAACAAAGATAACCCTATTTGTTTAAATCACTGGAAGTCTGTTTTCCATTTATTGCAGCCAATTCCTGATGCACTTCGGTAAAGATCCTCATTTCTTTTTTTCCTTTTTTTTAACTTTTAATGTTTTCATAATTCCAGATTCACAGAAAAGTTGCAGATATGTAAAGAATTCCCATATACTCTTTACCCAGATTCCCAAATATTAACATTTTACTGCACTTGCTTTATTATTTCTTTTTCTCTATATATGTTCATTTTTTTCTAAACCATTTGAGAGTAAGTTGATATGATGCCCCTTTATCCCTAAATATTTCAGTGTTTATTGCATAAAAACAAGGGTATTCTCTTACATAGCCACAGTATAATTACCAAATCAGGAAATAATCTTTGATATAGCACTGTTATCTAATCTGCAGATATTATTTAAATGTTTTGCAAACTGTCCCAATATAATATTATGGCAAAGGAAAATCTAGGATAACTCCCAATATTCAGTTGTCATGTCTCTTTAGTATCCTTTAATCTGGAACAGTTGTTCAGTTTTTGTATGTCTTTCATGACTCTGAAAAGTTTTGAAGTTACAGGCCAGTTATTTTGTGGAATGTCCCTTAGTTAGCGTTTGTCTTGTATGTCCTCATGATTAGTTTCACATTATGCATTTTTGGTAGGAATAGCACAGGAGCAATGTTGCATTCATAGTTTATCTATCAGGATGCACACGATGTCAACTTGTCCTATTACTGATGTTAAGTTTGGATCACTTAGTTAAGATGCTCTCTGCCAGGTTTCTCCACTGTAAAGTTTCTATTTTTTTCCATTAGTAGTCAATACAACTCTTGAAGGGAGACAGTCTGAGACCGCATAAATATTTTGTTACTCAATAAACTTGCACCCAACTAGTTTTAGCACTCATTAATGATTCTTGCCTTTTCCCCATTTATTTGTTTATATTAGAATGGGCTCATGAATTCTTATTTTATCCAATTAGGTTATAATCCATTACTATTACTATTTTTATATTTAAATTATCCCAGCTTTAACCTTTAAGCTGGCTTCTGTATCCTTTTAATATGCCCCCATCCATTTTTTAGTATTTTTTTCTTTTTGGGCACAACAAGATATTCTGGCCATCTTGTACTTTTTCTTCCCAGCCCCAGATCCAGCCACTTCTCCAAGCAGTCTTGGTTTCTTTTAGTGGAAAAGCGTGTTTGGGCACTGGTTCTTTTTATTTTTGGAAGCTAGTCTTTCTGAGTTGGCTTTTTGTGAGAGGAATTATCCTTTAATTTCTGTTACATCATCCTTTCAGTTGTATGCCTTTTCAACCCCTACCTCCAGATTTCCCCTCACCATCCAGATCTCAGTGCCTCTGTACCTATAGGAACTGGGAATGTGTTTCTCCAGGGACAAAAGCCAGTGACTGTGAGCAATATAGTGAGTTTAGCAAGCATACATTTTTACATAATCATATCAAATTCATTTTCTAGAAAATGGGGCAAATTTTAGAATAAATAACTGCAATTTAAGGCCAAAAGTGTTTCACAAATAATTTCACCAAACTCATATTGTTGAATGGGATCCAAAACTCTTTAGCAAAGGTGATATACCAATACATATTTTTGATTTTTTGTTTCCTAAGTAATATTTAACAGTTATTGAGAGCTTAAAGTCAGGTTCTATTCTAGTCTCCTCTTTTTTCAGCATTTCACAGAGTGTGTTCCATGGAACATGAGTGTCAGAGATGGCTAAGAGGAGCTTCCTGAAAAGTAGGAGGGGTGGGACTGCATAGTCAAATACATTTGGGGAAAGCTAGGCTACACAAAGTTAAGCTGGTCTCTTGACTGTGGGATTTCTGAAAGCTTTTTTATTTTTACTTATTTTTATTTTTAAAATTTTGGCTGCTCTGGATCTTCATTGTGGCGTGAGGGATCTTTATTGCAATGCGTGGGCTTCTCCAGTTGTGGCAGGCGGGCTCCAGAGCGCACGAGCGCAGTAGTTGTGGTGTGTGGGCTTAGTTGCCCCGTGACATGTGGGATCTTAGTTTCCTGACCAGGGATAAAACCCACATTCCCTGCATTGGAAGGTGGATTCTTAACCACGGGACCACCAGGGAAGTCCCCTCAAAGCTTTTTAATACATTCATGTGTGTTTTGACTTCTAAGTAAAATGGTGGGATACAGCATTTCCCAAACTTTCTTGATCATAGAATATTTCCTATAGAGCACTGGCTGTCCCAGTGTTCCACAAGGTTCCACTCTTCCAACATCCAGTAAATCAACTCTGCTTCCTAAATATCTCTAGAATTTACCTACCTCTTTTCATCCTAACAACCACCATCCAATTCAGGCCACCAATCTCTAACTGAGACCTTAATTGGTCAACTTGTGTATCAGTCAGTGTCCCAGCAGGAAACAAATGGCACGCTGAAACTGGTAATTTGAAGAAAAGTTAATAAAGAAACAGGGCGGGGTTTATGGATAATGCAGTAGCTCCCGGGTCTAGTTACAGCAGGAATCATTAGCACTCTGGGCCTGAAGGGAATTGGGGAGGGATTGCTTACTGCAATAGGGAGAAGGTACTTATTTAGAGAGAGCAGCCTGATAGGAGCTCTGGCCTTTGGTAGGGAGAGGCAGCCGATTCACAGTGACCTGGAGGAATAAATCTTAACCTCACCTTATTTTAGACCTTTATTTTCCTTGTGGTGCCTGTCATTGGCCAAACCCAACCAGAAGCTGGAGGGAGACACTGATGCAGTCCATGAGGCCAGCTTCCCAGGGCACACAGAGTGGAAGGTAGACGGTGGATCTGGAGGGACAAACAGGAGATAGCTAGCACAACCTGTCTTGAATTTTGACTCCTTATCGCCATCCAGCTCCACATTTCTAAGGCCCAAACCTGATCATTTCTTGCTCTTCTTAAAATCCATCAATCAATTGCTCCCTATTATTATTGTTGGAATAAAATCAGTAGTTTAGCACCAGCTCATGAGAGCCGCTGGTTAGCATCTTTTCCCAACTCTACATTCAGTGACCAATGGCGTCAAGCTTGAAATCAGCTATGGGGAGGTATTTACACCATGGAACTGGCAAATGCTACTAACCATTATTGTTTTCTTTCATAGAGCTGCATATTTTAGAATAAAAGCATTTTATTAAAAGAAAATAATGAATTCAGGAAATGTTCTTAAAAAACTATCTCCATTGAAAACACTCAGAAACAATGACCAACCTAATAGTGATGAGGGCTCCTAGCACCCAGATTATATTCTCTAAATACCCTTTCCCACTAAAAGTAACAAGGGCTCCTTGGAGAAATAGCTGATTCTGGGGTGATGGGGGTGGGAGGAATTGGGAAGTTGGGACTGACACACATATACTATTGATACTATGTATAAAACAGACAACTAATGAAAACATACTGTACAGCGCAGGGAAGTCTACTTATTGCACTGTGGTGACCTAAATGGGAAGGAAATCCAAAAAAGAGGGGGTGTATGTATATGTATAGCTAATTCATTTTGCTATATAGCAGAAACTAACACAACATTGTAAAGCAACTGTACCCCAGTAAAAGTTAATTTAAAAAAAAAGAATTCTGTGGTGAGAAAAGTAACAAGATGTGGCTGGAACACTGGGGTCATGACAAAAGAACTCAAGAGTCACTACTGAAGGTACTTCTACTGGACCAAGAGGGGACAATTTGAGCATGTAAAAAATTAAAAATTTAAAAAATATATGTATATCTGCCATGAGTGGATTGAAAGACATCAAACATATAAAAAAATCTAGGGCTTCCCTGCTGGCGCAGTGGCTGAGAGTCTGCCTGCCAATGCTCGAACACAGGTTCGAGCCCTGGTCCGGGAAGACCCCACATGCCATGGAGCAACTAAGCCCATGTGCCACAACTACTGAGCCTGTGCTCTGGAGCCCGCGAGCCACAACTACTGAAGCCTGCATGCCTAGAGCCCGTGCACCGCAACAAGAGAAGCCACCACAAGTGAGAAGCCCACACACTGCAACAAAGAGTAGCCCCGCTCGCAGCCAAAAATAAATAAATAAATTTTTATTTTAAAAAATCTAGGAGTCATGTGATTGAAAAAAACAAAACCTCATTGGTCAACTTTAGTAGATGTTAGGGAACAGTCTTATTCTGAAAACTGGTAAATAAAGGGAGAGAAACAGCATTCATCATCTTTGCTGTATAGTCTTCAAGGTAACCAAATAATTAATGATAGGACATTCTTTTTAGAAAAATTCTGATAAATGAAGAAGGAATTATAGAATATTACCATTTTGCAACCCCTAATGAAATAAAAAATCTAGTCAGTCATTATCAGTGGCTGCCGAATCCATGTGATATATGATGAAAAGCTCATGGGAAACTTTATAACAAATGGGTCAAGCTGACATTTGAACCTAATGATCAGACTTTACATCTCAAAAAGATAAATCCCTGATGTGCTGTAACAGGAATTCTGAAATATTTTTGCCAAAAGGTTGAAACTGAGTCCGATCCACAACAATGTAATAAGAAACACCAGAATATAGAAATTCTATAGGATCAATATCAAATACATTACAAGACTTAAAAAAAAGAGAGAATTCATAGATTAAGGGATTTAAGAGACCTATCAACTAATAGATGTAATGTGGGGATCTTGTTTGGCACCTGACTCCCATATATGAAATGTTTAAGCAATTGTTAAGACGTCTGGGGAAATGTAAACACTGACTGCATATTCGATATTTCAAATTTATTTTTTAGGTGTGATAATGGTTTGGGGATTTTTTTTTTTTTAAGTGTAAGAGTGTGATTTCTCACCCTTGGTACTACTGACATTTTGGACTAGGTAGTTTTCTGTTGATGGGGCTGTTCTCTGCATTGTAAGACATGCATTAGCAGGAACCCTCGCCTCTACCCACTAGATGCCAGTAGCACCCCCTTAGTAAGGACAGCAAAAAATATCTCCAAATATTGCCAAATGTCTCATGGAGGGGGACAATTGCTCCCTATTGAGAAACGCTGTGTTAGAGATACATACCAAAGTATTTGGTATGTATACATACCAAAGTGGTTGAAATGATACTGTATCTGATTTGTCAAAATAACCCAAGGGAATGTGGGTGACTGTAGAGATATGAGTTTGACCCTGTATTGGTAATTGTAGAGGCTAGACAGTGGACACGTGGGAGTTCATTATACCATTCCTTCTGTTTGTACGTTAGACGTTTTCTGTAATAAAAGTTAAAAAATTGTAGTGCCAAAGGAGTATTAAAATATTTCTATTTTCCCAAAGCATCATTAGCATATTAAGTTAAATAAGTTGTCTCTTAGTCAGAAGGTTTATGAGTATAGTTCATAGTCATTTAATGTCTTAGTAAAGCCCCTGGCCTACTTCCTAAGTCCCAAGTCCTGAAGAAGTGGATGATCTAAAGACTGGATAATAAACTCTTTTCCAAACTAGGTAACTTTTTTTTTTTTTTTTGCTTTCAACAAAACTAGAGGACCTAATTATGCTAATCATGTGATAATTTTTTATTATAATTCATTGAGATTTGGGAGCTATAACTAAGGAGTCCTAAGAAATGGGTGACATTATCACAAAACACCTTCCATTCCATGTACTTATTATGACAGCAAAGGTTCTCAAAGCTTACATTTATAAAAGTGAAAAATAGGAAGAGAATTGGTCATGAGCCCTATCTCATTATAGCAAGTAATAATACTTATCCATAAGTTTTTTAAACCTTCACTTTAAGAACTTTATTAAGAAATGCATTTCAAATGTCTTAGAATTCTTTGTCAAGATAATATATAAGATTACTTTGATCAAAAATGCATTAACAGTAATTATGATGCAAAGTATGTTTCTGGATTGAGTTAACAGCCTTATGGTCACAGGAAAAAAAACATTTTAATTTAATTTTTTTTTCTGCGGTACGCACGCAGGCCTCTCACTGTTGTGGCCTCTCCCGCTGCGGAGCACAGGCTCCGGACGCGCAGGCCCAGCGGCCATGGCTCACAGGCCCAGCTGCTCCGCGGCATGTGGGATCATCCCGGACCGGGGCAGGAACCCGCGTCCCCTGCATCGGCAGGCGGACTCTCAACCACTGCGCCACCAGGGAAGCCCCACATTTTTTTATTACACATAATGACAGGATGGTCAAAAGTAAGACTTAATACCGCCAAAAAAAAAGACTTAAGCTTAAAAATATTACATTAGAATAAAATTCTGAGGGAAGTGGAATAGACACGTTTTTTTTGTTTTTGTTTTTTGTGGTATGCGGGCCTCTCACTGCTGTGGCCTCTCCCGCTGTGGAGCACAGGCTCCGGACGCGCAGGCTCAGCGGCCATGGCTCACGGGCCTAGCCGCTCCGCGGCACGTGGGATCCTCCCGGACCGGGGCACGAACCCGTGTCCCCTGCATCGGCAGACGGACTCTCAACCACTGCACCACGAGGGAAACCCTAGACACATGAGTTTTAAAGAGAAAAAAAGATGTCAAGTTTCCAACTGACGAAGGGCTTTGTTCATGTGCCTTTTAAAATAGGGGGTTCCATTGAAGTGTTCTACTGAGGAGTTTCCTTCTCATACACAGTGGGGTGCTATCTTCAATTAATAATAACACACAAGTATTAAAATATAAAATAGGGGGTTCCATTGGATACCTTTAAGAGCGAGGTAATTTTTACCTGGAAATTCACAATGTTGGCAATTACACACTACACAATTTAAACAAAAAATTTGGATGCCAAATTTAAAATGTGTGGAGGGGTGTACTCTTCTCAGATTCTCTTTGGTTTACACAGGTTTACAAGGTGTCTGCAGCACCGCTGAGGCACCCCAGCTCCTTTCTGCGAGGCCTCACGGTGGCCACTCTATTCGAGCATCACCCCAGGTGCTATCCACCTTCCTCCTCTTATTTTCCTCTCGTCCTGGTCTCCTTACTTAACATTATACTTGATAAGCACCTTCCTAACTCCCTCTATTTCTTTGCAGGACAATGTAGAGCATGTTGTTAACGTGTATTTCAGGTTTCAGTAACACATGTACTCGATAGCATCTCCCCATTTCGGAATGAGGAAATAGGCTCCGAAGGGGTAACTTCCAGAAGGGCCCACTGCCAGGAAAGCCCAGGTTCTTATCACGTCACTCTTCCTCAGAGGCCTGTGGGATCTCCAGCCATGCACACAAACCATCACCTCCAATTTTGCACTTATGTTTACTTTAGAATTATTCCGTTTCCCCCCCTTGTTTCATATTGTCACTGATTTTCCAATATAGTCTGGCCACAATTTAAAAACACAACAGGATGGGACTTCCCTGGTGGCGCAGTGATTAAGAATCCACCTCCCAATGCAGGAGACATGGGTTTGATCCCTGGTCTGGGAAGATCCCACATGCCGCGGAGCAACTAGGCCCACGCACCACAACTACTGAGCCTGCGCTCTACAGCCCGCGAGCCACAGCTACGGAAGCCCGTGCACCTGGAGCCCATGCTCCGCAACAAGAGAAGCCCCTGCTCGCTACAACTAGAGAAAGCCCACGCGTAGCAACGAAGACCCAACTCAGCCAAAAAAAAAATAAAAACAAAACAAAAACACAACAGGATGCTTCCATATGAATTTGTATGTTAAGTAAGGGTGCCCCCCGGGGCCGTACTTAAAAGGAAACCATTTTTCCTCCCTTTTGCTGCTGTTTACTTTTTCCATATCCAACTTCCCCTAGTCTTTTCTGGTGACTTGTATGTAACACAGAAGTCCCCTGAGGGACACACTATGACCTAGGGTGCCACTGTCATAAAACATTTAATGCTGCTGTAATTTGAAACTTCCAGCCATTAGCTGACATTGAAGTGTCCACCAATAATGATTAAAAACAATTTTGGATTATTAAAAGAAAAACTAAGTGACATTATGTTAGTTCTCCACCTCCCCCACCCCACCCCAGTTCTTTTTATGTGGAGGCTACTTCAAGCATTTTACATTTAAGAAGGCTAAACTCACGAGTTAAAAATTGCTTTGAGATAGCTGACTTGCGTTTGTTCGTTCAAAAAGACTATGAAGGGGTTGTTTTTGTTGTGGTTTTCAATTATTAAATCTCACTCTAGTTAACACTGTTTTGCAGGAACTGCTAACAATGACACTGAGAAAAAGAAACACAAAAACGAACAAATGGCCTTTTATTTCATACAAAGATACAAAGGCAATTGTGTGCAGCAACAATCTGATGGGCAGTCCAAATTCTTGAGGGAGGAAATTCATGGTAAATGTCACGATGGCTGGTTGAAGAGAACGTCAAAGAAGGAGAGAGTTGAGACAGAGATTGCTATAGCTAATAAATTAAAATTAATAAGAGCTACAAGGTTTCAATGCCATGACTTGAGCTCGTCTGGGCATCCTCAACGCTGTTAACACGGTTACTTCTACATAGTTGCCATCAAACTTCTTGAAGTGTATTTTGTGCTATTTTGCATTAGAAGTTGTGTCAAGGGAACTATATCCTTACAAATAATTGAAACATCATATTTTGTTAAAGGAGTTGTGAACTTTGCTCATTGTCTGTCATGGATGTGGCCTTTGGGGCATGACATGCATTTGGGATGAGTATCATCTTTTAAGGTAAAAGGGTTGACAATTTGGTTGGTCCCAGTTTTTGAGGCAATGCTACTTATATAACATCTTCTTTCAATCTGAGGAAAATATTTACTAAAAAATTGTCTTCCAAAATACAACAAAAAACAAGGTCAAGGTAGTGGAGACTCCTTCCGTGGCACTCCACACCTCACCTCTTCACCTGCCTGTGGGCTGCCTGGAGTGTGTAGACTCCTACAACTATTACATTTGCACCCGTGGACCTGACTGAGTAAACAGTCCGTCATGAAATCCACATTTCCAACACTTACATTTGTAATTGGGACACATCACATGATTTGTTATTAATGAAACAGTTTATTGGCTTTAAATATACATCAGTAAATTTTTAAATGTTAGTTTATGTTTTACGATAGAAGAATACTGAACCAAAACATCAGAGAAAACAGAGGCTCAGTAGCATGATTTCAATATATTTTCCTGAATAAAAAGATGTTTTTTAAAAGCATATGACTTAATCTAAGAAGGAAAGCTTCTTAAGCTCAATGTTTAGAATTGGATTGTTTGTGATTAAATTAAAAAACCGGAGTTCATAAAATAAAGGCACAGTGTGGGCAGCAAGAGAAAAGAAAAAGAAATAGGGAAAAATAGATTTTAATATCAAGTATAACATCAGTTGGCTGGTTTTGTTTGTTTTTGTTTCAGTCTATTTAAGGCAAGATTATCTCTCTGCAACCCTGCAGATAAATCCTAGTGTTTTTAGCTATAAGAAAGTTTTAAGAGTTCAGATATACAGATAAGCCAATTAAAAAAAAACCTTTTCTTACAGTATTCTAAAGGCTTTTGAAGCATTATATAAATCTTGAAAATTCCTATCACCCACATTTTAAGAAATAAATCTACACTTTAATAAGACACTCTTAAGATATAAAACAGTTTTGAAAACAATTACATTCTACGCTAGGGCTTACCCATTCCTTTGCCACAGGGACAGAGTGGACTGTCTGTCTGAATCTAGTCAATCTCTGCACTAACACAAATGAGCAGGCGCTCAGACCATTCCGAATTTACCTAAATAGCTTAATTTTATCAGTGGGACTCTCCCATCCACTGAGGAGAGAGTTATACTAACAGAACTGCCCAAATTTAATGGTGAAACTTAAAAACAATATCCCCCTCTTTCTAGAAATGCTTCCTTTGAACACAGAACAGTGACTTCTATTAGCTCCCGCCCATAAAGGAAAACAGAATGGAAGAGAACCAATGACTCCCCGTATCCTTCCATTCTACGGATGAGACAGAAATATAAGGAACTTTATTTTTAAATGACAACCTAATAACTATGGATAACCTGACATTTTAATTATGTGTCTTATATGTATGTATGTTACCGGTGCTAATGGCTTCCACTTCTAAATAACAAGAATTCAAATCCCACCATCCCTATTGCTAATTGAAACAAACACGAAAGCTTACAATATAGTAATGCAACCTCTAAGACTGTAACAACATGAGAGATTTCAGGGGAGTTCTCACTCTTTCTTAAAGGACAGAAGAAAATGCAGGAATAAGAAGGGTCAGACTAAGCTTGAAATACAATTTCCCTACGAACAAGGGGCAACAAATGTCCCATTGAGCAGGAGGGGTTAAACACGTGGCACTGGGGGTGTATCAGATTGAGGCAATGGTGTGGGCTGGGTGTTTGCTTCCTATGAGTAGAGGAACACCCCTAGAAAGGCAGCCGAGAGGCACTTCTTTCTTCATCCTTCTGGGCTGGCAGCAAATGATCAATTACTTCCCGTAGAACTTTTTGTTGAGAAGGAAGATCAGGAGGTTGACATTTACCTTCGCTCTATCAAATAATTTCATGACTGCCACGCCTTCATACTGTAGTTGTAGCAGGTCCTGTTCAAAAAAACATTCTGACAGTTAATCAGGTCTGTGGAACAAGAAAAGGAAGGACACAATGTAGGGAGGGATCCAGAAGGAATGAGGCATGCCTTGTGTGCCAGGTATGAACTGGGGTGAGAAAGAAGTCCCCAACTATGGAACTGCCTGCCCGCAGCCTAGTTCGTCTATGTGATGTGTCACCTGGAGAAGGTGATGGCATTTCAATCCGTGACGAAATATACTAACAACTGAAAACAAGATAAGGCCAGTAATGTCTCAACACTATCTACTAGAGTCTTAATTTCTATTTCAAATGACAAAGTTTTTATACCCTGAACACAAGGGGAAAGAGAGGACTAAATGTTTTTTATGTGTTTACTATGTGTTCCACAACATAGAAGCACGTTAGATAGTGTCTTTTTAAGTCCTGTCAAAAATCCTATCAGGTATGATTATCTCAAATTTAAAGATGAGGCTTCTGAGGCTCAGAGATGTTAAATGACCTGCCCGACAGTACAGAGCTGGAGGTGGTGAATCTGGATCTGACTGCAAAGCCCCTGCTTTCCCCACTACCCTCCACTGTCCAGAACAAATTGAGGAAATCTGAGTGGTTGCACCCCTAAACTTTGGAAGAGTGGTGATGACAAAGCAAAAGTCAAAGGGCTTGAAGGGATCCCGAAAGTTCAACCAATTCATCTTTTGGAAACATCTTAGCAGCTCTATGAGGACGAGGACCCTGGTGCATCACCCGCACCTAACATAATACCTTGCACCTGGCAGTCATTCTGCACTTAACGAATTTGTGCATGGAGGAATACACTACCTGAGGCAGACTGGGCAGCCTACATGAACTTGGAGAAACTGAAGGAATAATAGGATCTTTTCTGTGTAAGGGCTTGAGTTAGCTATGTGCATCACAAAATCATTTCACATCGGTACAGTTAACGTGTTTTGAGGGTCTACTGGTCACTAAGAAGGAAACAAAGACATACTACCTGTCCTTCAGGAGTCTGCAGTTTGGAAGTTAAGAGGAAAATAAGTCAATGCCTGTGGTGAACAGGGGTTGTCTCTACAGGTTATGGAAGTGAAGGAGAAAAAAACTGTGGCTTTGCTGGCGGGGCAAGCTTTAGGGGTTGTAACAACGTGAAAGTCCTCAATAAATGATGGAAGAATAAGGGGTTGGGAGGGAGAGCCCCCATTTAAGGGAGATCAATGTGTGCAAGAGCCGAAATGCACGTTCAGAGAAAGGCCCTGCCCAGCTTCACGGAGTGCAGCCCTGTGTGGGTACCAACGATGAAGCACTGTGTTCACAAAACTAACAGAGGCTGGACATTACCTAGGAATCCTTCTGATGCCCTGACACTGTTCAATGCAATAAAAAGACAGAGATTTCAAAATAAAAATTAGGGATAGTTATGTTACAAAATGATTCACTGCAGAATTCTTTTTGAATTTAAAATGGGATTCGGACGAATTCCCTGGTGGTCCAGTGTTTAAGACTCCGTGCTTTAACTGCCAAGGGCCTGGGTTTGATCCCTGGTTGGGGAACTAAGATCCCACAAGCCATGCGGCATGGCAAGAAAAAAATATATCATATTGCATAATAGTTTCAGATTGGAAATCCAGGTCCATCATTTCTTTTTTCATTCTGATGTAGCTCACGCTGTTGTTTGTTATTTGGTCTGTGATCCCTATTTAGTCAGATTCCAGTAAAAAGTTGTTTTCTCTTAAAAAAAAAAAATCCTCAAAAAATATATAAATATATAAAATGGGATTCAGTTTTACAAAGATGCAATTTACACACACCTTGTCAGAAGTACACCTTTAAGCCCCTATATCAAACCAAAATGAGAGGGGAAAAAAAATATAAAAGATTTCAAGCTACTGAGAAGGTTTATAATTTTGTACTGTCAAGATATGTACCTAAGCATTTTGTTCAAGCCCGAGGTATAAGCTCAATTTAGTGGCAACCTTAAGAGTAAGCTTCAGATATGCTTTCTGAAGATTTACACATCTGCAAAAGCTCTCCAGCCTGTACCACTCAAATCAGACACACAAAACTCCTCAGCTCACTCACTGCTGACTGTGGGCAGCTTTCCCCACATGGGTCTCCTTTTCAGCCATTCTCCTACCTTGACAAGAACACAACTACCTCACACCCAAAGCTTTCGGTTTTACCTGGTGCAAACCCACCTGATAATGTAACATAAACGTCTCCATCTGAACTCCCATGAATTTGGCTTTCACTTCGAAGTCTCCAACTTCTTCTGTTGGACTGATTTCAAAGATAACATTTTTAAACCTGTTGAAACACAACATCGTAAGGGTATGAGTTCCGTGTTCTCATGTAAAAATATTCTGTGAAATGCAGAAAGGAGATGAATAAAGTCTTCAAGAGTGAAAAGGCATACAAAATAAAGGTGCAAAGTACTTCTGCAGGTGAAGCAGTGTGGGATTGCTACTCTAAGTACCATCTACTTTGGGATCTGGAGAGAAGGGTGGCAGCCTCTCCTGGCAGCATTTGCTTTCCACTGGAAGAGGAACCACTGAGGAAGGCCACAAATGGCCTCTGAAGGGATGATGTCAGGAATCCTGTTGGCCTTCCATGTGGCCACTGCTGAAACCTAATGATAAAAGGAGAATCAAGAGGAAATTGGGGGCTTCCCTGGTGGTGCAGTGGTTAAGAATCCACTTGCAGGGGACACGGGTTCGAGCCCTAGTCTGGGAAGATCCCACATGTGGTGGAGCAACTAAGCCCGTGCACCACAACTACTGAGCCTGTGTGCCACAACTACTGAAGCCCGCTCACCTAGAGCCCGTGCTCCACAACAAGAGAAGCCACTGCAATGAGAAGCCCGGGCACCGCAATGAAGAGTAGCCCTGCTTGCCACAACTAGAGAAAGCCCACGCACACAGCAACAAAGACCCGATGCAGCCAAAAAAAAAAAAAAAAAAAAAAGTAAATAAATGAGAGAACTAATTACGTTCTGCAAGTAAAACGTTTAAAGAAATAAAGAGGATATCGGGCTAGAAAGAGGAGGAAAAGATGCATGTTTGAATCCATGCATGTCTGAGGACTGGAAGAGGTAAGTAAGCAAAAGGCGGGGCAGCGGGGGGTGGAGTGGGGATGGTCAGAATGAAAAGAACCAAGAGAGGAGGTTTTCTGAAAGGAGTAGGTGCTACAGATATAAACATACTGAGTACCATCAAATATAAACTACTATTACTGAAAATATTTAGGGTATCACTCACTCTGGATACCTTACATGCCCAGAAGTTTTAATGCACCAGAAGGTGGGAGTATGCTGTTCCCCAGGTGATCAAAGTGTGTCACCCCAGATTTCCAGAACTCAACTACAGAGCAAACTGATCTATTGTGAACAGCGCCGAGAACCATGAAGGATGCAAGAGGGCCACTAAGAAGCTAAGAAGCTAAACGAGAGGTTACAAAATCCATGTACTAAAACACATGCCTTTTACTCAATAGGAGACCCTTTATAAAGATGTTTATTTTACGTGATAAATAATTTTATTTTAACTGGTTTGGTTTGTCATCTGTTTCCTAAGCCCATGGTAGCAAATTAAAAAGAAGAGTCAAATAACAGTAGGCACTTGAACAGTAGTGGCAAATAATGACAAAAAAGAAGGGAGGAGATAATAAATTATAAAACAGATTTGAAAAATGGCATAAAGTGGTCAACTAAAACAAAACCTCAGAAGACCAAGGTCCCCAACTGAAAAAATGATCAGAGAAACCATACATAATAAGCCCTGTTTAAACACACACACACAGGGACTTCCCTGGTGGTTCAGTGGTAAAGAATCTACCTTCCAATGCAGCGGATTCGATCCTTGGTCGGGGAACTAAAATCCCACATGCTGCAGGGCAACCAAGCCCGCGTGCCGCAAACTACAGAGCCCATGCACTCTAGAGCCCCTGCGCCACAACTAGGGAAAGAAAACCCGCATGCCACAGCTAGAGAGAAGCCCCCACGCTGCAACTAGAGACAAGCCCTCGCGCCACAACGAAGTGAAAACCCGCATGCCACAGCTAGAGAGAAGCCCCCACGCTGCAACTAGAGACAAGCCCTCGCGCCACAACGAAGAGCCCACACGCAGCAACGCAAGATCCCGGGTGCCACAACTAAGACCCAACACAGCCAAAAATAAATAAAATAAATATTAAAAAACAAATAAACACACACTAAAAAACTCAACCAGAATTCTAAAAAGTGCAAAATGCTACCTTTTTATCTATTAAGTCAAAAATATCAAAAATTGTTTTATTACTCAATGATGGCAAAGAAGTAGTGAGGTAAGTAAGCACTTTCATACACATTTTAGACACTGCTAGAAAATACTTTGCAATATATATGAATTAAAAAAATTTTTCAACTGCTATGGAAAACAGTATGGCAGTTCCTTAAAAAATTAAAAATAGAATTATCATATGATCCAGCAATCCCACTTCTGGGTATACATCAGAAAGAACTGAAAGCAGGGTCTCAAAGAGGTATTTACACTTCCATGTTCATTGTAACATTATTCGTAATAGCAGAAAGTGGAAGGAGCCCAAATGTCCATCAATGGATGAATGAATAAGCAAAATGTAGTACACGTACACAGTGGAAAACTATTCAGCCTTGAAAAGGAAGGAAATCTGTCACAGGGTACAACATGCATGAACCCTGAGGACATCATGCTAAGTGAAGGAAGCCAGACACAAAAAGACAAGTATTGTATGATCCCACTTATATGAAGCACCTAGGGAGTCAAATTCATAGAAAGAGAGAGGAGAATGCTGGTTGCCCGGGGCTGGGGGGGAAGGGGAAATGGGGAGTTGTTATTTAATGGGTATAGTTTCAGTTTTATAAGATGAAAAGGTTCTGGATTGCACAACAATGTGAATATGCTTAACACTACTGAACTGTACAATTAAAAAATAGTTAAGATGGTAAATTTTATGTTTTGTGTTTTTTACAATAAAAAATATTTTTATACTCTGACCAAAAATTACATTTTTAGGCATCTATGATACAAAAAAAAAATAATAATCTGAGGTAGAATCAAAGATGTACATATAAAGGTGTTATCACATGTGTAATAATGTAAAAAGTAAAATCAACTTAAAATGTTCTACAACAGGTAAATGGCTAAATTAAAACTACAATATGGAATATTATGTGGTCATTAAAAAGGATACCTTCAAACTATGTGAAAAATGCTCACAATGTTATGAGGAAAAAGCTGGATACATGACTATAAACAGTATCATCCCAATTTATGTTAAAAAAATAGGAAGGTAAGTAAGTAATCATAGATAACCTTTATGTGAATAGAGGCACAGAAGAAAATATACTAAAATGATATCAGTGGCTATCTTTGGCTTGTTGGATTATAGGTGCTTTTTCTTTTTCTTTACCACATTTTCAAAGTTCAACAGTGAATACATATTATTTTAGAATCAGAAAAATATAAAAGATTTTTGAAGCAAAATTAAAAAAAAAATTTAAACAGACACAGTAACAGAAAGCTCAGCTGCCTGAGATCACAGGGTTGACTGAGCAGGTACTCAATAAAATGCTTGTTAATGGCAGCTGGGCCAGGACCTGAGGGAGGATGGTCAGGTCAGGTCAGGTCCATGAACCACATGTAAAGCAAGCTGGTGCTTCCCAGAAAAGAAGATGAGGGTAAGCCCCTGGTTCATGCCTCAAGTGGAATAAAGTACACTCCTCTTCTTATTATTCTTTATTTATCCTTGGTTTGGGCACAGAAAAAAAGAAAAATGGAAGGAATGGCTTCCTGCTTTAAAGAGGAAAAGTAGGATGTCCTGAGACAAATGTTCCACAAACAAGGAAAAGAAATACCTCTCTTCTATGACAGGCAAATTAACTCTGAGTATTAGGCCAAATTCTGTACATAATTAATTACTTATTTTAATTAATCAACTATAAACACATATAAAATATAAAAATGATTATCCAGATAAGAGAAATAAAGTCAATAAGATAAAGATATGACAAATAAAAAATCAACATATAAAACAAAGTTAAAAAGCAAATACTCACTGATTCACTTGCAGGTCCTCAATTTCCAGAAGAACTCCTTTTTCATGTAGTCTTGCTGCCGTGTATTTTAGAGAAATCTTTTTGCTTTTCTTTCCTTTCATTTCCCTAGGCTTTTTGGAGACCCTGTAAAAATCACATTATGTCATTTTCTATAGGTAACTATCTACTATGAATCTTTGTTGGTAACTCAAGGATATGAGGTCAGAAAACAAACTTCCCATACACAAGCATAAGTAACAAACCAATTCTAAAATGGCAAATAAATGCTAGGATTCGCCTAAGCAATATCTCTGCAAAACAGGGAAACATTACTAAATTGCTTTTGCCTTTGATTTAAATTATACATTTGAGAACACACGATGAATCTGACAGTGTCTGAATCCTTCTACGTCCCTCTCAGAACCTAAGCACCTAAAGTAAGTGTGAGGGCTTCTAATGCCAGCCTGAGGGAACTGTACTGAACCCCAAGGGAGTCACTCTAAGGCCCTTGGCTGTGCAGAGAAAAAATAAAAATATTTTAGAATACGAAATTTTTAAAAGCATTTAAGCCAGCATAGCAATTACAGAGGAATGGGCGCAAGGAAAAAGAAACAGATGTCAGAAGGTTGTTGGGATAATCAAGGCGAGAAATGGTAAGAAGAGTAAGCAAAGGAAGAATACAGATGAATGAGAATGGTATCTGGGACTCTCAAGGGAAGGGTCTCAAGAACTGGGGCAGAAAAGCTGGTAGTTGTGTAAAAGGTAATAAATCCTTATGGCTGGCAACTGAAATATCTATCAAAATCACAACTGCACAAAAATCTTAACCCAGCAATTACATTTCTAGAAATCTGTCTTCAAAAACATGCCTACAGGGGCTTCCCTGGTGGCGCAGTGGTTGAGAGTCCGCCTGCCGATGCAGGGGACACGGGTTCGTGCCCCGGTCTGGGAGGATCCCACATGCCGCAGAGCGGCTGGGTCCGTGGGCCATGGCCGCTGGGCCTTCGCGTCCGGAGCCTGTGCTCCGCAACAGGAGAGGCCACAACAGTGAGAGGCCCGCGTACCGCAAAAAAAAAAAAA
>NW_020175400.1:1153945-1262027 GCF_003031525.2 Neophocaena asiaeorientalis asiaeorientalis | reverse complement strand
GGGGGGGCCAAAAAGAGGGGGGGCCCCGGGTCCAAAAAAAAAAAAAAAAAAAAAAAAAAAGGAACCAGGGATGCTTGGAGAAATAGCTAATTCCAAGCCCAGGGAGGGAAAAGCACAAATTGAACCAGAAACATCTTGTGCCACAAAGTCAAGAAGTGCCCAAAGAATGATGGGGACATTTCAAAAGGACACAGGCACCAACTCTGCAAGATGGGTTAGGTGGACCTGATTTTTACCACTTCACAACAGCCCTGTCTTACTCCATGAAGCCTTCAGGGAGGGAGAGGAAAAGCACAGACACAAGAGTAAGCAAGCTATAGAGAGGGGAAGCTGATGTGGCAAAATGTTAAGTACAAGTGAATCTAGGTGAAAGGTATATGGGTGTTCATTGTTCTATTCACTGAAACTTTCTGGGGTTTCAAAATGAAAAGTGTGGGGTAAATAATAAACTAATCCTTCTAATAAGCAGAACCTGTGCTTAATCACTTCACCTCTCTGGATTTTCAATTTCCCTCCCAAAAAATGGGCAGGCTGAATGGTTTGTGGCCAGCAACAAGGAGGCTGCATCAGATCTTCCTTGGCAGCTGAAAAAAAATCAAGGTCTGGGAGCCTGTGTCCAGGAGGTGTAGAGGCCAGGGAATCGAATTGTTTATGATGTTCCTTAAGTGATTTTTGAGGCCCAACCTGGTTTGGGGGCCACTAAATGATCCCTTTCCCAGATTCTTTAATTTCTAGAGCCAAGAAGATATTTTGGAACACAGGATGCTTAGAAATAGGCATCCTTGAAATCCTCCACACATTATTTATTTACATCATACCATAACAAATGGGACTAGGAAATTACACAAACAATTAGAAGAAAAATAAAGGACTATTGCAATAAATAGATCCAGTGTGTTGTAAATAAAATTTTCCTATGTCACTTCAGTTGCCTCTACTTCTTTTTCCCCTGACATTGACTCTTCAAAATAAAATACTCACTTGCCCTTGCTGGCTAAGTTATCCAAGCAGGTTTTGATGTAGCTTTTATAGTAGTCCACCTGCTCTCCATAAAAGGTGGCCTTAGAGTTCAGAGCAGCGTACGTCTGCTGCAGTTTCACCAGTTCAGCCTTTCTCCTCTGTCGGTATCTCCGCTGATTCCGAATATCCTGAGACATAATTATTAAAATTACAAAAATAATATCGTGTGCTTCTTGAATCATTAACACTAGAACCCAGCAGCGCTTAACTTTGCCTTGCTTGACCACACATTTTTAATAGACAGCAATTCTTTTTTTCTTACTCATCTCGAAATTTTTTAAAGATTTTTGCCCATATATCTGGAGAAAACCATAATTCAAAAAGACACGTGCACCCCAATGTTCACTGCAGCACCATCTACAATAGACAGGACATGGAAGCAACCCAGATGTCCATCAACAGAGGAGTGGATAAAAAGATGTGGCACATACATACAATGGAACACCACTCACCCATAAAAAAGAACGAAATAATGCCACCTGCAGCAACATGGATGGACTTAGAGACCATCATACTAAGTGAAGTAAGTCAGACATAGAAAAGCAAACATCATATGATATTGCTTATATGTGGAATCTAAAAATGTTAGCAATTTTATGTTCAAAAATTAGCAAAGAAATTCGGATCTCATCAATTTTTTTCCCCCTTTCTATTTAATGAGGCAGGGAAATGTGTTACTTTTACAGACCTCCACATTCTCATAATTGATTTGCAAAGCTGGTTTAAACCTCTTAAATATGTTGTCAGGAGAGGGAGAAAAAGATAACTTTAATATAACAATTACCAAGCTTGCAGTTGTGCATGGTGTGATTTTAGGGCGACAGCAGAGAATGCCTAAACTTCTCAGCCTGCGCCAGAGCCCCTTACTTGAGAAGATTCACACAAATCAAGGATTTGATGATCAACTTGATGTTAATTTATATTTCACAGTAATCATTAAAAAGATCTTTAAGGCCAAAGACAAACTGAGACATAGGAAGCTCTAATTAAGGTTTTCTCCCTACTAATTTAATTTAGGCCATGGAGTAAGCCATCGAAGGGCAGGCTAGGACCTCATATTGGAAGAGTCAGAAACGATTCCCCAGAGGAGAGGACTCTAATCTCCTCTCCTGAAGGTACATTGAACTGAAGGTACGTTGTCACCGGAACAGCTACTGTCTCCTCACAAGCCTCTGAGACAGCTTTAAACGTGGCCAGGCCATCACTGTCCCCCAAATGCCGTACCCTGGCAATGTCGTTGATCAGTTCCTGGTATCTGTTCTTTGGGTCCACGGTGCCAAGCTCTGTTAGCTTCTTCAAGCCTGACTGGATCTTCTCCTTCTTCTCCTGAAGAGTGAGGTTGCTGTCTTCCTTTGCAGATTTTGACTTTTTCATCTTGTCAGGAGTTTTGGCGTCACGGATAGCACGTCTCTGCATGGCCCTCTGGTGTTCTGCTTCCTACAGTAAGAAAAAGAAGTTCGTGGCAAAGTCTCCACACTGAACCACACTTGAATTTATAAAGCTCTCAAACTCTATTCTGGGGGACTTCCCTGGTGGCGCAGTGGATAAGACGCCGTGCTCCCAATGCAGGGGGCCTGGGTTCGATCCCTGGTCAGGGAACTAGACCCCATGTGCATGCCGCAACTAGGAGTTCACATGCCATAACTGTCTGACTCCAGTTTATGCATGCAGCAAAGGAGCCTGCATGCCACAACTAAGGAGCCCGCCTGCCACAACTAAGACCCGACACAAGCAAGCAAATAAATAAATAAATAGTTAAAACAAACAAACAACTCTATTCCAGAAATAGAGGGGAACAAACTTACCCCCACCCGACAACTGACAAAGAAACTGCATGAAGCAGAGGCAGCTCTCTTCATCTAGAAGAGAAACATCTATGAAGTCAGATGTTGGCTTCTTAGGGCTTCTTTCCTGGACAGGAGATTGGACTCCACTGGGTACAAAACCCCTCGTTTTTTCCCTATCACACTGGGGACATGGAAATCATTTAATTTTATTTGAAACCCGGCTTGATGAACGTTATAACCACACCAATGCAACACCAGTGGTCAGTAAATTCTTGCTCATCCTTTTTGCTACCTCGTCCCAGCTGAATCACGCTCAAGCCTTCCCTCTTTCAAACATGCTGCAAACGCCAGTAAAGAGACCCTTCTCATATCTGCTCTGTCTCCTAGTCACCAACCAACGTTTGTCTGTTATGTTCCCACACAACAAACGATCCACACTTGCTGTTGCAGTCTTTCAGCACTTTCCTCGCAGTCTGGCTTCTCTCACCAATTCTCGTTACCATTCCGCCCATCCCCAATCCAGTGCTTTTTCTTAGTTGTTGCCTTGATCATCTTCTCTGCACTTTTTCCTTGCCCTAAGCATGCAGCTGGTACCTCCAAGTGTCCCATGGTCATTTCTTTGTAAATGTTCTCTCTCAAAACTTCAATGATCACCTCTATGCTGATAGATCCCAGCATATGGCTAAGGCTCTGGTACCATATTTTGAACTGTTTTTTACTAGGGATGTTTACATTTGGAAAGGTTTGTAGTTCAGACTTGTAATTTTTCCCGAACTGGTGCAATTCCTTTCCCAACATTCCCTTTTCTTCTAATGTCAAAACTACTCTTCATCAGATAACGCAAAGAGCATAAACTGGAGTCAGACAGAACCTGATTCAAGTTTGGTTCTGCCACTACAAGTGAATGATCTTGGGTGAGTTATTTAACCTCTAGGGGTCTTAGTTTTGTCATCTGTGAAAGGAGGATGAAAAGACTCACCTCATAGGGATAGTGCAAGGATTACAGGAAAGAACACAGGTGAAAGCACCAAACTAATAGCAGATTCTCAGTAAAGACCAGTTCCTTCTTCCCTACTTCAAACTTCCTTCCAAGTTAAACCAGTTGCAGTTACTGGTTATGTCTCTTTTCCTGCCCATCACACACAACTAATGAGTAATTAGTCATAGCATCTAAAAGCTGACAATTCATTTAAAACTGGTTTTCAAATAGTCCTCCCTGCAGCCTTAAGGGTTTCCCAGGGATGCCACGAGTCCTGGAGGGTGGGCTTCCAAGGGCCCATCCCTGGGGCTGCCAGAGTAGCTCCAATTTTACCTCTTTTATATGTTGGGCTTCCAAATACATTGTTACTTAATGAAAAGGATTCCCATGCTCAAAAAATTGAAAACGAATGACTTACTTTTCTCATTTTATAAACATGAAACAGAAGGCTTAAACATGACCCATCCGTCCCTCCCCACTGCCGTGCCACCCCTCACCCAATTGGACCTGGAACCCTGTCACACACACAGGTGACTCAACTACCATCTGCTCTGACAGCACTGCAAAATTAATCAATATCAAATGGTCCCAAAGGTTACAAAGGCCCTATACTCCTATCTCTCTGGTGCAAAATTCCTAAGTTTTGGGTTCTACATAATTTGTCCTCACGTTTAATTTCTCACTACTCACCCTCACCCACACCTTCATTCCAGATATGCAGGTCTGGTCACATCATGCTCTGCCCTCCCTTGTGCCTCTGTTCACGGGGACTCCCCGGTCTAGAACGTCCCTCTTGTCGTACATGCATGTTCTTTGTAAGCTTGGTTCAAGTCCCATACCTCCCTGATGCTTTGCTCCTCACTGGACTCTTGCTTTAATTTCTAGCATTTTTAGGGCCAAAACCATAGTGAATTTTCAGTGGTTTTCTAACTGTTTCAGGGGCATATGTCACACGTCTCCAACTAAGTTCACGGAACTTAAGAGCCACATTCTATTCTTTTCTCCTATCTACCAAGGCACTTAACAAAATTCTAACTATATAGTATTCAATAAATTACTGGGCAGACTCACTGATTCTGCCTCAGGTTAAATTAAAGCACACACACAGACTGCATGTAAGTGCCAGTGAGCTTTGTGCCCTAGAAACAACCACCTCTGGATTTAGGAACCAACAACTTTCTCAATAAGCCCTAAATGCCACCACATCCAGGCCCACCTTCCAGTGACCACCTCTCGCCACCTATGTCCCACCTCCTCAGCCTTGTCACGTGCCTATCACAGGAGCACCTATGCATCTTACTGTGGTACCTGGTAAACCCCCAAACTTTACCTGTTCACTGGTGGCTGGTGTTTCTAGGATTTCAGTCAAGGTCTCTCCCGGCTGGAACCGGATGACATCCACAATCAAACGTTTTGTACTAAAAGGAGGTGTGCAAAGCATTTAAACATTAGCAGGTGTCCTGCTTCCTTCGAATGGACCTCAACAGGAGCAGAGCAAACACTACCTCACAGAGTCCCACTGGGCAGCCCTAATGCAAGGTACGCAAAGTCCCAGGCTTACTTACACAGTTATGACAGAGTGAGTACCAAGGTTAGGATTTCCAAGCTACAAATTCATTTCAGCATCTTATTAGCAAATAAGGCAAGTAAGCCCTGTGTCAAGTATAATACATGAGGTGACTGGAAATGTATGAGGCTTAAATGGCTGAGATGATCATTTTAGGGATGAACAAGAGGACTCATTCACCAAGACCAAGGGACAGAAGGGATCACTGGGCTACACTTACTCCATTCCTCCTCCTTCCAATACTCACTTCAGTAAGATGGTCCGAGCGTCCATTTCTGCATTCTCATCTCCAGGCACATCAAACTTGTTGGTCAGTGTGAGGGACACTTCTGTCTTAGCGAGTGCCTCCTTATTTGGGTCATTTAAATTGCCAGAGCCTTCTCCTAAAGTTTTGGGAGGGTAGAAAGAATCAATACCGTAAACAGAGGAGACATTGGAGAGCAGATAATAATTCAAGTAAAAGATAATGCAAGTTTAAGAAGGTAGTTGAATAAGCCTATATGTACACTGTGGTGAGGACACCTTTTACTGAGAAATAAAATATTATGCCAAATGATAAAGGCAAAGGATCCATAATAAAATAACTTAACAAATGTTTGAGAAATCATTTCAACGCTGTAACATTTCTCTCTCAAAATACTCTGTTCAGGAACTTCCCTGGTGGCACAGTGTTGACATTCCACACTCCCAATGCAGGGGGCCCAGGTTTGATCCCTGGTCAGGGAACTAGATCCCACATACATGCTGCAACTGAGAGTTCGCATGCCACAACTGAGGAGCCCACCTGCCACAACTGAGCCCGCCTGCCGCAACTGAGGAGCCTGCCTGCCACAATTAAGACCCAGTGCAACCAAATAAATAAATATTAAAAAAAACACTCTGCTCATTTCCTTTATAGGATTTATAAATTTCTAGTTACATGATTATATGTATCTATGCATTTAAAATGATCTCTTCCACTGGACTTCAGTTCCTAACAGATAGGGATCACATCTGTTTTCTTCCCTGATGTGTATTCAGAGCTTGAACAGTGTAGAAACAGAGAAGGTGACAATTACAGCACTCCTGCCAATCTCCTCTCTCAGCTTCTGGGCAGTTAAGTCAGAACTTTACCTATTAGGGACTCGATGGTGGGCACATCGCCAAGGTCATCCAGCAGCTCATGGATTGGATCATTGTGCTCCGGGGCAATGGCATCCTGGTGATCTAACAGGAGCTGCATCCAACATCCAGGGATCAATTCCATTTACACACTCAACCCACTAGCCCCCATCCCCATCCACAATGCCTAACAGCGCAAAAGAGGTTAGATAACAAAACTCCCATATTCAAAGAACTGAAAAACCAATCCTCAACAAACTAACCCAAATAAACAATATGATATATAAAGCAACACATTGGCCCGTGATGAATGACATATGTTACGACATATGAAGAGGAAATACTGGTATTCTCTCAACCTTACAGATATAAAGGATTTAAACGTACCCTATATAAGAAAGAACAAGGAAACTCACAGACTTCAATATCCAAGTCATCAATATTCCCTACAACCAGTTCAAATGACTCACATTCATACTTTTACTTAAAGTTTCCAGTATATAATATCTTTTAATTCAGAAAAAAAGTGCATCAGATCAACATTATCATTATTTTAGGGGTATTCGGCAAAGCCTTAATAAGCTATTACCCCAGGTGACGTAGTCAGAAATGACAATCCCTGAAATTTCATTTTATTTCCTTATTTCCTGTTCTATATGCCCCCAAGGGGGGATGAATTATAAAAAATTGGGGAGGGGGGAGGAAGTACCCAAGGGAAAATCACTCAAAGGTGACACAGGGGAAAAAGCTGGTATTCTGGATCATGTTAGAAAAGTAAGACAGAGGGCCAGGGTAAAAAAAAAGGACCAATAAAAACAGTATTTTATCAAGTCACTATGTCAGGGGTCACAATGGAGATTCTGAAGCCCAGCCATGGGGATTTTGATTCAGCTGGCCTGTGGTGGGGTTCAGGAAACTTCATTTTTAATCACCAGCCCAGATGATTCTGATGCAGGTGGCCTGGGGATCACTTCAAGAAAGTTAAGGACAATAAGCAAAGGAAGATAAACAACAAGGCAGATGTGATGTCAGTAAGATCAAACTGAGATCTCTGGCTTCCAGAGATAGCAGGCAGCAGCCAGAGAAGGCAATTAAGACAGAGCAATGAAATTAAATCATTAAAGAAAAATACTTACAGTGTGGGTGTTGATGATTTCACCAATGGAAATGTAGATCACAGGTTTGGTGAGGGTCACTAAATCAGAGTACTCATCCACATTAAATTTATCCTGAAGCTCTGGGACATCACAAGCAGTTTGGAAAAACCGTCTGAAAATAAACACAGGAGCCAGGCCCCAACAAGTGACACATGTGTGAGAAGTTGATGAAGGACATCCCACAAACCTCTGGGGCAGTGAGTTCAAAAGAAGCCAGTCAAGACAGTTAATTCTAGAGAAACTGCTGCACGTTCGTTGTGCTTGACGGCCTTGGGACGTTGGTTCTCTTTCCACTTCGTTTTAGTTCTACCCACAAGAACTGTTCAACCATAATTTAAAACAGTTCTCAAACACCTGCGTTGTTAGCAGAACCAACTTTCTAAGACAATGTCCCGAACTCGAACTCTCAACTGAATGTTTAATTTACAAATATTAAAAGCACTCTCCAATTCTTCTCTGGTTACAAAGTAACACGTGCCTAACGTAGACCATTGTTTCTAAGTGAAGTACAGTCTATTTCATGGGAATACATTTTAATAGCTCAAACATCCTCTTCATCATCCCCTAGGGCTCTGAGCACATGAGATGTATACAACACTGCAGTCCAGGGAATGCTGGGTGTGGTATTTAATCTTGTCTTTACCTTCAGAGTTAGAAACACGCCCACAGAATCTTTCAAGTACCTTGTCCCTTTCCCCTTACCTGAATTTCTGGTAGGACTGGGAAAGATATTCGTTAATGATGCTTAAGTGAGCATTATCTCCCAGAAACATCTTATTGGAAGCTGCATGCTGAAGCATCTTTGCAATGGAGCCAAGATTTCGGCGTTGGTCTGTGGTAAGCTGGCCTCCTGCTGACAGGTCGATGATGTCAAAGGCATCAGGAGCAACAATGGCTGGATTCATGTATCGATAGTAAAGCAAGTTACCAATAATCTGGGAACAGAGGAAAAAGAAATGGGTGTTAAAAACCATTCCACCAAGTAAGCCATAAATGACTTTGCTAGCCAAGAAAACCAGAAAATGTGGTCCTGTGAGAAAAAATTAAACACTACACACACACACACACACACACACACACACACACACTTTCCCTCAAGGCCTGAAACTAAAATGACCAAACAGCCCTTGGCTGGATGCAGAAAAAAAGAAAATGAGAACAGAACTGAAAATCACGACAATGAAAGAGCAGATTCAGAAGGTAAAAATGATAGACTTAAAGCCTGTTACTGAGCATTTTAGGGCATCCTTTGTTCACATACCATGGCAGCAAATAAGGCTGCTGTCAACCACATGCACTTTTCATTTTCAGGCAGATGGGCTTTCATTTTAAGAAGCTAATGAACATAGCTAAAATAAATCCTTGAACACGACCTAATTAGCAGAGCATAACCTGTCCAACCCCCATCATCCTCATGCTGAAGACTTCAAAGGTGCACAAGTTCATGCCTCTGAAATTAAAGTCACTCAACACACATCTCTTCCACAGAAGAATTCAAGGACAGTCACAGCATTTCCCCTGGAGTTTCATTCAGAAAAAAATAAAATTAATTCACCTGAACAGAAAGTCTAGAATCGAGGCCTCACTGTAGGAAAGCACAGAACTAGGAGAGAAGAAAAAAGCATTCAGATTAAAAAAAAGAAGAAGAAGAAGGAAAAAAAAAAAGGAGGGAGCATAGCTGAGCAAGAAAGAATTATCAGCAACAGCCTTAGTGGAAACAACTGTGCTTGCTACCATTCACCTGGCCAGCAGCAGAGGGAGCAATTCTTCAGCGAAAAGATAGGACTCAAAGAAATGTATCTCAAGACAGGAAAATCCATCTTCTCTACTTGTTTGAGGTCTGTGTGCCATTCAAACAACACAGGAACTATATAGGAACTAAAAGAGGTATGATTTACTATTTACAAACACTTTCAAAATCTCACAATCAACGGCAAGCTACTGACAAAATCTAGGTTAAGGTCCTTAATGAAAGTCTAAGGTCAGGCCTAGTCTTAGAACTTTTTCCTCAAAGGGCTATTATTGGTAGGGCAAGAATGTGCCAGCTTTCAGTCTCACCTTCAGCAGCTCATCTTCACCAGCATCAGGGAACTTCTCATGTAATGAGTCCTTCAGCACTTTGGCAATGAAGCGCATCCCGTAACTGTGGGGTGGACAAAACGTAGTGAGAAGGGCCGGGGAGCAGAAGGCCACTAATTCTGGGCTCAACAGGGGGTCACAGCTGACAGCACTCACGGGATTTTGTCCACAGAGCTGATGATGGCTGACAGGAACTTGTCCGTCACGGCCCGCATGTTCCTGATGGAGTTGTCTAACCGTGTCCTGACTTCTTCATGAGCCAGAGCCTGCTCTGGGGTCACATCATAGGGTAGTTTGCTGGGAAAGCAGAAATTATCCCCATGTATGTTAGACCAACAGCCAGGAACAGCCTGAGGCGAGACTGTGTCTTTCATAAACAGAAAGACCCAGAGAGAGTAGATAATTTTGTTGTGCTCGTAGAGCTGGTAAATGGTGGGGCCAGAATTGGGGCTCAGGTTTTCAACTGTGAATTGGGTGCCTTGAACTATGTGCCAGGCACTTGGGATAAAAGGTATTGGAGACATGAAAGCTTCTCGAGTCTCTCACAGTCTGGTGGAAGAGACACACAAATAAGTATCTGTAAACACACTGCACTACAAAGAAGCAGCTGACCAGAAGTGCTACAGTGCCGCAGAGAAGAGGCTTCGATTCAGACTGGAGGAATCAAGGAAGACTTCCATAAGGAAGGGACATATGAACTCAGGAAAAAGGGAGAAGAAGCGTCTTCTGGGAAGGAAGATCAAATGCAAAGAAAGGGAAGAGGAAGGAGAAATGAGGGTGGAAGAGTAAACAGGGGCCAGATTATGGGGGGCCCTGTATATGATGCTAAGAAGTCTGGACTTTCCTAGAAGCCACAGGAGCTATTAAGAGACAGATCTGAATTTTGAGGAGGATTGCTCTGATCCACCATGAGAAATGAACTAAAGATGGACAGTCACAGATGAAAGAGCTAGAAGACTAGTGCTACAGCCTGATCAAGAAATGATGAGAGCATGGGACTTCCCTGGTGGTCAGGTGGTTAGGACTCTGTGCTTACACTGCAGGGGGCGTGGGTTCGATCCCTGGTTGGGGAACTAGGATCTTGCATGCCACGTGGCATGGCCCAGCCCCCAAAAATATGATGAGGGCATGAACAAGGATGCAAGCAGTGGGGACCAAGGAGACAGATCTGAGAGATATTAAGGAGACACAATCAATGGGACATGGTGACCCTTTAGGTACTGGTGAGGGAGCTGACAGTTACATATAGGAACTGAAGCCAGAGGAGCTGACGAGATCATTCAGGAGAAGGCCCTGAGTCAGAAGGAACTGACAAGAGAATAGCAGATGTGCTAGAACACTGGGCCTAGGCTTAATCAAGAAGGAAACAAGGACAGGAGGGAGCTGAAAGACAAAAATGAATTGCAGGGGTCCCAGTGTGGTACTTTCAATGAGGTCAAAAAGCAGTAATGATTATCTTGGTGGCCTAAATCCAATCACAAACGTCCTAATAAGAGAGAGGCGGAGGGAGATTTGGTGCACACAGAAGAGGAGGCAATGTGGTGACGGGGGAGGGCAGGCAGAGACTGGAGTGATACAACCACAAGGCCAGGAATGCCAACAGCCACCAGAAGCTGAAGAGGCAGGGAATGGATTTTCCACTAGAGCCTCTGGAGGGAACACAGCCTTGCTGACACCTGATTTCACCCCTTTAATACCAATTTCAGATTTCTGGCCTCCAAAACTGTGAGAAAATAAATTTCTGTTGTTTTAAGCCATCAAGTTTGTGGTAATTCATCCCAGGAGCAATAGGAAACTAATACCAGCAAATAAGGACACAACTCCATTCGTCATATGGTAGCTGAATTACAAACACTGGTAGACTATGAACACAAAGATTCAGCAAAAATTAACAAAAGCATTCTGTCTGAAACAATTGGCTGTATTGAATTTATAACGGCATTTATATTTTGTAAGTTATGTACTTTACATCTTTTATATCAGTAAAATATAACTGTATACGTATATGACATTTTTAAAAAGGTAGCAATGAGCAAAGAGAATGTGTTAAACTAAATGGGTGTAGTCAGAAAACAGAATATTAAATTTCAAAGATTTTAGAGGTGAACACTGCCAAGAGGGACAACGTCCCAGTTTGCTATGAGTTTCGTGGCTGAAGCTCAAGGATCCGTGATGCTTACATGCTGCATGGGCTCCCACCACATACCACTACACCTCCCAGTTATCCATATTTTAAAAAATGTGTTAAAATCAATTTCCATTTTATGAAAAGCAAAATAAGACACGTTTCTGATAGGCACCTACAAGAAAAAATCTTGAAATACCTACTGGAATTTTGATCTAAAAATGACCAACTCATGGACCGGCAGAGGAAGTATCTTAGTACCCTTGAGCCTGTGTCCGTGGGGCTCCCATCTAGGGATGCCCTGAGCTTCAGTCAAACCTTCCCAGTCAACTACTGCAGTTGGCTGACCATATTCCAGGATTTGGGCCTGGTGCAGGTCAAAACAAAAATGGATTTTCCATCACACCCAGCAACGATCTGACTCTTGGGTGACAGGCTGACACAAAGCAGAGAACCAATCAGGGTTGGTTTCCACACGATTCCCAATAGGGGATAAGCCCTTTGTAGGAGTGAGCAGAATGTTCTGTTCTCTATCCAGGGTAACGTCCCCCTTTGCCTGGTGTCCAGGTACGTGGAAAGCAGCATTACTCAACATGTAGACCATTCTACCAATCAGTCCAAGACAGGATAAGGAGCTTGAGCCAGAATGTAATCAACTTCAGAATGGATACTTCCTTCATTGAGAAAGTCTTGCTATGGAAAAAAATGTCAGCTGAACTAAACAGTGTGTTTAGCAACACTGATGATCTACAGTTACTGGCCCACAGATCAAACTCTGAGTAGCAATCATATGGAGAGCTACTCCTCCCCTGTCCTCACCCAAGCTGGATAAAAATATTTTAAACCTTTTGGCCCTCTGAACTGTATTTTCCCAGCATTTCCCATATTCTACTGACACATTTTTCCTTTGGATGTGTTAACGCTGATGGTGAAAACTACCGCCCTGGCACAGAACTCTCCTGGATTATGTTAATTTAGTTAGTCCAACTCTCAGTATTCCAGGGCAGCTCATCATTCGCCCACACCAGCTCCTCTTCCCTTTAATGAAACACAGTGATCTCACTCAGATCTGTGCGAGTCTTCTCATCCAACTGCATCTCTGCTGGTGCCCAGTGTCCTTCCAGGTCCTAGACTCTCCCAAGCTCCTTCCACCTGACAGCATCCAGACATGAAGACTCTGCACCTAGCTCTTAGCAAAGCTGGCCCCACTGTACCCTTCAGGCCTCCACCATGTGATGGTTCACCTTCTCAGGGAGGCTCTCCCTAACCCCTCTAAGTTAGCTCCCTTTTGAATTCTCCATTACAGTTCCCTACAAAACATCACGAAACTCCCCTCAGTTTGCAACTTTATTTCTATGTACCTGTGTGTCATCTCTCCCACGCAATAAACTATGAACAGAGGGCAGGGAGCATGTCTTCTTCATTCATTACTGTATGTCTCATTCGTTATCATATTATTGTAGGTGTATCTAACACAGTGTCTGGCACTTAGTAAGTACTCAGTAAATACTTGCTAAATAAGTGAATAAATTACCAAGTCAACTACTTAAAGAAGGGGTTTCTAAGGAAAACCTATTTAAGCAATTACTAATTTATAAATCAAAGAAATGTTAACTGCTTAAAAAAGAGAGAGAGAAAATAATAAAAACATGAAAGAAAAGGTGTTGTGGTTACCATACCTTGCCTCTCCTGTCTGAGACTCCATCTGATTAACCCAAGATTTGTAAATATCCACAGGGTCAGTTTTGATATTGAGAGATTTGTCATCCATAATCTCCTTAACCACCGGGGCCAAGATCTGTCTCAGCGCATTCTGGCCCCTGGCCCCACGGTTGAAACTTACAACCATCTTAATAACTGTAGGATTTCCTGTCACGATTTCTTGAATCTGATCTACTTTTGACCTATAAAACATAAATACAAATTCAATTCAAACTAATCACAAATCTACCAACCTAAAGATCCTTCCTACTTAAAGATCCCATCTCCTAAAAACAGAAATATGATAGTTGGAAGGAAAGGGTTACAAGCTCTTTCTCTAGAAACACTCCCCAACACTCATCTGAATACCGCACCTTCCTGTTGTTGTTGCAAACTCAATCATAGGAACATGATCAGGTCCTTCATTAGCTAAAGATGTGAAATCTTCACGTTTGGACCAGCTTTTAAAAAATTCTATCTTAATACAGAATATTCCTAAAACTAATTTAGCAAATCTCTATCACCTCCCCAGAAACAGCGACACTTTATATTAGTGTTTATTATATTAGCTTATAATTAGCATATTAGTTTATATTGTGTATATATTATTAGTTCATATTGGTATACAGTATATATATAATTAATATATAATTAATTTGTATTTTCAGTATAATTAGTTTGTGTGAGTGCATAATCTACATTATTACATTATAAAAGGTAAATGCTTCTTTAGAGTAAGTATCTCACACATGTCACAGTATTGAGAAAAGGCACAGGCAGGCCTGAATCTCAAACTATGAGCACCTATGACGGTGGGGAGGGGTCCCATGTATGCCCTGCAGAAATCTGTCCGTACTTGATTTCCTCCTGCAGTGCTGTCTTAAACAGCCGCAGGAGCAGGTACTCCTCTCGCTGGTTGGATGCATAGTTGTAGAGTGTGAAGATTACAGAGTCCATGAATTTGGTAGACTTGTTCTGGGGCATCTGAAAAATCAGCTTCGCCAGATAGGTGGGGTTGGTCTGAAACAAAAGCAAGGGATAAGTAATTTCTAGATGACATGAAGGCTGGCACAAATATTCAAGATTTTTCAGCTTGAAGGATTAGAAAGTACCTGAGTAATAAAGAAAAATAAGAATGCCCTTTGCTCATCTCTCAGTGGAAATCAGAAGGACTTTCACAGAGATCTATGCATAAGCTTTTCTTGAGAAAAGTAAATTAACTAAATTTTACAATACTAATTCCAGGAGCCACTCACCTGCAGTAAATAAAACAGGTGTTGATATGCTTCCAACTTCTCTCTCTTCTCCTTGCTCAAAGCCTTGAGACCTCCCTTCTGTTTATTTAACATCATCATATCAGACAACTGTTCCTTATTTTTTTTGGTAAGTTTTTTACTGTGGGAAACCACGTCCTATAAACAAACACATATACATAAATCAAAAAGCTTTCAAAGATGAAACTCTGGGCATTATGGAAAGGTCTTTTAGCACCTAAAAACTTTCATGAAGGTCTACTGTACTGGCAGATCCCCTAAATATTTTAGATTCACTACACTGTACCTTATTTTCAGTACATCAATCAAATCCATTCCTACTTCCATCTTCCTATAAAGAACCTCATCTATAAAAATGTCCATTGATTCAGGAAACCAACTTCTAGGAATCTATCTTACAAAGTCTTAAACACAATAAAAGCTACATATACATTGAAACATTAACTGCAGTGTTATTCCGTAATAATAAAAGTTGAAAATGTCAAATAGTCTAGAAAAAAAGAGGTAACTCAGATTATTTCCTGATAAATCATTACACTGCCACTAAAAATAATATTTATGATGACTTAACATATGGAAAGTATCTTATCCTCTATATTAAATTAAAATGTAGGATATAAAATGATTGTTAGGGTAGTGGAATTATGGGATGGTTTTTATCTACTTTTCTCTATTTAAAATTTTGTGATTAAATCACTTGATTTCTTATTTAGCTTAAAAAAAAAAAATGTATGGCGTTCGCTGAGAAGAAAGCCAGCCTCCTAATCCCTCCCTGCAAGTCTCCTAGGGAGAGACAGGGGTACCAAGCAGGACAATGTACCCCAAGGCCCTTACTGGCACTGGACCATACCTGTAGTGTAATTTTATTTTTCACTAGCAGTCCAATTTTGATATCCATGAGATTGAGGTCATTCTCCAGCTGCTGGTTAGAACGGATGAGGGTAATGACCTCTTCCCTCATCTTCATAAGATCAAGCTCCTCCTGAAAATCCTGGTCACTTTGGTCAAGCAGGTGGACAAATTTTCGGACCACAACCATAGGGGGATCCTCAGCATTGACTGACAGAAAGAAAGCATGTGTCAGACGAGGAATGGAAGCATCAATAAAATGGAAAACATCAGCACTGTCTTAAAAAAAAAAAAAAAAAAGCTCTATTCACACATAAGGTATTTGTTTATTTTTGAGATGTGCAAAGACAACCACCAAGTGCAGTGTTCCCAGTCATGCTATTGCTATGTTGTTATGTGGAAGGCGAATACAGCAAGCAACAAGACATCAAGTCACAGGTGAGCAATGGGGCTTAAGTCACAAACAGCACCCTGCCCCCCCAAGCCTTGCCTGCAGGACAAGAAAAGAGATCCGTGGAGAATACTCAGAACCTGACGGCTCTCAACCACTGCCTCAACTGTCCTCTGCTGAGCCACAGTTACTCACTGAGAGTCTTGTAGTCATCACGAGCTTTGTTTGCCCGAATAAAAGCCTGTATTTTGATAATGTCATTCATCTAAGAAACAAAAAAAAGAAATTCCTTTGTTGTTCTGTCCACCACAAACACAGCAAAACTAACTCTACTGGTCCTTGTTACCCAAGGGTACTCACATGGTCTCGGAAATACTGTAGGCGATCTCTGTAGCGCTTTCTAGCTTGATGCATCCTTGCCAAGGACTGAATCTGTGGAAAAGGAAAAGGTGGTCCTGGAAATTAGAAGAGCCCTTCATCTCCACACATATCATGCTCACGTCCCACGTTGAGAAACCCTGCCTGGGCTACACACCTTTATAACTTCATCTTTATGGGAGCGCAGGTAAGCTAAGCGGTCCTGATACGCCTTCTTCTGCTTGTATCCTCGCCACTGCGACTGAAACCATCAAACATTACATGCGACACATTATTTCCCAAGGGTCAGAGGAAGTTAAAAGATTCTGTCTTGAGATACCATCCAAGTGCAATTCATGATGCAGCTTTAAAAAGGATCACGTCCACCAGTGACAGGGGAAGGGGGGCCTGGGCTGTACCTCCACCAGGAGAGCACACTGGCTAACTTCCACCTCCCTGATGTGAGCACAGCACTTCACACCTTAAAGTGCATCTGCACAGATGCTCTCATAGGCTCCTTACAACAAATCAGGTGAGGAAGGTAAGATAAATATTAGTATCCCCATTTACAGATGAGGACACAAACTTAGAGAAGAGGTTTACCACTACCTGGCAGTGCTGGAGCCATAATTCCTAACCCAGAATTGTTTCTGTGACATTGTGCTTCCCTGTCATTGAAGCAAAATCGCAGTTGCTTCTCTCAATATTCAAATCTGACACAAAGGAACAGTCTTAGAAGACAATGAGGTGCCCAAGAAGAACTGCCACTGAGCTGGACAACTCACCACACTAAACAGCAATGAGCACACATTGATTCCAATGGTAGGAGCGGAAGTGCTTGTCAGAAGGACAAGACTAAGAGGTCAGAAGACAGAGGACATACTCAGACATTCGATCGTAGGAGCTGACTTTTTATTACCCCTGCTCTAGAAGCCCACTTGCTGTCTGCATAATAGGCTCTGAAATACCTGAATGCAGGTGATGGCAGGGATTTGTTTCTTTAGGAAATTCATCCTGGATCGGAATTCCTGCCGAACTAAGTATCCCCTGAAGCAAGCCTGCAGCTTGGTGATCAAGCCTTCGTTGGCCAGCCAAAGCTGTTCTCGGTTATACGCAGCAGTCACCCCAGAGATGGAACTCTGAAAAAGCAATGGTCACGTGAGAAGACAAACACAGGTGAGAATGGACACAAATTTTTACACAGTATCACACAAACTAATGCTTTAGGCTTTCCAAGGCTATACTAGATCTTTAGCCAAGAAATGGGAATGCAGACTTCAGATCTATTTTTCAAGGCCAAGTTGTCCTCACATCCCCCCAAAAAGTCATAAACAAAAACTTCACCTTCTTTTACTTCACCTACCTAACACTGGCTGTGCCAGGAAGTGTGCTTGCTGATCTGGGGTCATTGCTGACAAGAAGACAGAGTAACAGGTGACAACACCAAGGCCCAGATCCCCTGGAATGACACAGAGGAGGGCCCTGCAAGGGAGTGGACAGACTACAAATCGTCTTGAGAAGTAGCCTAGAGTGTTTGAACTGTTACTACAAGCACTGGAGAACCAGAAAACTTGCAAACAGGAATAAAGCCATCAGATTTATTTTTAGAAAAGCAGCACTGTTAGCAGAGTAGCTGACAGATTAGCCTGAGTGGGTGAATTAGGATGCTGTTTTCGTATAATCCAAGTGGGAGAGGACCTGGCTTGAATGAGGGCAGGAGTGGTGAGAATGGTTAGTGAGAACACCTGGTTACCCACCTAATATCCATGGTATATGGATATACCATGGATCTCCCCGTCCTTGGTATCAGAGCCTTGAATTTTGTTTTTCCTGGGCAACAACGTGTGCAGTTAAAGACTGCACTAAATTCTGGAAAGCACTGACCTAGGTTACATATTAGAATAATCCAAAAAATGAGAGGAGGTGGAGTACACGGTCTGCAAGGAACTGGGAGAGAATAAAATCAAGAGACAAGATAAATGATAAGTTTGGGAAAAAAGACTTTTCTTTTGGGAAAAGAAAATGATGAAGGATTCAGTGAAAATCCAGATTCACTGAAAGGGAGGAAAGTGGAGAGTGGGAGAACCAATTTGATGGTCACTGTTTTTTGTTTTGTTTTGTTTTCAGGGAGGTAGGAGGTTAGGTAACATGCTGAAGTGAGGTAACATCACTCCTCTGTTTAAAATTCTTAGGTCCAGGAGCCTGACTCCAGACTATACTACAAAGCAACAGTAATCAAGACAGTATGGTACTGGCACAAAAACAGAAATATAGAACAATGGGATAGAGGATAGAAAGCCCAGAGATGGGAGGGAGGGAGACGCAAGAGGGAAGAGATATGGTAACATATGTATATGTATAACTGATTCACTTTGTTATAAAGCAGAAACTAACACACCATTGTAAAGCAATTATACTCCAATAAAGATGTTAAAAAAAAAAAAAAATTCTTAGACCCAGGGCTTTCCTGGTGGCGCAGGCAGTGGTTAAGAATCCGCCTGCCAATGCAGGGGACACAGGTTTGAGCCCTAGTCCGGGAAGATCCCACATGCTGTTGGAGCAACTAAGCCTGTACGTCACAACTACTGAGGCTGTGCTCTAGAGCCTGTGAGCCACAACTACTGAGCCCACGTGCCTAGAGGCCATGCTCCTCAAGAGAAGCCACCGCATTGCAACGAAGAGTAGCCCCCGCTCACTGCAACTGGAAAAAGCCTGCGCACAGCAATGAGGACCCAATGCAGCCAAAAATAAATAAGTAAAATAAATTTATTTAAAAAAAAAATCTTAGGTCCATACACAAAACACTAAGCAGGACTGTCTCTGTGGAGGTTAGTTAGATTCTCAAAGGTGTACACGACCCAAAAAGAGTTAAAAATCACTCTGCTGGAAGATCACCCTGGCCTCCTTCAAGTGGCCTGTCGGGTCCTTGCCTCTCTTCTCTGCCTCCTCCACTTCGCATGCCAGTCAAAGGACCACTCATCCTCCCTGAAATGGCCCATGTTCCTCCAGTCCTTGATGTCCTTCCCCACACTGTCCTTTCTGTCCAGAATAGACTTCCCTCTGTTTCTCATCTGCTAAAATGTTATCTATGCTGTCTTTCTCCAGGATAGAATTAACTGCTTCCTTAACATTTCCTCTATTTTACTGTTATTAGAGCATCTATTTCTCTCTGTCTTACATTGCAGTACTCAGTTCTGTGCCTGCTATTTTTACCACAATATTGTTAATAACTGGAAAGTAGAGACTCTGATACATCTTTTATAGCCCCTCAACGCCCAACAGAGAGAGAGTTCAATGAGCTTAGTTAAATTTAATCACCTGTGAAACCATTAGCAGTGAAGATGAAACACTGGGAAGGTACGAGACTATAATTTCCCTCAGAGGAGAACTTTAATAAACACAAGATAGAAACTCATTCCTCTGATAGGTGAGTTCTGAAGAAAGGGACTATTTCAGTTTTTACATATGTGAACATTCCATTTTTTTCTATACAGGATTTGGGAATAACTGCCCAATGGAAGTAGATAACGTTTTTAAAAGTCCTTTACTGTCCCTTCTCTCTAGGAATCTTTGTGTGTATTAATCATGTGTCTAATCATGACCCACAGGAGCCTACTGAACAACTTCCCTCAATATATTTCCCTCTCCTTTCATGTACATTAGACAACTCCAGTTTGATAACCACGAGCTTAGCACCAGGTAACGTTGGAAGTGCGCAACAGCCTGTCAAGGACAAAGTAAGAGGCCATTACATACAAGGACTGCAAACTTAGTACCTCACCTTAAAAACTAACAGTGGGCATAAGGTAAGTACACACACGACTGAAACAAATCCAAGTTGGTTAAATTCTAAATGAATACAAAGGCTATGGGGGGGGACTTGAAATGAAGATGGAGAGGGGAAGGAAAAGGAATTTTAATAAGAGTTGTAGAGGAGGTGACACTTTGAGATGGGTGTGCCTGGAAAGATAAAATTTTGACAGATGTAGATGGCAGGGGAGGGACATCTCACGACAGCAGGAACTTTGTTTCGTTCATGACTATATCTCCAGTGTTTAGAAGAGGGTCTGGTACATATAGGAGGTATTCAGGAACTGCTGAATGAGGAAATTCTAGTAAGAGTGAACAGCATAAGCAAAGACACGGGATGAGAAAGAAGCACTTTAAAAGCTGCTATAAGAAAAAATGCTAACTTTATGTGAAAGTGCAGGTTATATTCTAACATAGTACAGTTGGAATCTGTGGAACAGTCAGAAAAGAGATTAAAAATGTACACTGGGAAAGAGTAAGAGTAGTTGCATTTAATGAGAAGTCAGAGCAACTTTTTTTGTTCTTTGCTGGATCATCCAGTTTTCTTTAAAAAGCACACAATTCATCTGACTTAAGTCTATAATCCAGATGTTTTACTAATTTAGGCCTTAAGCACTCCCACTGGAAAAATTACTCCAAAGTAGTTTGTTATGTAGCCTTAATTTTAGTCTAGGGCTTCTGACCACATGCCCTGTTCCTCCTAAGTAATATTACCTCTAAAATACAGGTACTTTCCCTCAGCTTCTTCTTTTGTAAAGAAATGAGACCTACCTGGATCTCCTCCCGAGAAAGCTGCATAGAATTTTGCACAAAGTCTGGGGGTTCATCCCATCCTCCTTCCAGCGTCTTCAGATTGTGGTAATAATAATAGCCACCTTTCACCCAGTGCTTCACCCACTTGCTGTTATAATCTCCTGGCAGAAAATAAAGGAAAGATGAAAGAAACCCAGAGCCACACTCCCCACATTCACACGTCTGATACCACAGGATTGTTGTGGTAAGGGTTAACAAGCTGAATGGAGACCATTCCAAAACCTGTCCCTGGGTCTATGAGAGTAAAGAGCAATCCTAAGTCCCTCTTAAATTATGACTTTGGGGCTTCCCTGGTGGTGCAGTGGTTGAGAGTCCGCCTGCCGATGCAGGGGACACGGGTTCGTGCCCGGGTCCGGGAGGATCCCACATGCCGCGGAGCGGCTGGGCCTGTGAGCCATGGCCGCTGAGCCTGCGCGTCTGGAGCCTGTGCTCCACAACGGGAGAGGCCACAGCAGTGAGAGGCCCGCGTACCACAAAAAAAAAATAATTAATAAATAAATAAACTATGACTTTGTAATGTCTCATTTAGCTCATTCATATCCACAGTATAAAAAGAAAATACCTATGAAGTCCAAATGGGGAAATCAACCTTGACTGCCTCTGTTCCTTCCAAAGCCTATACCTAAGTAAGACCTTGTGCGTCAGAAAACTATTGTGATAAAAGACTTACAGCCATTCAGCCTCTCTAGTTAATTTTAAAAACAGGGCCATGAAACGGGATGAAAAATCGTATCTTTATTCCCCTCTTTTTGCAGATAAACTTTTAAATATCCACAGGCTTAGGTAATCAGAACTACTAACACCCTATGAAAGATAAACGTTTTCAGAAAACTGACCTTTTTATTAACATAGCCACCCTCAAGGGGAAGAAAAAGAATATTTTCAAAAATAGGAATATTATCTCCTTGGGTCTTTAAAATAAGCCTAATACTGTACTTCTGAAGTACCTTTCCCTATAGCTTGTCCCTTTGCTCTACATCTGCCCTGTGATATTTTCATGTTCTTACTTTCAGGGCACATATTTATTTACCCAAACTCACCTGCTGCCAGTTTTTTCTTTTTGGCTTCAGCAAGGTCACTCTGGTAAGTTTCACCACATTCGGGGATGACGCCATACAAGCCGACATCAGGGGAACGAAGGGCACTCAGTGTTTTTCCTACATTGCCTTTCTCCACTGCTTCATTAATGGCAAAGATTCCTAAGGCAACTATCCCAGAAGAGAATTGTTACTGGAATAGTTTAGAAGGTGTCTAGATTCACCTACTAGCAAACTGTTCCCCCTACATCTTTCTATCTTGGTCAAGCTGAGTTCTAAGATACGGAGCACCTCGCCACCCGCACTTTCCACCAGAGTAGAAATAAAACAACTGATACATACACTTCTGTGCTTCTTGGGTGTCTTTGTTGGACTGCCAGATTCCACCTTGAATTTCATCCAACCATAACACAGCTGACTCATCCCGGGTTTCCTACAAACCATTAAAAGCAAAACAATACTACAGTCATCAAATCAGGGTACATGTCATGATGGCGGCTTCTGAGACTCAATTAGAGATAGAGGAAGAAGTTTCCAACATACAAGACACATGGAATAGTAAACTGGAAGAAGCCAGGCACCAAAAAACTGGTAACGGGTTACAAGAGAAATATCACAGATGTAGGTGATGGATATAAGAAGATGGATTCAAGTTGTTCAGGAGGACAAGAGCTGCTAGAAGGGGCAAAACGTCCCAACTGGGAAGGGGCGTAGGGACTTAAATACTGTGACAAGCACCATGACATGAAGTACTCTTTAGAAAGCCTCCTTTGCCAACAATATTCAGAAGGAGTTAATATTCTCTATGACTACTGTTTTTAGGACTATCAAGACGTTATCACATGTGAAGCCAGGAGTCACTATAGGCAATTTAATCTTATCACCAGCTTATATTCTAAAACTTGAAAGTTATATCAGTTGTTGGAAACTTAAAAACACATTTTCACACAGAAACATAATAAATGGTGATTAGTTTTCTCAGCACGGCCAACAAAAGCCTCTCTAGTCCATAGTGTAGTTTGAGCTGAATACTAGGGACAGAGGTGAAATAGAAGTGGAGTCTTTTTCTCCTTCTAGACAAGGCACCTCAGGTTTTAAAGTGTCCAGGTTGAGAGTCATGTCTGAGGCAATCTTGACAGACCCAACAAAAGTAACTGTTCCTGAGGCTTGAGCTAATAGCAATTGGGATAAATAGTAGCTCAAAAATCCATCGAGACTACTTGATGTAAATATAATTTGCCAAGGCACCAATGAGGCGGCTGGGATCAGTAACTATAACTGTGTTGCCAGGTGAGGCAGGGTCTGGGCTGTGGGGCAATATGGAAAGTTTCACTGCCTTCTGCAGGCCCAGCAGTTGAAGTGCAAAACCTTAGAGGAGGCTTGGTTTTCCTCCTGCGTTACTGGGGAGAGATACACAATATTTCACTCAGCAGAGCCAAGCAGTCACAAACCCCCGCAATTTATAAAGTGCCTTGGAGACAGGGTAAGGCCAAAGGAAGGCATCTGAAATCGAAAGATGTCTCTGTATTTCAGAGTTTTAGAAAGATCATTTAACTTACAATCATAAGAGGCACCATCCCAATTTAAGAAGCTTATAGTCTTGGGAAAGGAAAAGAGTAACCAGATAAATAGAATGCAAGAACAAGTCACCTAATAGCTGCAGAACTTAGCACTTTTCTACCACTGGTCAGCTTCTGTTACTGAAAATAGAAAATGGCCACACACAATTTCCTAGAGTCATACGAATAAATACTGGCAATGCTAAGCAATAGTTTCAATACGAGACAATACAATGAGTCAGCAACAACTTAAACTGAGAAGTCATAAGCTAGACGGCTGAAGGTGCAGTCTCCAAGAGAAGTGGCATAAAAACCCTTGCACCCCCAAAGCAAGTATTTCCACAGAACCAGGCCACTTCTGGCTCAGTTTTAGGCTAATGCACGCGTCAGACGGCTCTGAGCAGAGTCTACTGTAAGCAAAGCTTGGGGGCTTGGCACAACCTTCCTTGCATCCAGAGAAAGGTGCAGCTTATCATGATTTCTGACCATTCAGAGTTCTGTCTTCTCTGCCCTGGACAGACTAAAGCAGAAGGATTAAAGCAAACACTTCCATACATACTCCCCCCTAAGAAACAAGGTACAGAGCTGTGGTGTGAGATGAGGAAAAAAAAACAACAACAATGGAGCAGTACATCAGGGGAAAATGATATATAGAAATACCCCTCACCAGACTGAAGGAGGCAAGATCGGTGACATACACCTGCTCATCCCAGTGTGAGGAAAGAACAGGCTCTCTCTGCTCCAATTAGATCGAATAAGATGACAAAACCCAACATCCTCCTGTTAAAGTTTGCTCTAAAGATTAACTCAAATCACTCAGTAGAGAGTTAAAACCCTGAACGACATATTGTGGAGAATACTGAGATAAAATAGATTTAATGTGAAAATGCTATATACTGAAATAACATCCCCTAACAACTCTGACTGACACTTAGAAGCACACTGACTGCATTTTAGAAGAGGTAAAGAGATAGGGACCAGAGATAAGAACCAAACGAGTGGGCAATGACTAGAGGTAAAAGAGGTGGAGAAGCCACAAGATATGGCGAAAAGAAAGGGAAAAGAGATGAAAGAATGGCTACCATACATATATGTGTGTATATATTCGGAAAGCACAAACACACACACTTGCAAAGGGCACTTCTCACCCCTTAAAACCTCCTTAAAAGTCTCTCCTATTATATGTGGCATGGATGCGTGTGTCATGATTGATAAAATATTACACATATGTATTGATAATATATATGTAACATATTATAGATACATGTATGTGTAACATAAATATGTTTTATCGCTCACCACATATGTAAACTATGCTATATATACATATAAACCACTCCATACCTACCATATACACATGTAAACACACACACATGAATCTATACAACATATTTATCAACACAAGCACTGATCAACCAGAGTGGAGCAGAGATCTTATGGCCCCTTGCTGGTTTAGGTGTTAATCCTCCAGTTGCTCATAGCGGAAGTTCAGGGAAAGAGCTAGAACTGGGGGTGGAACACATTTGGGAGGCCTGGGACAGGAGCAATGTACAAAACAAAAGTATTCAATATTCTAACAACTGGTACAGCCATGTCAGTGCACACCAGCTGATTTTTAGCTACAGGCATGTATGCCTGTCTGTGTACACTCAGACTGTGGAGTGGGGGAGGAGAGGCCAGACTTAAAAATCATTCATATTTGTAATTATAAAATGAGTTCCTTGAGAATTCCTGATATCTCTGTCTTGGCATTCAAACAATACTACCCAGTGACCAGTAATCTACTTTTAACAAGTATTCCAAAGGCACTAAATTTAAATGAAGAGAGAACTGACAATGGTGAAAACAGTAGAGGAAGGACCTCTGAATATCCCCTCCAACATAAAATCGACAAAAACACTGACAAAAGTCATCAGAATCAACTTTTTCAAAACTATAGAAATGAACCAAAGGCTTGCAGCAATCAGAGAGTTTATTCAAGAACAGTTGACTCTCAGTAAGAACAGTGAGGCCTATGGCACTTAAACTGCCCTATTCCCATTTGTGCTCTGCCCACCCCCCTCCGCCCCCACCCCATAAACACCTACCTCCTTCAAAGCCCTATCTATTCCCACAGAACTGTCATTAGTTGCCATGTTAGGTAGTTCCCTGGAAGACCACAGCTAGGCTGTCTTTATTTGACCTTAGAGCTTGCCCAGTGCAAACAGCCTTTTCTCCAGGGGTATTTGTCCAAAACAGAGGTAACTGCTTCACATCACAGATGCCTGGGGCAGTGGGTAAAAACTCAGGCAAATAATAGGTTAACCAAAAAGCTTAAAAGGAAAAGCTAGAGATTGAGATGTCCACAGAGAGCTTTGAAAAGCTCTGACAAATTCCTGGGATGGGAATCTAGAAGGTCATAGTGCATTACGGGCTATGCACATGCTCAGAAGAGATCTGATAAGGCTGTAAGCTCTGACCTCTGGCTGACCTTGAGGCTCTGGGCAAGCATGAAGTGAAGGGTAAAGCAAAATTGTAAACTGCCTGGCTGAGAGTCGAGGGCATGCCCCAACACACACAAAGCCCCTCAGCAAAGGCTAGGAGCTTTATTGGTTCTAGGCATTTAAGGAAATTTCTGACTAATCATTAGCTGACCACTAGCTAACCAAGCAGAGACTTCAGTGGACACACATGACAAAGAATACAGACTTGAAAAATCACTAAACAAACAACGGCAGATACAAACAGGGACAACTATAAACCCTGAGGAGGGGGTAGAATCTGATTTCCAAAGTTGACCCATTATTATTAAAATGTCCAGCTTTCAACCAAAAATTACAAGACATGCAAAGAAACAAGAAAGCATGGTCCAAACAGGAAAAAAACCAGACAACAGAAACTGTCCAAATTGAACTTAGTAGGCAAAGACTTAAATCAGCTCTCTTAAGTATGTTCAGAGAACTAAAGGAAACCATATCTAAAGAACTAAAGGGAAGTATGAGAACAATGTCTCACCAAATAGAGAATATACATTTTTAAATAAAGAACCAGATTAAATTATGGAGTTGAAAAATGCAATAACTGAAATGAAAAACTCACTAGAGGGATTCAGCAGATTTGAGTAAAGAGAAGATATATGCATAATGGAATTCCCTAAAGGCAAAGAGAAAGAGGCAGTTTACTTGAAGAAAATCTGAACAGACCTATAACAAATATAGAGATAGAATCAGTAATCAAAACATATCCCACAAAAACAAAACCAAAAATTCAGGACCATATGGCTTCAACGGTGAATTCTACCAAATGTTTAAAGAACTAATATCAATCCTCTACAAATTCTTCTAAAACATAAAAGAGGAAGGAACACTTCCCAATTCATTCATTCTATGATACCAAAACCAGACAGAAAGATATTACAAGAAAAACAGATCAAATTCAAATTAAGATCTTTTGCTTGCTAAATTTGGAACTCAGATGATTATTTTTAAAACTACTCCCAAGAGGTACTTAAAAGCTGAGCTGAGGCTTAAAAAAAGACAATTACACCTAAAGTATAGTCTACCCATCTGAGCACAGCACTGTTAAGCACATTTTCCTCTAACTCTCCCCTTCCTCTGCCTTTGATGAACTCTGAAAAGTTATTCCACAGCAAAAGGAAATGCTTCAAACTCTAGTCACATCCTCTAATAAAAGTTTAACTCCTATGATCCAAACAAAAGGAGCAGTAAGGCCCATCACATGCGTGAGAGCTGGTACAAATTATATCCTCAATCTACTTTCCTTTTTTAGACATGGACTCAGACCTAGCTTATTCTTTCAAAGCCCATTCCTCTGTCAGTTGGATCGGATATAAGACTCTTTTTGGACTAATAAGGCAGCAAAAAATAACACTACCACCACTGGCCTACAGAGAATCATTGCAGCCAGGCCCCAGGTTAGAGCTTCTGAATTAGCAGAAATAGAATTAATGCTTAGGAATCTGTATTTTTAAAATGACTTTTACAGCATTCTAGTCATCAGTCAAGTTTGGGAAGCTCTGATCCAGTAAACTGATATCAAAGACAGGCCTCTATTTACAGCTTCCCTACAGCCAACCGCTTCTCACTTGAGTAAGTAAAATCAGTTAATGCCTTTGTCTAGATTTCCTCGCTACAAAATGGGGGTTGTGATTCAACCTTCACCACAGGATCAACTGACATGCATAGCAATGACCCTCTTTTTTTTTTGCTGTACGTGGGCCTCTCACTGTTGTGGCCTCTCCCATTGCGGAGCACAGACTCTGGACGCGCAGGCTCAGCGGCCATGGCTCACGGGCCCAGCTGCTCCGCGGCATGTGGGATCTTCCCGGACCGGGGCACGAACCCGTGTCCCCTGCATCAGCAGGCAGACTCTCAACCACTGCGCCACCAGGGAAGCCCAGCAATGACCCTCTTAAAAGGAACCTGGTACTTGCTACACTTATATGTTTAGGACACAGTAATGTCAACTACTCTCATGACAATGGAATCAAAGGAGATCTATCAACATTATATTATCCACAGCTCCTCCCCCACAACCCAAACTTCTAGAGCCCACAAGGCTGTCGGTGTACACTAGCTCCCTTAACACAAAAGCCCTGATCTGTTTTACCACTTTTGGCTTCCCAGAAGGAATCTGACCCCCTGAATTAAGAATGTCTTTTAGGGCTTCCTAAAGCAACATGGCAACTTCCTATTCAGCAAGAGGACTAAAAAAGGAGTAAATCTCATCCATTTCCTCAACAAACTAGCTGAGAGGCAAGACAAACTTTTTAAAAGATGGGTTTGTATTACAATTACTTTGGAGAACAGATTCATAGCAGCATTATCCCTAATAGCCACAAAGTGGAAACATGATCACTGACTCATGAATAGATAAATAAAATGTGGTACAGCCATACAGTGGAATATTATTCAACAGTAAAAAGAAAATACTAATACATGCTACAGCTTGGATAAACCAAGCTAAGAGAAAGAAGCCAGTCACAAAGGACCACACATTGTATGATTCCATTTATACGAAATGTCCAGAATAGACAAATCCACAGACAGAAAGTAGACTGATGGTTACCTAGGACTGGAGAGATTGAGAGAAATGAGGAGTGACTACCTACACAGGTTTCTTTTGGGGGTGATGAAAATGTTCTAAAATTGATTGTGGTGATGGTTGCACAATTCTGTGAACAGACGAAAAAACCACTGAATTGTACACTACAAAACAGTGAGCTGTATGGTATGTGAATTATATCTCAATAAAGCCATTATTTAAACTAAAAAAAAAGAAACTTTACGGCATTACCTACTAAAGCTTAACATATGTATTCCCTATGACCCACAAATTCCACTTCCAAATGTATACCTAACAGAAATGCATACATATATTTACCAAAAGACATGTGCTAGAATAAATCAGGATAGTGGTTTATTCCTGGGGAGTGGGGAGGTGAATAAGGATATAAGGGGGTTTCTTTTAATGCTTTTTATAATCCGAGCACCAATTACACAGGTATGCTTACTTCTGAACATTTATACAACCGTACACTTAAATAACTGACACATTTTTCTGGATCTTATATTTCAATAGAGAATTTCTTTAAAGAGACACAAGAGATGTGTCTATAACCATAACAACAAAGGACAACAAAAAAACCAAATATGTAAAATAGCATAAGCTTCTGGAGGGCAGAGTCTATGACTCTTATGCGTCCCTCCAGTGCTCTGAATCTAAGGGTGCCCAGGAAATAGTCATTGAGAGAAGACCCTTACCTCTATCTCCGTTCTAGGAGGGATGAAGTTCTCGGAACAAAAAGGAACAATTTAGTGCCACTCACCTGGGCTTTCTCTCTCTTTGCTCTGATCAGCGTGTCTTGGTAATGCTGGGCCACTTCTGTAAGGACCCCCTCGAGTTTAGCTGCAGGAATCTGCAGGGCCTGCAGAGTCTTTTGGGCATCACCTTCATCCAGGGCTTCATTAATTAAACCAATGGCTAAAATCCCTAAATATGAATGGACAAAAGGTTATTTTTTAGATTAAGAAATTGTATAAATAAAACAGTCTTTAAACATGGTAAGTGACCATAAATCCTCTATCCAAGAGTTACCATGATTCAAACTACAATTTGTCATCCATAATATTAAGCAGCATTTAAATCTTTTTCCTTTAAATTTAGTGGTTTTTTTCATCTAAGTAAACTCCCCTATATCCATATTCCTATTAAAATCTCAAGTCCTTTTGTTTTATTTTTACTTGCCCTATCTTAAGAGTGATGAGGATTTTGATGAAACTGGCTTTATAAAGGATAGTTTTCAAGTATACTCCAATGTGTGATCAAAACCATTCTTGATTCACAAAAAGTCAAGAGTTCAAGGGATCTTAAAAGTCACCTAGTGGGACTTCCCTGGTGGCACAGTGGTTAAGAATCTGCCTGTCAATGCAGGGGACACGGGTTCAAACCCTGGTCCAGGAAGATCCCACATGCCGCAGAGCAATTAAGCCCCTGTGCCACAACTACTGAGCCCACGTGCCACAAATACTGAAGCCCATGCCCCTAGACCCCATGCTCTGCAATAAGAGAAGCCACCGCAGTGAGAAGCCCATGCAACACAACGAAGAGTAGGCCCCGCTCGCTGCAACTAGAGAAAGCCCGCACACAGCAACGAAGACCCAACGCAGCCAAAAAAAGAAATAAATTAAAAAAAAAAAAAAGTCACCTAGTTCAACATTTTTATAGAAAAAAAAAGATGAGTCTTAGGAATCTCCTCTCCTACACCACACAGCAAACAAGTAAGAGAAAGAGAATCAAAGCTCAGGGTCTCCTATTCCAAGGGAAGGCTCTTCCCACTAAATCACTGAATATTTCTCACAGGAAACACTAATTAAAACTAGAAATAGTCACTCCTCAGCTATCTCATCCAATTGGACTACTTTTGTAAAGACTCTGTTGTATAATAAAAAATTTGGCTGGTCTTTGTCCCTGGTTTCTGGAAAGGAGGCTCTAAACCCTTGGAATTTCCCAAGTGATAGGAGTATCTTCATTATCCATAGTGGGCCCCTAGGACCACACCTGAGTTTATGCCAACCAGGTGACTGCTGGTGGGCCCCTAGAAACTTCTGGGATAGGGGCTGGTCGTGCTGGAAAGACCAACCATGTGATTAGAAGATTGGGGCTTTGAGCCATGTGATCTCAGAATATCAGCCCAGCTATTCCAGGGAGGAGAAGCAGACTGGAAATTGAATTCAATTACTTGGCCAATAGCTGGCCATAATTCAATCCATTATTTGTATGGAACGAAGCCCCACTAAAAACTCTGGATATCCAAAGCTCAGGTGAGCTTCCCTGGTTGTGATACTCATCAATGGGCTGAGAGGGCAACACACCCTGAGGATACAGAAGCTTTGAATTTGGGACCCTACCAGACATTGCCCTCCTGTTCTCTTCTTTTGACTCATCCTGATTTGTAATCTTTACAATAAAACTATAACCGTAAGTATAGTGCTTTCCTGAGCTCTGTGAGTCATTCTAGCCAATTATTGAACCTGAGGGGATAGAGGGAACCCCTGAATACATAGCCAGTTTTTCAGAAGTGTGGTGACCCGGGAACTCCAGAGATTAAGGCTGGTGTCTAAAGTGAGAGGAGTCTTGGGGAGGACTGTGCCCTCAATCTGTGCAATATGACCTAACTCCAGGTAGTCAGTGTCAGAACCACTTCTTATAATAGCATTTAAAAATAACAGATCATGTTCAATTCGCCTCCTGAAAATTTTAGTTCTTATTACATACTTATCTAATCATAGCAGTTGCCTGGTGTTTCGAAAACAATATACAACTGTAGCTTTTTTAGATAGATTTTTTTTTTTTTTTTCCAATTTCCAAAAATCCTCCCGGGAGAAGTGTTTAGAACCAGCTCATGGAATCACATTATCTGTAACTGTGACATTATCTGGGGGGACGGGAAGTAGATTACTCACTCTCATGTTCCTCCTGCACCACAAGATTCACATGGTCCACACAAGCTTGGATGTCATTCCATGTAATAAATTCATTATTCTCTGCATCTGCTTGAGCTTTCAGTTTCATCAGCTCATCGAGATACCTGCCCCATTCCCCCAACAAAAGAGACAATGAAGTGCAACATAAGAAAAGGGACCTTCAGGATTATTTTGGTTGACAGGAATGAGAAGACATGGGGGCAAAGGATCCAAGGAACAGAGATAGCTAAGGAACCCCAACAGCTTGATGTATTCTAGAGGTCAGCTTTGGGACCGAGGAGTTACCTTGAGCAAAGTGTAAAAATGCAAGGATATCACTTATTCTTAACGGCCTATTTATATTACATGTTCTAAATTCCAAGTAAGACCAACTCTGGAGTCAGTGGCAGCAGCTCAAGCAATCCCTCTAAAGACAAGGAAACAAGGCCATACACCAGCTAACAAACACAGAAGGAATGACAGATCAACAAATCACCATTCAGCAACTCTTACTGAAAGTATATGGATTTAGGCAAGGATTATCAATTGGGGTTAAAAATATTAGATGAATGGTTAATGGGGAACTGGACATTTTGATGCTGCAAAAGGTACAAAAAAAGATTATATTCTGGGGATTCCCTGGTGGTGCAGTGGTTGAGAATATGCCTGTCAATGCAGGAGTCATGGGTTCGAGCCCTGGTCCGGGAAGATCCCACATGCCGCGGAGCAACTAAGCCTGTGTGCCACAACTACTGAGCCTGGGCTCCAGAGCCTGTGAGCCACAGCTACTGAAGCCCGCAGGCCTAGAGCCCATGCTCTGCAACAAGAGAAGCCACCTCAAAGAGAAGCCTGTGCACCGCAACGAAGAGTAGACCCCGCTCGCCACAACTAGAGAGAAGCCCACGAGCAGCAACGAAGACCCGAGGCAGCCAAAAAAAAAAAAAAGTTACATTAAAAAAAAAAATTATGTTCTGGTGATAAGGGAGAAAAATAAATATGCAATGGAGGGATTAATGTCCCTTAGTATCTCTAATGGTGGGGACAAGCAGATTTTATATGCCTCTTGATATGAGAAAATATGAAACACACGTCGCCAAAAATATTTAATTGAATCTTGACAAGTCTTTAGACCTAATTTACAATTTACAGGAATAAACCAAATATTAGGAAGCAACCAGAACTGAAGATGGGACATTTTATAGGACAACTGGCCCCATCTCTTTAATAAGTCAGTGTCATAAAGAAAGGGACAATGCTAGATTAAAAGATACCAAAGGGACACAATAATCAGATGTTAACATGTGGTCCTGGATTGGATCCTGGTTTGAACAAACCAGCTGAAAAAACAAACAGTTTTGGAACAAGAAGTACGAAAATGGACTAGGTTTAGAAAGTATTAAAGAAGTACTGTTGATTTGTCAGGGTATAAGAGTGTTATTTTGGCTATATAATATCCTCATTGTTTTAAATAAGCATACTTATAAATTTAGGAGTGGAATGTTATATCTGTAATTTACTACAAAACCTTCAGCATAGTAAAGAATAAAATGTATCAAAATAGAAAAAATAAAAGACAATCACACTGAAGTCACAATGCCTGCAAAGAAAATAAGAGTGTTGGCACACGAAAGACAGAGGTGACAGCTACCTAATGGATTCAACCCAGCACTCTGGGCACCCACCTCTGGCAGTTTTCTTCTTCAATATTGGTAAGGCCTGTAACTGAACTGCTCAACTGTTTCCACACTGTATTCATGTCTCCGGATTCCAGCGCCCTGTTGATTAGGGCCACCGATGACAACATCTCCACTGCAACAGAGAGCTCAGGATGGGTGAGGCTATGCTGTACAGAAAGCGAGGGAGGAAAGAGTAAGGAAAGACATTCTGGAATACCAAGGGAGGTCAGGAGTTTAATAAAACCATAACGAGTCTAAGTTTCCAGTAAAACAAAACAAACAAAAAAAACCCCTCTACCTAACTACACCAAGAAGTGGGTATTAAATTTTAAAATCACGTCCACTGTTTTGCTCACAAACAGCACAGGTTCAGTTAACTCACCTCAGGACTCTGTTGCTGCAGGGTAGCCAGTTCCTTCTGATAAAGATCGGCAGCAAATGGAAACACCTGGGGCAGCTGGGCTTCGGGATTCATTAGCTCCATAACAGTCTTCTCAGCAACACCCTTCTGGATTGCAGCATTGATCGCTGCCACTGCTGTCAGTCCTGGGTAGAAAACAAGGAGGTCACAAAGGCAGCTGACTTTGAGAGGCCCGAGGGGAAGCAGATGCCAATTTTCACAGAAGAAAGTTATATTCTGTGGATAAGCTATTAGCCATGACTTTTGAAGTAGAACTTTCATCTTTAGAAAACAGCCTCCTTTGTATGAGGGTGAACTGCATGGTATGTGAACTACATCTCAATAAATCTGTCTCTAAAAAGCAGCCTCCTCTTCTCCTCACCCCTTTTTTCTTTCCACTCCAAATCATCCTGCCTGCCACCACTACGCTCTACCTAAGACGTCCTTCCCCTACAGGGGGGAGCCTGGCAAAGAACTAGCTTATTAAGCTGCCATTCAAAGCTTTCCACAATCTTTCTAAGCCTTTATCTTATACAACTCAGCCTAAAACATCTACAAAAATTTTATTCTACCCACTGTTCCATAATACATCTTTCATCTTCTGTCCCTCTGCTCACACTTCCTCTTCCCCTGTTGCCCCATATTAGGAACACCCTTCTCTCCTGTCTCTCAACATACAAATCTTGCCAATCAATCCCTAGTCCTGTCTCCTCCAGATGCTTCCCTAACCAACCACGTAAGCACGAGCTTCCTAGCCAAAGTGAGCCTACACTGACTCCAGTTCTACTTTTAAAACTGGAGGAACCCTTCTGCCACCAAAGGTACCTGGCAGTTGACTGCAGCTAGTAGCCTTGGGGTGGGGTGAGGAATGAAAGAATCTAACCTTAGGTCCCTCAACGACACAAAGCCACTTTCCTCCCCTACTCAGGATCTCAGTGGACATGCAGCTGAGAGGACTCTTACTTCTCTGATACTGCTGGGCAGCAGTGTTCGCGGCATCCACTCCAGACTGTAGCTCCTCCTTCTGCAGGGCCTCAGCCTGACCACCCTGAGAAAAGCAAAGAACACTTAGGTAAAGATGACTCCTGCCTAGGCCTCCGGGCCTTGTAGTTCTCATATCTCAACAGCAGTCACTAGGGACAGAGAGCCACAGGCATAAGAGACAGCTTCAGGCTACACACAGCCAATGCGGCAGCCTGAGCGAGAGCCGAATGCCCTTGTCAAATCTCGGGTAGAGTGACTCGCCTGATATAAGCACATTAAAAAAATATATTTTGTAAAGAGCATCAAAATGTTCTGAGATAAAATGTTTGTAGAATCATTAGCACATTAATGCTGCTTTCTCCGGCCAATGCTGAGGATTTGTAAAATGTATACTTGTCCTTATTTAGAAAAAGAAAAAAAAAAAGAAATCCCCTCATATTTGTTCTAAAAATAGAAAACCATAAAGTACAATCCCACACAGTCCACTTTTACTGCACATTAAGTACTTTCCCAGTGTTGGCCAGAGGAAACTCATCAGGTATGGTTTTTTAAAAGTAGAAATTCCTGAAGTAAGAATAAAAAATTTCAGGTTCTCCCCAATGGCTTTTAGCTGGGGATTTAAGGGACTTCAAGTGAAGGGGTGGTCAGATTCACTTGCCGGGATGGGCAATGTTTATTTTAAAAGACGATTTACAACTCTAAAAGCAAAAGAGAGCTGAAGACGATGTGTACTTTACCTGAGTATATTAAACAGCCTAATTCATCTGCAGGAGAAAAAGTTATATTAGGGGGAAAAAAAGGCCCCATATATACCTTGACACAACAGCATGGGATTCAAAAGGACATATATAAACTCTTGCAGGTGCAACTCAGGGTACTTTTACCTCTCTCTTGTGCTGTCTATCACTGAGGAGCTGCTTGAGGTACCAGTCACTATTCTGCTGCTGCAGTCCTCGAAGGCCCAGAGCTGGTGACTGCAGAATCTTGAACAAGGCCAGTGCAGATCCCTGCTTCAAAGCCAGGTCTATATTCGCTAACGCAGCAAACACTGAGGAGGAAAAAAGGCAAACGCTTAAGAAAAAACTATGTTAACATTATAGCCTAGAATATTTTTTCCTTCCTGAAAACCAATCCCAGTTCCAGATCAGGGAAATATAATTAGATAGCTTTTATTCTGGAGTATCAGAGAAGCATTAGACTTTGGGGTTGGAAGAGAACCTTAAAGTCATCACGTCCAGGGGTTCCCAGGTTGTTCAAATTTAACAGATTCCTGGACCACACCCCAGGCCTACTTAAAAGCTTCTAGATGCAGAGAGCTTGGCACCAATATGGGCAGCAATATAAGAGGCACCAATAACACATGCCTAAATTCCCTCTAAAATGCCAAGTCATTATCCAGACTAAACTACTATACAGGAGAAGGTATCCCACACAGCAATTTACTACATCTCTGGACAATTCTGTTTATAAAAATTGTTAAAGCTCCCACCCTAGAGTTGATACTTGAATACATCCAACCCCCTTCCCTGTGACTGTCTACTCCTGACTAAAGAACCTTAGTTCCTCCAACCATTTCTTATACAGCATCATTCTGAATCCCTTCATTATCCTGGTGTACTCTGGTGATGTACTCTGCCCAAAGCAGTGCTTAGAAATCAAGGCTGGTCTGACTGCGTGGAGTGGAAGGGGCTCTCTACACCACCTCAATATTCTCTACTTCTAGTCACAGAACCTGACGTCACACAAGGGCTTTATTATCCAACAGTAAAAATGCAGATTTTCCTTCATCTGAAAATGATAACAAAGATACCCTCCTCATAAGATTAAATAAAATCATATACATGAAAGTACTTTTATATTGTAAAATAAATAAGGTATCATTAAATTGAAAGTCAAAATATTGTACTTTCTGATTTCAGAAATGACAGCCGCTGGAAAATCATAATTATTGTATTATTTTCAGCTTTCCTATTTTAGAAGAGAATATAGAGTTCTCCCTCCCATGTCCCACCCAGGAATGACCATATGATTTTACCACCAAAGTAGCAAAAAAAAAGTCAATAATAAAATACTAAAAATCAAAATATTTGGGGCATAGCAGTACTTAACAATTTTAACTGTTTTCATTAGTAAAGAAACAAAAAGAAAATTAATGTAAGCTGTTATAAAGAAACAAAACAGTGCAAGAGAAAACAAAGTCTCAAACTAGAACTAAAAAATAACACCAAGAGGTGAAAGGATGAAAAGGTTAGATTCCTAAGAGACTGTCTCCTTCCCAACATTCCCCTGCAATTCAGCTCACTGATCACCACACAAAGGAGGTGCGCAGCTCTTTGAATCATGGCTGCAGGTCTATGTGGCCATTAGCCAACTAAACAAGCATTTTTCAACAACACAGACCAGGCACCTGCTGCAAACACAACCATGAACAAAGCAGACAGGTTATCTCCATCTTCAGGGAGTTTTTGTAGTAGTGGGGGACAGAAAACAAAAGCAATATAGGTAACAAGCAGGTTTCCTCTATGTATGCAATGCAGAATCTCAGACTATCCATCTGCAAAGGCATCTGGTCAATTATGCTTTTACTAGAAATGCAAACTTACTACTTAAATATGTAAATATTTAAATGAACATTTACTAATACTATAAAGTTTATAACATTATTTAAACACTTTCTCCCACTATGCTTTAATTACCTAACTCTAATTTTCCTTATCTTACTTAACAAAAAATAAAAACTTTTTCTCATTTTTAACTATCTGGCCTGCTGCTTTCTTCTGGGGCAGCGTGAATGGCTTCTCAAGCCCTAGGGAAAGAATCTTATCTATTATTACATTAAGATGATTCCCAGGACAGCCTGGAGGGGTGGGATGGGGAGAGTGGGAGGGAGGGAGACGCAAGAGGGAAGACATATGGGAACATATGTATATGTATAGCTGATTCACTTTGTTATAAAGCAGAAACTAACACACCATTGTAAAGAAATTATACCGCAATAAAGATGGTTAAAAAAAAAAAAAAAAAAAAGATGATTCCCAGGACCTAAAGTCCCTCTATCTTCCTACCACACAACTTTCCCTTGTCTCAGACTTTCTCTACTATTAGGAAAAGCTTGTCCCCCTATGGGGAATTCTGCCTTATCCTCACCTTCTTAACTACCCTAAGAACCCCAGTGAAGGTTCAGATACAAACCTCGAGGAAAAGTCATCATTCTTTTCTTTATTCTATGACTGTACTTCACACACCTTTGGTTGCCTTGAAATTACTCACTGTATTTATTGTTCTAACCAAGTTGCCCTGAAATTATTCATTTGACTATTTACCTTCCTCACTATACTGAAAGCTATTTGAGGGAATTTTTACTATTTTGCTCCTCTGACCACATGAGAACAATATGCATGGAACACTTTAAAAATATATACATATGTTTCTCTCCTTATAAGTTTATAATGGACTCTAATATAATTAGCCAGGTAGGGCTATAAGGCTAAAAAATCCCAGACAACATGGTAGAGAAAAAATCCCTTAGTAAATAAAAGAGTATTTTACGCGGTGTATGCAGCAGGAAATGTGCTGGACTTTCTTCTCACACAGAGAACTAACTACAAGGGCACTCTGGTTTATACTTGCTGACTTAAGTAGTATTCATACAGATACAGCACAACAAATCACCCATACGTGAATGGAACTATCACTCTGTTCAGAAAGGTATTATCCTAAATGAGCCAGAATGGAACAGAATACAGACTCCTGGTCAAGATTTAGAATTCCCTATCACATGGAGTTGGTAAAATCTTATAAATTCACTCCAGTTATTCAGAGTATTAGTTCAAGTGAGAAATTGGGATCTCCAAAGGAACAAAGAGGACACTGATTACTTTTACTATTATTATTATCTTGATCAAGATAAGATCAAGTCTGGTTGAATCAAGCAAGGTTTTTTAGTTCTTTTGGTGAGTCTAACCCTATGCTAGGAATTATGAGGATTTGAAAAGCAGAACTCAGAAGTAAACTCTACTGTAAGTTTATAAATATGTCAGAAACAAAAAGCAAGCAATTAAGACAATACAAAATTAAGAACAAAATTGTGTGGTTTAGCATATAAATGCTGTAGGACATGTGAAAGGCAAGTATATTGTGAGCTAGGATGGGCACTGAGGTGAGAACTGAGCTGAATCTTGAATGATGGGCATAATTTGGATTAAGTAAGAGATGAGGCATGAGGGCATTACAATGGCGAGATTACATGATTAACAAAAGTGATAATAATATTGTTTACTGAGTGCTTACTAAATACCAGGCAATTGACATACATTATCTCATCATTCGTATAATGATTCTATGCCACACGTACCCAATTCCCACAGCTATTAATACGAGGGCAAGAGATCAAATCCCAGTTCTGAACAACTCCATAGCCATTTTTCATGAGTCATGAAATAAACACAATGAATATGGGAGACAATTAGGCACATGAGTTTCTATAGAGTTATATGCATAAAATACTACATAAAGAACTCCACCAGGCTAGGGATCTGCCTTTTGTCTGGCAAGTAATAAGGAACTAATGCAGGTTCTTTTGAAGAAGAGTAACAAAATGAAAATGACACTTTCAAGAAATTAGTTTTTCAAAAGTGTGCAACATACACAAAAATCAATATGAACAGTACAATCTCATTTTTGTTTAAATATATGTTTTGAAGGATATGTTAAAAATATCAAGAGTGGTTATCCTAGGTGATGGGGTCTAATTTTTTGTTTGTTGTTTATTTCTGGATAACTTGTATTACTCTTTAAAAGAAAAACGAAACTATATAGGAAAATAGGGACTTCCTTGGTGGTGCAGTGATAAAGAATCCACCTGCCAATGCAGGGGACACGGGTTCGATCCCTGGTCTGGGAAGATCCCACATGCCGCAGAGCAACTAAGCCCGTGCACCACAACTACTGAGCCTGGGAGCCACAACTAGTGAGCCCGCACGCCACAACTACTGAAGCCCGTGTACTCTAGGGCCCGCATGCCGCAACTACTAAGCCCGTGTGCTGCGACTACTGAAGCCCATGCGCCTAGAGCCCGTGCTCTGCAATAAGAGAAGCCACCACAATGAGAAGCCCGTGCACCGCAACAAAGAGTAGCCCTGCTCACTGCAACTAGAGGAAGCTCATGTGCAGCAACGAAGACCCAACGCAGCCAAAAATAAATTGTTCTTTTAAATTTAAAAATAAATAAATAAATAAAAACAGGAAAATGAAATCCCTATTCAGATTTAAGTGTCTAACACAGGGTGAAAGAGTGAAACTGTAGCCAAAAAATCCAGTTTGTAAGTTACAGTAGATGAATAGATGGAGGAGTGGGGGCCTGTTTGAGGACAATGGTAGCCCAAAGAGAAGACGTATGAACACAAAAGACTTAAGTAAATGAGTAACAGTTCCTAAGGAAACCCATGAATGTCTGAAATAAACTTAAACCATGCCATAGGTCCAAGAAGAGATCAACAGCTGCCACATTATTCTGTAACATTCTTTTAGAAGTGCCTGATGTGGGGACATACTTACTGTTGACTTTATTTATATTGCCTTGAATTTCAGCTTGAGTGAGCAGCTCCTCATAAACGTCCCTTTCTCTCTCAGAGCTTTCTGTCTGAAGATGAGTAAGAAAGTGTAACTAAATTAGCTCAGGTCTCTAAGAAGACCACAGAAATATATTTGTGCTCCTCCCCCACCATTACAGAACCAACAGCAAGTAAGGGTGTGGCTTAAAATCCTTAACAAAGAACAGAGCAGAATGCTACACAACTGTAACTAAACACATAAAAAGCAGATCCGGGCTTCCCTGGTGGCTCAGTGGTTGAGAGTCCGCCTGCCGATGCAGGGGACGCAGGTTCGTGCCCCGGTCCGGGAAGATCCCACATGCCACGGAGCGGCTGGGCCCGTGAGCCATAGCCGCTGAGCCTGCGCGTCCAGAGCCTGTGCTCCACAACGGGAGAGGCCACAAAAAAAAAAAAAAATAAAAAAAGCAGATCCACTTGTAAATAACAAGCCCAGGGGTTCTTCCAGAGTCAGGCAAGAGAAGCACTGGTGAACCCTGCCCTGCTCACTTGTGAGTCTGCATCCTTGCCTCAGACCTGAGCAGAACAGGTACATCCAGGGACTAGATCGCAGAGCCTGTCACTGGTTTGCACAAAACTCGAGAAGGAAGTAGAAGTCAAAATAGAATCTAATACCAAAAGACTACATACTGGGTAACTCCATTTCACTTATATAGAATTCTAAAAAAATAAACTAAAGTGATCAAAAACAGACTGGTAGTTGCTGGGCTCAGGGGTGGGGAGTACGAGGAGGTACAGACTGACTGCGAAGGGGAGACGTGGGAACTTTTGGGGTGGTTACACATCCATATACATTTGTCAAAACCCATCAAACTGTACACTTTAAATGGTTGAATTTTATTATATGTAAATTAATACCTCGATAAAACTGATTTTTAAAATGGAGTCATATCAAACAGTGAAAGAATATAAATCAGTTAGAAAGATCAAATGTTCTATTTTTACCCTGTTTTTAGCATTTGTCATTTTGTCCTGCTTGGCCTGGTAAAGTACATCCTGGTAAGTGGAAGCCAAGGGCTCTTCAAGGTTCACAAGCATGGCATTGGGATTTTTCAAAGCTGCAAACGTGTCAGCTGGAATTCTATGGTCAATAGCTTCATTAATGGCAATAACGGCAGCATGTACTAAAAAAAAAAAAATTCAAAACATAGAACACTAAGGTTATACAAAGTAAAGGATATATATTACACATTCAAACACTGCAACCCCCTATCACAGAAAGAGGCTCCTTTTCATAGATGAAGGGGTTAGAGGACCCCCAGATCTTTAAGCCCAGTCTTTTTCCTCTGATGCACAAACCCACAGCTCGGCCTGTGATCCATGTCTGGAATGCTGAATCTGAAATCTTAACAGGGAAATATTCATAAGAGACTCTGAAAGGAGCCTCTGAGCATTTGTTATGGAAATGTTCACCTTAATCATCACGTAAACACCATCAGAAAATAAGAAATTCCAAAAGGCACTGAAATGTAGAATTCACTTTCTAGTGCTTTTATTTTAATCAAAATCACTCACTTGTTTCCAAATAACAATAGCATAGATAACTGTATAGCAGTGTTTAAATCTATATCTACTGACCTAAACTTGCTAGCAAAATTCCTAATGTCTAAGACCATCATTATAGTATTAATCATTAAAAGTAGTAGCAACAATCCCATTTGAACCCACAAAATTTCTCTCTTCTTACATGCGGCTTCATCCACTGACAGTTCATTAGCCAGAATGCCCCCGATCTTGCTAAAGGCAGGCATCTGGATCCCATACTTCTCCAGTTCAATCTTCATGTTGTTGATTTCTTCTTCTACAGGGAAAAATTAAGACCCAAACAAGCAAGTTAAGCACCTTTCCATAAAACAGAGAAGGAAAGAGATTCCTCAACTACAAAATGTATTGGATAAAATGACATCTACCTCTTAGGGTTGTTAGAAGGATTTAAATAAGATAATAAATATATGGAAAGCACTAAACATGATACCTGGTACATAACATGCACTCAATAGACACAGTATTATCAGTATTATCAAGAGCATCAGAAATAACTATAACATGAGACTGGCTCTATTGAAAATAGTTCTCCCAAAATGCTACTTATGGCATTCCCTATAATGAACTTACGAATGGAGCAGCTTTAAAGGCAGCTCGAATAAGAAGTGAATCACAAGCCAGTTATCTGTCTTTACAATCCAAATCACTAGCTACTATTACACAATTTCGTTTCTAAGGCAGAAAGCGAAATGATAAAGAAAACAACATGTAAGGTTGGCCCTTGCCCCAAGTCTGGGGAACAACTTCTCTGGAAGGAAAAATATCACAGATAAAAGTTTTATTTACAATTTTTAAAACTCCCTGGCCTATAAAAGATTTGAATCTATCTTACCCCTAACCAATATTACCATTGTTCTTTTTCTCCCCAAGCCCCCATCTCTTCAAGCATCTGACTATAGCAAACACCCACCCAAAAAAGCTAAAGTTTTAAAATTAGTAAATTGTCATCTTTGTATCATCTCGCTCCCCTTCCCTTGCCTACAACTGGTGCTCACTGGAAGGGAAGGGGCAAGACTGTTATAAAGATTTTTCACTGTACATGAACCTTTAATGTTACATGTTAGTATTATATTATTTTTTACATACTATATGTTAATATTCTTTCTAATTTACATATAAGAAAACTGAGAATTATCAATCATACTCATGTCATAACTGAGAGAACAGAGCTTGAAATTCCAAGTTTAGTGGAAGAAGAAGAGAAGCAGGAGAAGCAGGTTACTCATGCTTTTTTTTAATCTGTTGGCACAGTGTTTTTAAAGCCGTACGTCTTTAAGATTTGCACTGTTGACTCTCCAGGTTATTTCCACATAAATCAAGCACTTCCTGCCAAGTTTGTAACTTCTTACCTGTGAAGTCAACCTTTCCATATAGGTCTTGAATCTGAGGAGCCAGGCCTAGTTTGAACAGGTACAAACTAGAAGATATAATATGCAAAAGAGTCAGGCCTCGCAGCTGAACCTCCCTGCTGCTCTAAGTTCAAAGGGGAAAATCAGCAAAAAGAACAGAAACACTCTGAACACAGAGACTCCCAGTACTCTACCATATTCCACTTTGCAGTTACAATACTTTACCTCAGAGCCTTTTTTTAGTTTTACATAACAAGGAGGTCCTTAAAAAGTCACATAATGTAATGCAAAAAGCACTGGACTGGGAATCAGCAGATGCAAGTTTAAGTCCCAGCTCCAGCACAAATCCAATGTGTGATTAGATGTTAATATAAATGTTAACATAATGAATATAAGTGAAGTCTCTTCACTGTTTACCTTCCTGTGATCAGTAAGTTTTAAGTAACAAGACATTTTAGAAAAGTCTCATAAAAATGATTCAGACAGCAAATCTTACTTAAGCTGAATTCATATTACTGATGGAAAAGTTTAATTCAGGTACTTTAAGAGTTTTAAATAAAGTATATATTATAAATCTTTACTCTTTAAATAAAAATATCCTACACTCTAAGCTCCATGAAGGCAGGGACAATGAAAGTCTTATTTACCAATGCCTACCCAGAGCCTGGCATATATTAATAAATATTAATCAATATTTCACAGATGGATGGAAGTCTGTAACATGAGTTAGATTAACTGGATTCTAAGGCTCTAGCAGGTCAGAATCAATAAATTAGAAGAGATCAGAAGGGGGACTTCCCTGGTGGCGCGGTGGTTAAGAATCTGCCTGCCAATGCAGGAGACATGGGTTTGATCCCTGGTCCGGGAAGATCCCACATGCCATGAAGCAACTAAGCCTTTGCGCCACAACTACTGAGCCTGCGCTCTAGAGCCCGGGAGGCACAACTACTGAGCCCACGTGCCACAACTACTGAAACCCACACACCTAGAGCCCGTGCTCCGCGACAAGAGAAGCCACCGCAATGAGAAACCTGTGCACTGCAATGAAGAGTAGCCCTGGCTCGATGCAATTAGAGAAAGCCCGAGCGCAGCAACGAAGACCCAACGCAGCCATAAATAAATAAATAATTTATTTATTTATTTTTTAAAAAAAGAAAAAGAAGAAGAAATCAGAAGGGCACTCCACAGGGATTAACGTGAGCAAGACACTGACAGCCTATCAATAAGGGAGGAAATAAAAAATATCTAAGAAATAAATCACAGAAACTCAATAGAGCAGTCTACAGTTTTTGCAGATAACCTATAAACCTCAATATTATCCAAATACAAATATGTATCATGCATATTGCATTCATAGAACTGATCAGAACCCAAACTGCATATAATAAACCCCAATGCATAATCTAAAAAAAAAAAATCAAGTGTTCTAAAAATACATTAGAATATATACATCCACAATAACTAATCACTTTCTCAGATAAGTGCAAATATAAATCATATGTATATGAGTAAGGGCTTTTCTTTAGAATAAAATGCTCAAGATGGAAATACATGAAGTTCCTCTCTGCAAAGATTTTACATCTATTCAATAAAGTTTCCAAAGCCAAACAGCTAACAACTTTCTATACACATTTTACCTTATATACTTTCCCCACACAATGTTCCATCTGCATTCTAAATTAGTAGAAATATTTTTCTCCAGAAATTCCTTCCTCTTTTATTCCTACTTTAAAACAAGAAAGTGGCTGCCACACTTTAACAAAAGCTTGGGCATGTCACTTTCACAGCCCCAAGAACAGTGAGTTAGCTTTTAATGTCTTTCAACAGTAAATTAAAGGTGTTACAATGATATCACTAGCTGTTATAAAAAGTAGAGGAGTGGTAAGCAGAAAACAGATGGGCATCATCTTTCTTTTATCTCATTTTAATTATTAGGAATATTTTAAGGATATGCTGGAGTTTTAAATGGAATCATAATGGCCACTTGGATCCTCTTATCCAGCATCCAAAGTATTTAACCTCACAGCTAAAACTTAAAACTCCTAACAATAAACACCACTTTCAATCTTTGTTCCTAGTCTCCTATGTCTGCTTACAAATAAGCTGTTAGGTACCTATAATAGTCAGCCTGTAATTGAGCTCAGATTTCTTTTTCTTTTCCTATCTAAGATATACTTTATAGCAATGAGGAAAAGGAGGTTGTGTTAGCCTATCTGGATTCCAATTACTGTTACTGATTGTAGAGTAACCTATGAAAGAAAGTTTTACAGTGTAAACAGCATTATAAAACACCCCCAACAAGCCTTGGGGAAGCACCCCTAATCAAATACATTACTTTTCTGCCAAGAGACATATGAATAATCATATTAAGTAGATAAACATTCTAAGTAATCTCAATTAATACTGATCAGATCTTGCCAACAAAGAACTTTGAACTAAACCAAAACTCATTTTTCAGATCTTTCAGCATGTTTTTTTGAATTTAGGATAAAGGATTATGGGCCAATTTAATCCCAAAATCAGTTCTTAGAAAGATAAAGCATCAGAGGAAATGGAAAGGAAGTATACAAATATATTTGAAATAATGGAGAATTAGGGTCTTATCTGAGAGTGGAATGTAATCTACAAGAGTAATTTAGTCTGACTAAAGTACAGTAACTATCTCTGGAATAATGCCAGTCAAGACTGAGGGAGAAAAAAAAAAAGATGGCAGGAAGGGAGAGAACAAGAAGATAAAGCTTCTCTATCACTGATGATCCAAAAGGGAAACAGTGCCTCACCCAATACAGGTAAGTGAAGTGAGGAACCTGCCTTGAACACTGTTGTGTAAAGGTAAAGAAGAGGCTCAAGCAGTTACAAACACTTCCTACATACCCTTCAGGAAAAACACTGTAAGGGAGGAAAGAAATCATAAATCACCAACCAGAACACACTGCTGTGTATATACTTTCTAAGCACGAACTGCATATTGAACAGAAATGGAAAACAGTAGCAGGCTTCCTCCCTTTCTCATTTTGACTCCATCATTAGAAAGGCAGTTAATTCTTCAATCTCTCTTCAGAGAATTTGAGGGCCTGGGACTCAGGTTACATTGCAGAGAGTAGTGGCTACAGAACTAGCAGAGGGGAATTCTGCCAGCTTAGTTGCTGTGCCTGCCAAGTTTAGATATCCATTGTAGGTACAGCCTTCACAAGGTTATCAACATAGACAGACTTCACAGGACACTAAGCCAATCACAATACTCAGAATTTAGCTGATTTTGGCTCAGACATATGCATCTGAAATTGCTACATTCTGAAAATTCTCCAATATATCACCTATTCCTAAACAATTTTTTTTAAATTCTCATTTTACCATTGTTTGTCCAATGTTATGCTATGTACCTTGGAGGGGGAAAAAAAGTAAGGCATAACTTCTGTCCCTAAGATGCTAATAAATGTAATAGGGAGAAAAGATATGAAAGAAGCAATATATAACAAACAACAAAACAAAACACACACACACAAAACTAAACCAAAAAAAAAACAAAACAAAACAAAAAAACCCCCCAGAGGTTTAGAAAAAGGAATGAGCGGAGGTCATTTGAGAAACTTCACCAAGAATGTGGGAACTGAGCTAAAACTTGATTGGATAAGCAGAGACAAACATGAAGAGCCCTTTGACAAAGTACCATTTCCGTTTTCATTTATAGGACAGAAAGTACCCCCCTGAGCTGGGGGAGGGAGAGGGAGATTTGTTATGTATAATTTTGACACACATTTATTGTGATTATAGGCTAGGCATCTAAGTGTTGATACTAAAGACACATGGATAAAGAACAAAGGAAATACTTCTTGTCCCTAAGGAATCCACAAGAAAGCAAGTTACAAGAACAAACAGTTAACCAGAGTACAATGTAACAAGCACTATGCTTGAAGTAAGAGGTATGTTATAAAATGCTAAAGGAGCACAAAGATGGTAAGTAGCTAATTCTGCCAGAGAGGGAAAAAGTAAGAGAACATATTAATGGTAGCATTCTGAGGTGGCACCTGGAGAAAAGCATACACTAAAGCAAGGAGAAAAGGCATTTCAGGGCTTCCCTGGTGGCACAGTGGTTAAGAATCCGCCTGCCAATGCAGGGGACACGGGTTCGAGTCCTGGTCCACGAAGATCCCACATGCCGCAGAGCAGCTGAGCCCATGCGCCACAACTACTGAGCCTGCGCTCTAGAGCCCACATGCCACAACTACTGAAGCCCACGCATCTAGAGCCCGTGCTCCGCAATGAGAAGCCTGCGCACCACAATGAAGAGTAGCCCCTGCTCGCCGCAACTAGAGAAAGCCTGCACAGCAACGAAAACCCAATGCAGCCAAAAATAAATAAATAAATAAATTTTAAAGAAAGGCATTTCAGGCACAGGAAGCAGCAAAACCAAAGGCAAGAGTACATAGCCTGTTTGCTGAAAATACTAGAACATAGGTACACAGGAGAGAATGGCTGGAGGTGAGGCTAGAAAGGAAGCATCAAAATATTTTATGAAGCGTCTGATACTATTAGGGCTGTTTTGGAAAGAACTCTGACAGCAGCATGGCAGATGGATCAGAAGGGAGAGAGCCTAGTGAGGGAACCCTCTAAGGAGGTTAATGCATTCATTAGTCCACACAAGAGATCTATTAGTCCTCAGTTATATTCTATCTTTTATGGGTTTCACACTGATTCCAGTGATACCAAGGATCTGGCAAACATTTGATCCAGAAACTGGAGACAACAGGTTTCTTGTGGGTCAATGTATATATTATACATTCATACATATAATTAACATTTATTAAGTACACATACAGGATGCTATATAAGAAGAGCACCCCAAGAAAAACATCTCATCCTCATGTCCCTTCTCATACTTACTTCTATCATCTTCTGCTTTAGGCCTACGGCCATCAAGTAAATTTGCACCACTCTGAAGTACTATACTACTAGCACCTACACCTCTCCCATCCCATCCTCCATCCAGACATATCACCTCTTCCCTCCAATTTAGTACTTCGTTCATTCTAAGAGTTGAGGACCTGAAATTAAGTCATCTTCCAAATTTACTACGAAGCTGTGATAAAATTATACCTTGTTTCAGTTCCTATTTATTATTTTTGCATTGACATAAAAATTACTTAATGAACAAATGACTTGTCAAGGTCCTAGATAACTTAATAAATTATCAATCAACCATTTGATATTTGTTGGTATTATTTGAAGATGTTGCCAAAATTTAACTGTACTACCAAAGAGTATCAAGACACAGTGTATTTAGTAAATCAGTTTATCAGCTTGAAACAAAATGAGAAACAATAAAAGTTTTCAAATGTATGTAGTTTTTATAATTTTTAAGAGACTTTAATTTAAAAGAAAGGGACTACATCTCAAGAGAAATGCATAGTTCACTGAAACACTAGATCAATAATGAACAATCATATTATGTTTTTAGAGGAAGATTTTTTGTTATTATAGGAATAAATAAATCCTTTCTCCCTAGAAGAACACAGCTGTTTCTCACCATTTTGTGAAGATAATAGTGCTCTATTCTATTTGAAAATTCTGAAGCAAATGCAAAAACTTTTTCATCATACCCTGGACAACAAGCTACACACTCAATTCAGATGTGACTCCTAAACTGCTTTTTTAAAAAAATTGAGATATGACTGACATATTATATTAGTTTCAGGTGTACAGCATAATGATATGATCACCACAGTAAGTCCAGTTAACTTCCATCACCACACAGTTACAAATTATTTTTCTTGTGATGAGAACTTTTAAGATCTACTCTCTTAGCCACTTTCAAATACATAATACAGTATCAATAACTGTAGTCACCATGCTGTACATTACATCCTCAGGACTTATTTATTTCATAACTGAAAGTTTGTACCTTTTGACCACCTTCACCCATTTCGCCTACTCCCAAATCCCCGACTCTGGCAACTACCAATCTATTCTCTGTATCTATATACTGCTTATTCTACCAAGAAAATCTGATTACCTAAGTGCATGGATACAGTAGATACATCTTGGCATGTTCTTTCGATCATAGATGTCTGTAGTTTCCGGATAAAAAATCTAAAGAGAAATAAAAGAAGTAGAGTAAGGCATCCATCCACTAGAGTTCATTTAATCATTCACCAATCATGAATAATACAAGTAAAACTTTGGACAATTAGAAAACATTGTCAGCATTTGGCAAATAACCTCATTAGGGTGAACAGACATTTCATTATAAGTAATGTAAGGAACAAAATGATACAATACACAGTGAAAAGCACTACTTGGAAAAGACTTATTTGGGTTAACCCACTGAATTTTACTAAGTATGTGAGAGTGAGTTACTTACTGCAGACACAGACATGGGAAAACAAAACTCAAGTTCCAGTCCAGCTTAAATCAGTGGCAAGTATGTGAGGCTCTGAAGGATTGCAATCTTCCTAGTTGCTATCTAGCAGGCCTAGATTGAGTAATAATAGCTCAACAATGAACATTTACTAAGTGCTTCAGTATGTGTAAAATCACTACATTTAGACATTGAAAAAAACTACGAAATATTAAAATGTGTTATAATGCTTGGGGGAAGTAGAAAGATACACAGATAAAGTAGGTAGCATAGAGGATGTATATGGGAATGAGAGAGATGGGGAGTTTTCCTTGGTAGCATGTATCACAATTAATCAACTATGTGCACTGAAATTATCTGTCTGACTCCTCCAATAGACTATAAGCCACATGAAGGCAAGGACTAGGTCTATATTGTTCACTGCTGTATCTTCAACGCTAAGCCCAGAGTCAAGGTCATGGAGGGAGCTCTCTCTGTTTGATGAATTAACAAATGAGGTAGGATAGGAACAGAGTAAGTTTAGATGGAGAATTGCCTTGAATTTCAAGACCTTTTCTCATGGTAATGTGGTACTATATAACTCAATCTGTAATTTAGAGGAATAAAGGGGTAACAGTGGATTAGAGAAGTGAGACTGGATTATGAAGCGATTAGAGGAATCTGGATGAGCAATAAAAGGCAGTGAGAAGAGTACTACAGCACTTTGTATCTAACTCTATTATAGAACTTAACACATTGTGTTTAATTACTTGTTTTTATGCTTGTTTTCCCCCACAATACCTATTGCTCCTGATGAGGAAGAACTGTGCACCCCCAAGAGAAATGGGGGTCTTTTTTGATAATTTTTCAAACTTTCCATGCTCATTTCCTAAGATTGAAATGTCTTCTCCTGAATGGTGAAAATCATGGTCAAAGTCAGTCACCCTCCCCAAAACAGTACAGAATACATTTTAGAAAGCAATAGAAAAAAAAATAAGGTTGGGAGGGAGGATAGAGGCAGATTATGAGGACCTTGAAAGTCAGACAAGTTTGAACTTGATATTCAGGCTTTAGAGAAGTCCTAGCTTTGGAGCCAAGGCTAAAAACAACCTCAGGAAGATCTGACTGGAGACAAGACACAGGATACACTGAATAGTGAAGAGATCGAAGCTGAGAAAGCAGGCTGGGAGGCTGTTTCAACAGATAAAACAGACATTGCAAATAACTGAGGAAGGCTTGGGGAATGACTGCATTTAGGAGTCCAAGGTAAATCCAAGGTTTTGAGACTGGATGACTGGGAACATGATGACATGGTACCATTTATGCAGAGGAGAGGAGGTTCACTTGGGGGAAAAGGTAGGTTTAGTTTTACATATGAGAAACTGTAGGAGATAGAAAGCTATCCAAGGGGAAATGTCCAGCAGCCAATTGAAGAAACTGTTTACCTTATAGCAAAGAGTCTTCAGAACAACTGAAACCATGAGAATGAAAGAATGTAGCTAAAATAAGAATTGCATCTTAAGGAATGCCCGCCACTAGGATGTAGAAGGCAGAATAATTGAAGAAAACAGAGGACTATTAGGCAGATTAAAAACAATTTTAAAAATCAAAACAACAAAATGTTTCATGTAGGAGTTGGCCAAGAGCACCAATTATAATAAACAGTGAAATGGATAAAAACCAAAAAATTATCCTATTAAGTCTCTATAATTTGTATGTACCATATAAAGAGATTAGGGAAGATATCCCAATAAATACTATTATTGTCAATTATCGATCACATGTTATATTATGAGCAAAAACACATTTTTAGGCCAAGTATCTTTAGTCTACATTACTCAGAAGTCTTCTGGACTTAAATCATATAGAGCAGACATTTCAAGGGTAATAGCCATAATAATCCTATTGTTCCTGATAGCCTCAACAGTTTGTTGAGATTGTGGTCCAGGACAATGCACCACTGTTAGTAAACAAAAAAAGTAATAAGATTAAATTATTAAAAAGGCATTTTGTAGTAACAGTACTATTAGCAATAGCAAATATTAGCAAAGCTCTTAGTACCATTCAAAAGAGGTTAAATTGTTATTGCCCATTGGGCATACTATATAAAAAACAGGAACAGGAAGCTACAGGTGCATAGAAAGGCCAAGTAGCTGTAAGAACTTGACGTATTGCATTTCCTGACATTTGTGGGGCTTAATTCTCAAACATACCAGTGCAAGGAAGAGAACTTCAGCACTTTGCTCTGAAAAAAAGAGGACACAAGCTAGTCTGCAAAGACTTAGCTCTGAATTTACTCAGTTCAACAGGTATGTATGCAACAGTGAGCTGAGCACTCTGCTAAATGCCAAGTGTTCATTTCCAAGTGGTTTCAGCCACTTTCTGATACTCCACATCTCATTTCTTTTTAATCTTTCGTTGGTTACAGAAATGTAGACTCCACAGAAACGTATAAAGAAAATAAAAACCACCCTTTAACCCCATCACACAGAAATGAAAACTATTTCTCCTTGCAGATTTTTCCCAAGAATACTCACTTTATTTTTAGACAAAAATAGTGATCTCATTTTAGCCAGAATACAAGCTCTTATAATCGTAGCCTGTTTTTTTTTTCACTTAACACATCACGGTCATATATATATAGATTGACATCATCCTTTTCAACGGCAGCACTAGTATTTGACTGGCTGTAACACAATTAATACCCTGAGTGAAGGAATATGTGGTTTGCTATCAATTTTTTCTATCATATGCAATGCTGAAAAATCCTTACATATACATTTTTTGTGCTTGTCTAATTTTTTCTTTCTTTTTTTGAGCCGGTGGGGTGGGAGTGGGGATAAATTCCTAGAAGTAGAATTCTTAGGTCAGAGGATAGGGGGGAAAAAAAGCTGTCCATGCCTCTAACAGTGACACTGTATCAGGGCCTCTACGGATTCAAGGTAGGACTAGGTAGCTAGATGTATGATCAGGCCACCCAAGATGGCTATTCTCTTGCTCTCTGTACATCTCCTGCTCAACCAGTCCCTGCTTCACCTATACCCTACTCATATGGCTGACATTCCCTCTTAATTATACAGCCTAATCAGTAAATGTTAGTGATCTTTAGATCAGAATGGCTCCACTATGATAGCTTATCAAAGGGAAAAACTCTGCCCAAGGGGCTATGAGGGACATGCCCCTCTGCTGCTTTCCCTGGTAACTAACTGATGAGCCAAACTGACGTCAATTCCCCCATAAGTGGTAAACTCCTCCTCCCCCTCATCCCCACCCCCAGTAGCAAAGACTGCTGCCGTGTTCTGCCTGCTGTCTGCCGTCCACGGTAGGGTGTCACTCCAGAGCCTTGACTCGGACAGCTGAGATCCCCTATCTAATAGACCAGTGATGTCTCTGTTGCTGTCTCCGGGCTCTTCCCTCATTCTCAAGGCAACTACAAGGCTTGCAGGCCTGCAAGGTGCAGCCCAACACTTGAGATGGCAATTTCACTAAGAGAAGCACTAAATAAACTCTTGAGCAAAACACTCAAGGATGCACACTCCCGTATCAAAACTACAGCTATCATTCCAAACTCATTAAATTGTATACATTAAATATGTATGGTTTTTCTGTAATCAACTGATTACAGAATGGTACAGGTGTAATCAATTGATTACACCTCAATAAAGCTGTCAAAAAAACAAAAACAAAAAACCTACAGCCACCTCCAAAACCAGATAAAAGAAGTAAATCTCATTATACTGCCTCTACAATTTGAAATATAAAATAAACCCTTCATATTACCTACACATTTGGTTATTCTGAAGCTGGAAGATGACATTTCTAAAATATTTCCTTATGTTTCCTAAAGTCAAACTTGAATGTAGCAACTTTGTGAATAAATAAAATCCACTGAACTGTACTCTTTAAAATGGTGAATTTCATGGTATATGAATTTGTTTGTTTTTTGGGGGGGAGTCACGTTGCTCAGCTTGCAGGATCTTAGTTCTCCAACCAGGGATTGAACCCAGGCCCTGGCAGTGAAAGTGCCGAGCCCTAACCACTGGACCACCAGGGAATTCCCTCATGGTATGTGAATTTTTTTATTTTTATTTATTTTATTTTTTTATTTTATTTTATTTTTTTGCAGTACGCAGGCCTCTCACTGCTGTGGCCTCTCCCGTTGCAGAGCACAGGCTCCAGACGCACAGGCTCAGCAGCCATGGCTCACGGGCCCAGCCGCTCCGCAGCATGTGGGATCTTCCCAGACCGGGGCACGAACCCGTATCCCCTGCATCAGCAGGCGGACTCTCAACCACTGCGCCGCCAGGGAAGCCCTGAATTATAATGTTTATAATTTGGTGTAGTAAAAGTAACTGACATCATAGGGAATTTCTCTAGGGTGAGGTGAAGCAGGGATGAGAAATATAAAAGAAAAAGAACAAAGCTATTTCCTAAAACAAACTCAAGAGATCCTTTAGTATTAAAATAGATAGATAGATAGATAGATAGATATATTACCAAAGAATCAATTGAGAATAATTTTACAGGTAGAATGAGAACTGTTATGCCAAACAGCCAGAACTAAGCCAGAACTATGAATATCACATAAATTACCTTAGGCAATCCAATCTCGCCCATGGCATTCAACCACTGAATCACATTATCAGTGTGTCTAAAGTGGAGGCCAGTTGCCTAGAACAAATAAAAGACCATTAGGCACTGTTTGGCAATATTGAAGCAAATACTAAATAAATACTCTGTATCAATAAAAGTTTCCCTGTAAGACTTTACATGGTCCCCTTAAACTTAAGGTCTGTCTGTATCATTACACATTCTAATCTCCAAAAGCCAAATCCACATCTCAGCTCTCCTCAGTTAAGAACCATCTGGAGAATCTTCCTGTGTACAGTGTGCTCAGCAGAACATGGTCTTTGGAATTCAATTATGTTGGATTCAATTCCTGACTTGGCTATCTATTGGTGACACTGGGCAAGTCACTTCACCCTACTGATTCTGAGTTTCCCCATCTTTAACACCTACTTTATGTTTGTTGGAAAGATTAACTGAGAAAATGTACATAAAGCACTCAGTGTGGTGTCTGGCAAGTAGAAGATACTCCCCAAATGAGGTATTTTCATACTACACATATAAACATCCCCCTCTTAACCTCTACACCTGTTGTTTTTTAGGAAGGTTTACCCTCAAGACGGTTAGACGTGTAGGCTATTGTCTTTACTCTTGCTGGAGACTGCTCTGTCTGCCTGTTCTGCACACATTTTTTAGAGTCAACAGAACAGCTCAGGAGGTGTCTTCAGAATAACCACTTATTTAAAACTCAGCATATAAGTCTTTGCTTTTTGATGAAGAAACGTTTCTATTTGGGATGTTAATTTTGGCTTAAGACCTATACTTTCCTTGTTTTCCTTTTAATTTAAATATTAAAAAGCCAAACAAACAAAAAAACCAACTCTTTTGATTCTGTCTTCATCCTTAACTCATTCTGAGCTCTTGCCCAATTCTTACAGTTGACCCCTCTTACATTTGCTCTTGGTTTTGCAATCTTCCACTATCTTCTATACTCATCCTTTTTTCAGATAAGAGCTCTTAGGAAAGCTCCCCACAGAAACTCTGTGAGCAATGGGAATTCGGTCCTTGTCAACATCCCAACTTAATTAAAGCAGTCTTCTTTTTGAGGGCCCTGGGCCACAAGAATCAATCACATATCTCAATTTTCTGAAATCGGATCACTGTCCCATTTTACCTTAAACTTTAATATCATGGGGTGATTTTCTTCCCCCAAAGTTGCTATTGCTTTCAATTTGCCAACAAATCTCAGAGCTTGGTTAAAATTAGATTTAAAGTAGTGATTCCCCTAGTTACTTCCTCTACCTTCTAAGAAATAAAAAATTCATCAAGGACCATGAAAATTTCTAGATACAAATTACTCGTTAGAATTGTGCCAGAAATACGGACAGCTGAAGTTCTTTTACTACTGTATCTTGACTTTGCACTAAATTTTCTCCACTCTGCCAGGTATTTTATTTTGTTGGAACAAACACACTTACACATATTTCTCAGTAACTCTTTCACAGGATAAAGTATGCTAAACTTCTCTCTCAAGTCTACAGAAATTTAAGCACCAAGCAAGGATGGACTCACCTTGTATCTGGTCTGCTCTCGATCATAGATCTTCTTCAGTGATACCACTCTAGGGGAGAAGAAGTTTCCTAGTTTGGCAAGATAGACCCCATTCCGAAGCCCCTCTTCCAGTTCTGTGGTGGGAGGCAGGTCTTCCCCCAGGCATGCTTCCATCCACCTGCACAGAAGGAGGGAGGACATGACAAAAGAGAGGGAAGGTATGTTCCCCTCCCCTCTTCAGAGATTTCAAGCTTAATTTCCATTCTCCTTGGAAAAGTTTAAGTTGAACATAAGCAATAGTGTTTGAAGACTCAATTTCACAAACATCCTTGCTCTGGCCCAGTCAGATCTCAGAGGCAGGGAACTTAGGAAAATTTCCAAGTATAAACGCCACCCTCTTCTCCACCCTACTTTCCTCTCCTGCAGCAAGAGAGCCAGCTGGCTCCCCAGGTCCTAAATGCCCCACGAGCCTCAGCCCAGACTGTCTCCCTTACTCCTTCAGTTGCGCCTTAAGAATTCCTAAGAAAAACCTTTTGTAACTGAAGCCACCATCTCTCAACTGTTCAGAAACTTACATTTGCAGCTGAGGTTCTTTTCTGGTTTGAGAATTCAGCATCCATAGTGAATTTCTAGGTTCAGATTTTAAAGTTGTTTTGGGGTTACCAAAATAGTCAATCATCTCACCTAAAATACTTAAGGAAACTCCAATGGAAGCAGTAAAAGTGAATTCTTATGTGTTTTTTTAGAGGGGAAAGGAAGTTGTAACGGAAATCTATATTGTCCCCCTCGGACACCTATCACAAGATTTCAGGGAATCCCAAGATAAAACAAAGCCAAGTTTATTTGCATGTATTTTCTACCAACAGAAATGTAGTTAACTAAAAAAGTCATTTAGGGCAATGGTTTTAAACTTTTTTTTGAATCACAGAATGCTTTGACTATCTAAGGAAAGCTACAGATCCTTCCCCCCCAAAAACATATATATACTTAAATTTAATATATAACTGCAGAGATTTCATTGACCCCGGTTTGAAAACCCCTAATTTGTAAGTATGCTCCTCAAATTTTACAAGGCTACCGTATCCCCAAATTCTTTACCATTCTTTACGGGGGTTGAGGGGGACCACTAGGTGATGCCTGGACTGTTTCCCTAGTAATAAATCTTTGAAAAGCCAAATGGGGAAAGAAAAAATCCAGAGATACAGGAGACTGAAGTAAAAGCTAGATTTACTGCCAAATGGGACAATACAGGAATGAAACATTTATACCGTTAATTGATACCTAAAATTTAAATTAAAAGACAAATAAAACTGGAAGTCACATTTAAATAAGCCATATTTTATACACACACACTACACACACACACTCATGAAAATTTATAAGAAAACTCTAACATACCAATAGAAAAATAGACCAAATAATATATAAATGTATTTATAATCCCATTTATGTGTGTTTCTATATAATTCTTTACATTAATAAAATTGCCTGAAAAGATATACAATAGAGCTTGAATTTACATACTTTTAAAATTATTAGTTTTATAATTCAGAATAAAATTTCTTGTATTAATTCTATCTTTTGAAACTGAGATTACCACTCAGAATCTTTAAAAAATAATGAGAGAATTCCCTGGAGGTCCAGTGGTTAGGACTCAGTGCCTTTCACTGCTGGGGCCAGGGTTCAATCTGTGGTCAGGAGCTAAGATTCCCACAAAAAAAAAAAAAAAAAAAAGGAAAAGCAACGATGTTCCTGTTTTTCTCAAGTTCTATAGAATAGTTAACTCAACCTCACTTTCAAATCTATTCTACTTCTAAAGCAGCTAGCATACTGTCTAACACATAGTAGATACTTAAATAAATACTAGCTGGATAGATGAATGGGCCAGAGAATTTTCTGGTTATTTCCTACACCCAATGATATTAAGTTTTCTCTTCTGGCTTTGCTTTTAGGTAGTTGAACTGAAATGTCATAAGGGGAAAAAGAAGAAACGAATGAATTTTCCAGAAGAGTTACCATAGTAACTAAATTAGATATCAATTTGAAGCAGCTACAAAATCCAAACTATGCTTCTCCAAGAGCCTAAGACCATAGGGCAATGTGGAAAAGAACATAGGTCAATGGTATGGAAAATAGCTGTAGTCTAAGGACACATCTCATGTAATCATCCATCCAATATTTTACTGCTATAAAGGATACAGCAAACAGCTCCTGGCAATCCCTGCTCTCAGGGGACAGTCTAACTTATGTTCTCATTAACAGGGACAAACCTAGAATAAATCTTAAGCCCAAAACATCCCTTTACCACATAACAGTATGAAGAAAAAGTTACTTATTTTCCTCTCAAAATGGGGAAGACTGTGGATAAACAACACAGTAGTGCTTTTGGCTTGAATCAGAGCCAGCTACCAGGGCTGTTTAGGTTCTCCTCTCCTCTGAGATCACTGGATTAAAATCAGAGTAAAAGGAGGGACCACAGCCACATCTCCCACAATCCTTTACCTTCGCCTTCTCTTGTCTAACTGCTATAAAACAGTCCTGACTGATGACAAGACTCACAAGCTTTCTATAGCGGAGTAGAATACCCTAACTATCACACAAGTGTCAGGCCTGAAGAAAAGCCACCCGTGATCTGGTGAAAAGGAATAAGCAGAGAGGGAGAGCTAGAGGAAACAGGCAAAGCACAGAAGTGTCTCTAAACAACCGCCGCAAGCCCAAAACTGCCCTCCAGTTCCCTGTGTGGCTCACCCTCCATTCTAAGTTCTGCTCCACAGCAGAGAATCACCTTGTTTGTTTATAAGAATAAAGTTAGTTAAATTAGGACCAAACTGCTTGAAAAATTAACAGCATTAAGTAGGATGCTATATTACTAGATTCTTAATCTTAGCATCAGTTTGGATTCTACTATAATTCTGAGAAGATGCAACAAATTCTCCTGTCCTTCTCTACAGCCCATCTGAGATTCCCCCTCTGCCACAAACTCACAGCATCACAAAATGTGAGAGCAAGGAACTGAATGCACTTCTAGGGCAAATCCCTTTGGGGTTTTCCCCCCAATATAAAATCTATCCATTAAAGAAAATTACAAAACATTTCTCAATATTTTATGAATATTTTTCATGTTACTATACAGTTTCTCAAGACTTTCGAGTTACATTAAAATTCTACCAAATGCTAATCAGTCACTTATGTTGGACATTTATATCATTTCTAAATGTTTTTAACCATTAAATAATTCTGCAAGGAACGTCTTTGTACACAATGTTCTTCCTTATTTAGAATTAATTCCTTTGGAAACTCCAAAACAAAAAATGTTATTGCTCAAAAGCTTACCCAAAGGCTGTACCTATTTGTACAACTCTCTCATTTTACAAATAAGAGTAAGGCCTATCAAAGGTTACCTGCTAGCTAGTGACAAAGGTGCGATAAGAGGGCCCTGATTCCTAATTTAGAATTCTTCTCACTAAACCACTATTGCTCTTACCACATCACCCGAAAAGCCTAACAGAGCTGAGCTCCACAGGGCTGTCTAAACAGGACAAAGTTTCAGATATCCCATGCAGGAAAAAGGCTGGTATCTCTCCAAGTTCTGTCCACTTAATAGGGTTTTAAATATTTCAGTTTAACTGTAAGACCACCAGTAATTCTCGCAGACACAAAGCTTCCTTATAAAACTTAAGCATTTAAATTAACTTTATAAATACATTTAAGAATAAATCTATGCATTGATTCTTATCTTACACCAGGCACAAAAATCCACTCAAAACGGATTAAAGACTTGAATGCAAGACTTGAAACCATAAACTCCTTTAAGAAAACACAGGGGGTAAGCTCCTTGACATCAATCTTGGAGATGCGTTTTTTGGATTTGACACCTAAAGCAAAGGCATCAAAAGCAAAAATAAACAAGGACGATTATATCAAACTAAAAAAATGCAAGACTTGAAACCATAAACTCCTTTAAGAAAACATAGGGGGTAAGCTCCTTGACATCAGTCTTGGAGATGATTTTTTTGGATTTGACACCTAAACCAAAGGCATCAAAATCAAAAATAAACAAGGACGATTATATCAAACTAAAAAAAGCCTCTGCACAGCAAAGGAAACCACCAACAAAACAAAAAGGCAACCTATGGAACGGTAGAAAATATTTGCAAATCATATATCTGATAAGGGGTTAAATCCAAAATATATGAAGAACTCATGCAACTCAATGGCAAAAAAACCCCTAACAATCCAATTTTTAAATGGGCAGAGGAACTGAGTAGTTTTCCAAAGAAGACATACAAATGGCCAACAGGTACCTGAAAAGATGGTCAACATCATTAAATCATCAGGGAAATGCAAATCAAAACCACAATGAGCTATCACCTCACACCTGTTAGAATGGCTACTATCAAAAAGACAAGAGAAAGAAAGTGTTGGTGAGGATGTGAAGAAAAGGGAACCCTTGTGCACTATTGGTGGTGAAGACAAAGAATGTCCTCTGCCATTTCAGTAAAACAAAGAACGTTGAGGCCATCAAGCCATCAGCCACTGCAGCGGTCCCTGACGGTGCACCCTAAGGGGAATTCAGGATGGAGAAAAACAGGTTACCTGCCACCAAGCCATGAACCTCTACATCCAGCCCAACGGTATACTCTGAGAGGATTCAAGAGAGAGAAAAAAAGGATACTGGCTCTACATAAGGTGAATATCAAAGGAATAATTTCAATAAGCCCAGACTCTTGCATCTTCCTGTAAGTAGAAAAGCACTTAATTCATTAACTTGAGATGTCTGGGTTTTTGGTTTTGTTTTAATAGCAGTAATCTTATGATGGTCTGACTACCTGGTTTGGGTTTTGTTTTTTGTTTTTTTCTTCAAAAAACTCTTATTTATCCTGGCTCCTCCCTCACCTCTTTGGAACAGTCCTTCAGAGCTATCTGAGAGGCTGTCTCCTGGGCTTTAAGTCCTCATTAAGGCTGCCGAATAAAACTATAATTCTCAACTTTTAGGTTGTACTTTTTTTTTCAGCCAACAGTGGGAATATAAATTGGTGTAGCCACTATGGAGGCAATAGGAAGGTTCTTCAAAAAATTAAAAATAGAACTGCCATATCATCTAGCAATCCCACTTCTGGGTATACAGACATCCCTGGGTATCAACAGGGGATTGCTTCCAGGACCCATGTAGATAGGTACCAAAATTCAAGGATGCTCAAATCCTGTACATAAAATGTCATCGTATTTGCATACAACCTAAGCACACTCTCCTGTATACTCTAAATCATCTGCAGGTTGCTATAATACCTAATAGAATGTAAACGCAATGTAAATGGTTGTCAATATAATGTAAATGTTATGTAAATAATTGCTGCCAAGCAGCAAATTCAAGTTTTGCTTTTTGGAACTTTCTGGAATTATTTTTTCCCTAAATATTTTCAATCCACAGTTGATTCACTCCACAGATGCTGAACCTGCAGATATGGAGGGATAACTGTATAGTCAAAAGAAATGAAAACAGGACATCAAATATAAATCTGCACTCTCATGTCCACCGCAGCATTATTCACAATAGCCAAGATATGGAAACACTAAGTACCCAGGAATGGACGAATGGATAAAGAGGTTGTGGTATATGTCTACAAAGAAATATTATTCAGCCATGAGAAAGAAGGAAATCCTGCCACCTGTGACAACATGGATGCACCTTGAGGGCATTATACTAACTGAAATAAACCAGACAAAGAAAACCAAGTACTGTATGTATCACTTAAATGTGGAATCTTAAAAAAAAGTCAAACTTTAGTGCTTGCCATGAGGTAGGGTGTGGAGAAATTAGGGAGAGGTTGGTAAAAGGATACAAACTTTCAGCTTTAAGATGAATAAGGTCTGAGGATCTAACATAAACCAGTGACTATAGTTGATAACATTATATTGTATAATTAAAATATGTTAAGAGAGTAGAACTTAAATGTCCTCACCAAAAAAAAAAAGATAAACATGTCAGGTGATGGATATGTTAACTACATCCTTTCACAATGTATACATATATCAAATCACCACAAAGTACTTATTTTAAATATCCTATAGTTTTACATGCTATTTATACCTCAGTAAAGCAGAAATTTAACAAATAAATCAATCTATGCACAAAAGAAAAGTCACTGGTCAACACAATTCTCATATTACCAATTCTCATGTTTAAAACTGTCTTAATAGTCATAGAACTTCACAGTTGGAAGGCTCATTAAAGCTCTTCCAGTCTACCCCAACTCCTCCACTCCCCTCTCACCTTCCACTCCCTCCCCCACTTTAATGCCTGAATGCTTCCAAAACATCTTGGCCAAATCATGATGTAAGCTGACCCTGAACACTGATGCTGACATGGAAATCACACATTCAAGTTAACCCATTTCATCTCAGGATTCTAGTAGCCAAAAAGTTTTTATTAAGCCAGCAGTTAGCTCCCCATTGACACCCTAAGCTGCCTTCTGGAGCAAGACAACATATGGAATTAAAATATAATGTGACCAGTACTGGCCAGGGACTTTTAAAGACATGGATTTATATCCTGTCCCTGTTATTTATCAAGACAGCAAGTCACTTACCCAGTTTCTTCATTCGTTAAAAGGGAATAACAATATTTTCCAAATAAGGCTGTTGTTGAGGATTAAATAAGATTACACATGAAATACAGTGCTTAGCACAGTGCTTGGCTGGGTATTTAAAATTTATGCTTTTCCTCCTTTCCCCTTGTATGATGAGTCACATGCTGACACTTTTGTCAGTAAAATGATTCCAGTTCCTTCAAGTACTCTTCATGAAAAGAGAACAGCACCTACCTCACAGGACGATTGTGAGGATTAAAAGAGATAACACACATAAAGAGTTAAGAACAGTGCCTGGAATAGAGTAAGCGCTCAGAGCATTAGCTGGTATCACTACTAGTGTTAGACATGACTCCCTGCCCCTCACATCTTTCTCATTCATCTCTGAACACTTTGCTCCAGGTGTGGTCTGACTGGCCTGAAATGGAACCGGAATATTACTCCTTCATTCTGAACACTCCAAAACCACAGACAAAGCCTCAATTAAATTATTTTACAACACTTTTCCACTCAACAGAGATTCTTAGTATTTTTTTCCCCAAATATGCAGCTGCTAAACCCGATCTCTACAGCTCCATATTAGAACCATTATTTGCACTCATCTCTACTATGTTTCTTCATGTTTGATTCAGCCCATTGTCCCGAAATGTCAACACCTTTTGGGATCCTAATTCTGTTACCCAAAATACCAACTTCTCTTCCAGCTTCACATTATCCACAAATATTAATGGGTTTTAAAGAATGACGAGGAGGAGTTCACCAAATGGCCAAGGCAGAGAAGGCCTCTAAGCAGAAGAAATACCATGTACAAAGGCAGGGAGGGCTGAGAAAAAATGGTGGGTTATGCAGTAGTTCAGCACTGTCATTGCTAGAAGGGAAAGTAGGAGGTGAAGATGAAAAAAAAGAGCAGGCTGGATGGTGCAAGGCCTGTTTGTCATGCTAAGAAACCTTTCCTTCTGTCATGAGAGACACTGAAGGATTTTAAGTGGGAGGTGATCTGATCAGATCTGTTTCAGAAAATCACTGTGGCAACAGTGTGGGGTTTTTAAATTTTTCAAGTACAAATGTTTCTACAAGTACAAATGTTTTAACAAAGAAGTCACTTAAAAAAAAGTTCTGAGAATATTATACCAAGTGGTGAGACCAGCACACCCTATCTGTGATCAGGTCTTGCAGCCACGACCACAGATAGAACTCAGCAACAAAACTCTTATATGAAGGAAACGGAGAATAGAGTTGTTAGTCCTTCCTCCCACAAAAAGGGATTAAACTTTCAACATTTTCTCCTCCTCAAGTTTAACCCTAGAACTGCTTTAACAAATCTAACTCAAATGAAAATTAGTAAAAAAAAAAAAAAATTTTTAAGTGACATCTGATCTGAAACACAACTATTAAACAGGAAAATAGTAACATCTGAATGGTTCATTTTCTATAAATAATGCCAAAAAAAAATCTCTAACACCACCTGGCAGATATTAAGTTAAATACTTTACATGTATTATTTCACTTGATCCTTGCAAAAACCCCATAAGGTAAGTAGTATTACTATTCTTATTTTACTGATATAAGAAAACTATGGGCTCCTCAAAGTAAAGTAACTTGTCCAAGATTACCCATCTAGTAAGTGGCTGAGCTCACACTTGAACCCAAGATGGTGTGATTCTAAAGTGCAAACTGAGGTGCTACATTCCAGCAATTTATTCAAAAATAATAAAAGCTACTACCCTCCTCGATACTCACTAATAAAAGCTCAAGTTCTGGAGCTGGGCCTCCTGAAGCACCCTAAACCACAGTGCATGACCTCATTAACAACACTTACTCTACCAAGGACCAAGAGAGAGGCGTATAAAATATTAAACATTGAAGTTGACACAATTAGTGTGAAAAGTGCTTATATAAAAGTCTATCTTTAATATAATTGCATAATTCTTATAAATAGTCCTGATACAGCTTTCATATCTAGTGTATTTTGATAAAGCTTTGTTTTATTCATATTTTAAATCAATTTTCCAAAAAAAATCTACTCTGACAGCTAAATATCCATTTAGGAAACATTTCTAACGGCTAACTCTGTGCAACACTTATCAGTGGCATAAAATGCGCTAACTACCTGGAGATCACCCTCTGGGAACAGAGATGCTTAAACTACTAGCTACAATAGTAGATGATATTTGAACTAGGCTTTTAAGATAAATTGTATTTAGAAAGGTGAAAATGGGAAATAAAGACATTTAAGATAAAGGAGAACAGCATAAAAAAGAGGGCAAAAAGGCATGAAAACAAATGGCATATTTAGGGAATGACAAATCACTGTGGTAGAGGAGTAGGAGATGTACCTGGAACAACAGAATTTTAATATGCAGGCAATGGGAACCACAAAAGTTTTTGAATAGAAGAGTAGCTTGGTCAGATCTAACACTTAGTATGGTAACTAGGACAACAGCACGGAAGATAGATTCAACAGAGCAATATTAGGCAACTACTTCAGGAATCCAGGTGAGAGATAATAAGGTCTCCAACTAGGGCAATGGCAGAAACAGAAAGAAAAATGATGAGTAATTTCAAAGGAAGAATTGACCCCATTTGACAATCTGTTAGATGGCTGGGAGTGGGGGTTAGAAGGGCACTGAGGAAGATGAGGTTTAACAGACAATTGGAAAAGAAAAGAAAAACAAAGTTAGCTCCTGACCTCACACTTTGCTACTGACTTTAAACATCAAGTGGATTAGAGATTTTAAAACATAAAAAAATGAAAGGAGGAAAAAAATATAAATGAATGGTTGTATAATCTTGAAATGAGAAAGGCCTTTCCAAACAAGACTGTGAGGCAGAAATCATTTTGAAAAGGGGGAAATAAACTGTCTACACAAAAGCAGTTGAATTTCTACAAGGAAATTAAAAAAAATTCAAAAGATAAGCTGGAGGGAAAATTTGCAACCTATAACAAGGGGCTAATAATCTCTCATAATCTTCATTTTTTTTAATTTTTAAAATTTTTTGTCTGCACGGCATGCGGATCTCAGTTCCCCCACCAGGCATTGAACTTGTCCCCCACCCCTCCTGCACTGGAAGCGTGGAGTCCTAACCACTGAACCGCCAGGGAAGTGCCCTCTCCCATAATCTTTATTTATTTTTTTTTAAAAAAATAAAGCTTTATTTATGGCAGTGTTGGGTCTTCGTTGCTGTGCGTGGGCTTTCTCTAGTTGTGGCGAGCGGGGGCTACTCTTTGTTGCGGAGCGTGGGCTTCTCATTGTGGTGGCTTCTCTTGTTGTGGAGCACGGGCTCTAGGCGCGCAGGCTTCAGTATTTGTGGCACCTGGGCTCAGTAGTTGTGGCTCGCGGGCTTAGGTGCTCCGTGGCATGTGGGATCTTCCCGGACCAGGGCTCGAACCCATGTCGCCTGCATTGGCAGGCTGATTCTTGACCACTGTGCCACCAGGGAAGCACTCCCATAATCTTTAGATGCATATATATTTTTTTTAATGCTTGAAATAAATGACAAATATTTTCCTAGGAAAATGCACTAGAAACACAAACAGGCAATTCACAAAAGAATATAAGTAGCCAGCAATTATGGGAAAAAAATCTTAATCTCACTACTAATCAAAGGAATGCAAATTAAAGTAACAATAACACCATTTTCAGCTAGCAGACTGGCAAAGATAAAAAAGAATGATAGTAACTTATTGTCCAGTATGTGGGGAAACTCAACGTTCTCACACTGTTCCACAAGAAAATCTGGCAACATGTACCATCTATAGGAAACTTGCAAAAACTTCAATAAAAGGAAAAAGGTTGTTTTGTTTTTAAAAGATGATTTGGTGACTTGTGGCATGGATGACTAAATAAAAGATTATGCCATTAAACAAGGCTGGGAACACAAGAAGCAGGCCAGAATGATAAGTTCATGCCTGAAATATGTTCAGCTTGAAAGGTCAATGATACATTTAGGTAGAGACATCCTACCGGTTGTTGGAAATACAAGTCTGGAAAACTCAGGAGAGAGACCAAGTTTGACCAGGGACCCAGATTTGAAAAGTGGCACCAGGACTTCCCTGGTGGCGCAGTGGTTAAGAATCCGCCTGCCAATGCAGGGGACATGGGTTCGATCCCTGGGGCAGGAAGATCCCACATGCCATGGAGCAACTAAGCCCAGGCACCACAACTACTGAGCCCGCCAGCCACCACAACTACTGAGCCCACCAGCCACAACTACTGAAGCCCGCATGCTCTAGAGCCCATGTGCCACAACTGTTGAGCCCGTGTGCTGCAACTACTGAAGCCCGCATGCCTAGAACCCATGCTCCGCAACAAGAGAAGCCATTGCAATGAGAAGCCTGCGCCCCACAATGAAGAGTAGCCTCCCGCTTGCCGCAACTCGAGAAAGCCCACGCACAGCAACGAAGACCCAATGCAGCCAAAAAAAAAAAAAAGAGAGAAGAAAGAGAAGCAGCACCACAGGAGTGGACGAGCTCCCTAGAGAAAGACTGTAGAGACAAATTTTAAAGTTCAAGGACTGTGCCTTGGAAAAACACCAACACTTAAGAGGTGAATATTACAGAGAAAGAACAGTTACTATGGTAAATAGAGAACTATGAGAGAATCACGTGATGGTAAGCAAGGAAGAAAAAAATTTCAGGAAGCTGGGAGAGGTCACCAATTTCAAATGCTGCAGAGAGATGGGTGGCAAAGAGAAAAGGATATGGCAAATAAGGAAGAAGGTCATCTGGGACCCCAATAGGGGGGAGTCTCAGTGGAGTGATGAGGCAGGAGGATCAGATTACTATAACTAGAGAAGTCACTAGAAGTAGGGAACTAGAGACAGAAAATGTAGAGTTCTTTTTCAAGAAATCTAAGAAGGGAAGAAGAGAAATTGGGGGGATAAAGAAAGGGTTAGTCTGAAGTGGTGGTATGTCTCTGTTTCTTTTTTTAAATAACTGAAGAATAGGCACATATTTGCGCCCTGCAAGAAAAGAATAAGGAAGAGGGACTAAAGACACAAGAAATAAAGGAATAAAAAAGAAGGTTCTGAAGAACACAATGGGCAGTTATCTATGAAAAGGAACATACCCACTTCTTCCTTGAGAAAGAGGGAAGGAAATAAGAATGAGCAAGAATGACGTACCTAACTAGCCTCTCTTGAGCTTCAGTTTCCTGTCTGTAAAACAGGATTAGGAACAGCACCTACTCTCATAAGATTGCTGTGAAGACTGAGATAACGTATACAAGCACTAGTAGGCTCTAAATAATGGTAGCAACGTGTTTGTGTATGCGTGGGGGACAGCTAGATCCCAGAAATAAACGTACTTCTAGAGCCTGACACCCAGTAACTTGCGTAATACCTATCTACTTTGTCTTATTGATATCATTTGTCAAAGAGAGCATATACTTGGCCCTACCCATTCCACCACTTAGCAAGACAAAAAATGACTATTCAGAGAACTCTAGTGTGGTAAGCCTTAAAACAAGCCCAGACCAAGAGCATATGGAGAAAAGAACCAGGGTGGGAATCTGAATTAGGTGTCTGTGAAACCAGCTGAACAAGTCCTGCAGACCACACGACTTCAGTGGTTTCCCGGCTCTGTGCAATACAGAAGGGGAACATACCAATGCCGGAACTGACTGCTCCAAACCACTGAGATTCAGTTCCTCCAGGAGCAGCTCCGCTGGCACCACACCCAGTTTTCAGAGCAAACGCCGCCCCCACCCCCACCCCCGCCGAATGTCAGCATTACTCACTGCTAAAAACCTCCCAAGTTGGGCCATCTTTCCTTGTAAATAGGATTTTACTAAGTCGCTAACACATTTGAGTACCATCTAGGCACTGGAAACAGCCTAGTAATATCAATACAGTGCGGCAAAAACAAGTCTTGAGAAAAAAGAATTTATTATTCAGTAAAGCATTCCTCACCATATGAAGAGGGAGGGGAATGAGAACTGGTTTCCCAGAGAAAATGACATTTATGCCTTGAAGGACACGTGTGTGTGTGTGTGTGTGCGTGTGTGTGTGCGCACGCACGCGCATGGGGGAGAACATGTCAAGCTAAAGGAAGAGAATGTACAGACCTTTTGAAGGATGTCAAACAGGAAAGAAATGATTAGATCTGATTTAAAAGACCACTCCAGGCACAACGGAGTAGGAGGGGGGACTATTAAGGGGTGCAGAGCTACTAAAGAAAGTACAGCAGTAACCCAGGCAAGAAATGACAAAGGCTAGTCTTCCAAGCCATACAAGCAAAATGAGAAATCTTGATAGTATCTGTCTTAAAAGAAACTTCTGAATATGAATTAAACCAATCTGAACAAGCTATAGGAATTGTGAGAAACAGAAGGAATTTTTTTTTCTTCGTCTTAAGTTAACTTAGTTAACCTCTGTGTTTCTTGATACCTAAAACAGACCTGTCCCTGAACAAATCATTTCACTCTGCTGAACTGGACAAGGTATGTCAAGTTTACTTGCCAATATTAAATGTCTAATTGTTATCATATTTCAAAAGGGTCCCTCGTCTTATTAGAGTGGTAGAAACTAGACTATGGTGATGGTTGCACCACTTGGTAAATTTACTAAAAATTGTTGACTTATACACTGAGAATCAGAGAATTTTATGGTATGTGAACGGTACCTCAATGAAATTTCAAAAGAAAAAAAGAAGTCCCTGAGTGAATAGGATTAACTTACTTCCAGACCAAGTATTCAGAAGCAAAGCCTAGTGAAACATTACTGTGTTCAACCTATACACCCACCCACCTCTACTTTACCATATATCATGAAGCATGAAAGACCTTTTAACACTAAATGGAAAAAAAAAAGACTTCAAAGTGAGCTCAAGTCTCAGCCTAGTCACTGCTGGTTGTGGGCAGCTCTTGAGGAAAAAAAACAACAGGTGAGAGTCCTCTACTAGGTGGAAGACAGGCACATATTTCTTTGCAAAAAACCACTTCTCTGAGTCACTGCCTACTGCAGCAGCTGTCAGAGCCCCGGGGAACAAGGAGAGGCTGTAGAGTGAAAACATGCCAAAAAGTTAATTTTCAGATCTAGTCGTTAGTGAGAACGTATCAGGAGGCGGGTTAACTGTTGGGTATGAACCTCACTAAGGACATATAGCCCTTGCCCTCCAAGGCTCAGTCAATTAGGGATGAGAAAAAAATAAAGCACTTACAATTTATTGTGAAAAGCTATACTAAAGATACGTGGGCGGGGGAGGGGGGATAATAGAAACACAAGAGAGCAGCATCTAACTCAGACCTGGGGTAAGGGTGGGTGTCCAAGTAAGCTTCTTGGAGGAGGAGCTGCCTGAATTTTTCTTAGATCGGCAATGTATTGATACAGGTCAAAATTTTTTAAGTATAAAAAGAAGAAAATCTCATGAAGTGAATAGACAAGAGTGTCGTATGCTGCACAGATTAAGTAAAATAAGTACTGAAAATTTTCCAATGGGCATAGCAATTAGGTCACTGGTGATCTGAGCAAGAGAAATTTCAGTGGGAGAAAGGAGGGCACACGAATCACATCCATGTGAGTTAAGATTTAAAAAGTGTATATAAGGAATAAAGACAAGTTTTCCTTGAAGGAAAAAAGAAGGGACAATAACCCTAGACAGGGTCTAGGATTGAGGGAGTATATCTGGAATGGGTGAGGATGTTTATGTGCGAAAGAGAAAGAACTGGCAGAAAACAGCTCAAGTTATAGTTAAGAAAATAATACTGGACAAGAACCCTAGAAAACAAGGAGGGGTAGGATCCAGACCACAGAGAGAAGACTGAGTCTTAAGAAGAAAAATTGTTCTCCCGTTGCTACAGGGAAGGAGGTCAACATTGCATGGTAAACGAGATAAATTTGTTAGGGCCAGAAAAATGGAGGGAGTTTGTAGAGAAAATTGAGGTCATCAAGTTGTGATATGGGAAGCTAGGGATGGAGATGCCTACTAAGAATAAAGGTTGATAAAACTTTTGATCAGCCCCACCCATCTCTGACAATTCAAATGTTACTTCCAAAAGGCACCTCCTCCATGAACTCTTCCATAATCTACCACTGGAAATAATCTCTTCTTCCTCCAAATTTCCTCTAGACTTTCTTTTTTTATTTATTTATTTTTTATTTTTTTTGCGGTACATGAGCCTCTCACTGTTGTGGCCTGTCCTGTTGTGGAGCACAGGCTCCAGACGCGCAGGCTCAGCGGCCATGGCGCACGGGCTTAGTTGCTCCGCGGCATGTGGGATCCTCCCGGACCGGGGCACAAACCCGTGTCCCCTGCATCGGCAGGAGGACTCTCAACCACTGCACCACCAGGGAAGCCCCTAGACTTTCTTTTTAATGGTTTTGTTTTTAGCTGCGTTGGGTCTTTGTTGCTGCACATGGGCTTTCTCTAGTTGCAGCAAGGCGGGGCTACTCTTCATTGCAGCACACGAGCTCAGTAGTTGTGGGCTCTAGAGCGCAGGCTCAGTAGTTGTGGCGCATGCGCTTAGGTGCTCCGCAGCATGTGGGATCTTCCTGGACCAGGAATCGAACCCGTGACCCCTGAACTGGCAGGCCAATTCTTAACCACTGTGCCATCACGGAAGTCCCTCCTCTAGACTTTCTTACAGCACTTTGTATCTCTTTACCTCTTAATGTTACTTAAGGACATAAGGGTGGAATCCTTTTCTGATTTCTATTTGAAGCATGGTGCTCAATAAATAACTGCTGAATGACACAAACTATCCTTTCTCTCTTGCTTGAGGACCACAGTCCTGGTCTCAATTATAGCCAAATAATAAAAGAAAAAGAAATTACCCTAAACTCTCATCACCACCAATACTGAAGTTCTCTTAACCACTACAGCCCCCACATTCCACACAACTTTTCACGAATTCAGCGGAACGATATTCCTGAGCATCTACTTTGTGAAAAGCACTGTGGAAGGAGCTGCTGTTGGACACCAACAAGTAGAAAAAGACAGTCTCACTAAAGAGACTGTCTAAAGGAGCACAAAAAAGTAAGACAAACATACATACAGTTATGCTATCCCTTCTCTGCCATACAATTTCAGACTATACTGCAAAACTCAGCCATAAAATAATCTCTCCCTTAGATAAATTTTAACACATTAACTGTTTGCATCATTTCCTTGGCAATCTATATTGCCTTGTGACATTAGTTAGATCTTTCATCCTTCGATGGTGAGTAACTTTTCAAATGGTTATACCCTGACTGTCCAATTAATCCATAAGTCCCCTAAGGGCAGGATTGGGTTATACTTTCACATCTTCTCCAGTTCTACCAGAGGGTCCTGAACAATGGAGGAGCTCAGAAAATTTTTACCTGTTTTATTGTATTGGAGGTGTTTTTCCCGACTTTTTTAGCCGTGTCAGAAAAAAAAAAAGAGCAATGGAATATTATCAAGTCATTCAAAATAAAAATACCTTTTAATAACAGGAAATGAAAATAAAAACTATTTTAAGTAACTTGAGAAAGCACTTAGATTAGAACATAATCTTCCATTAACCATTATACAGTCTATGCTTGAAAATCTGCAACATGGGTTTTCTCAAAGCAAGTTTTTGGGGAATTTTTTTGGAAATCTCTTATTGCTATAAAGTTCTTCCTCATATTAAGCAGATTTCCATTGCCTAGTTCTGTTCCTCTGGTACCACATATGATAAATTGAACCCCTTTACCATTTTTCAGGAATTTAAAAATAATATCGGCAAAATATTAACAGTTGAATAAATTCCTATACTGGATGAGAGGTTGATCTTCTGAGATTCTATGATTCTATATTCTCTCTAAATTTTTTAAATTTTTATTTATTTATTTATTTTTATTTATTTTATTTTGCGTTGGGTTTTCGTTGCTGTGCACGGGCTTTCTCTCTTGCGGTGAGTGGGGGCTACTCTTCTTTGCTGCGTGGAGGCTTCTCTTTGTGGTAGCTTCTCTTGTTGCGGAGCATGGGCTCTAGGAGCATGGGCTTCAGTAGTTGTGGCTCGCAGGCTAAGTAGTTGTGGCTTGTGGGCTCTAGAGCGCAGACTCAGTACTTGTGGTGCACGAGCTTAGTTGCTCCGCGGCACGTGAGATCTTCCCGGACCAGGGATCAAACCCATGTCCCCTGCATTGGCAGGTGAGTTCTTAACCACTGTGCCACCAGGTAAGTCTCAATATATTCTAAATCTTGTTTCCATATTAAATGATCTGTTCAATAATTCCTCATACCTCATAATCTCTAGACCCTTTTTAATCCTGGACATGCTCATCCAACATGCTCTAGTCCTGGAGCAACAACCAAGTCTCAACTAGTGGACCAACACCCACTGCCTGGAGTGGCTCCTCAGGTAAGGATTCTGATCTATCAGCAGTGCCTGCCATGGGTGTGAAGGAAGCCCACCACATATCTATCATCCCTGCTCTAGACTAGCAAGGTCCCTCTTAAAGTATGGCCTCTAGAACTGAAAAGCAACTTCAGGTAGCCTCTCATCAGTACAGAGGACAATGGAACCATCGTTTCCTTTGCTGCATATACCACATTTCTATTAGTGAGTTAATAAACATCTCAGGTTTGTTTCATTTTGGTTTTTTTTCCCACTAATCCTGTCCCTACTAATGCTACTTCTCTCTCTATCCTGTATTTAGACACTCCATTTTTTGAACCTCAGTGCAGGATGACACATTTCTCACTATTAAATATCATCATTAGATTCAAGGTATTTTGAAAGCAAAATCTTTCATGCACTGTATTAACCATCCCAGCAACACAACTGAAGATCTGATCAACATATCACTGATGCATGCATAAGTCCCAACACAAATGTTTTACTTGTAACATGACCTACTGAGCTTTCTTTGAATTAAGGATCTAGCAGCTCAGGCTTCCCTGGTGGCGCAGTGGTTGAGAACCCGCCTGCCGATGCAGGGGACACGGGTTCGTGCCCTGGTCCGAGAAGATCCCACATGCCGCGGAGCGGCTGGGCCCGTGAGCCCGGCCCGTGAGCCCAGCCCGTGGCTGCTGAGCCTGCGCATCCGGAGCTTGTGCTCCGCAACGGGAGAGGCCACAGCAGTGAGAGGTCTGCGTACCACACACACACAAAAGTTCTAGCAGCTCCTTTTTCTGAGCTAAAATGTATGTAACATAAATTCACCATTTTTAACATATGTAAAGTAAGCAATTCAGTGGGTTTTAGTATATTCACAATGTTGTGCAACCACCATGACTATCTAATTCCAGAAAACTGTCACCACCCAAAAAGGAATCCTTTGCCCATTAAGCAGTCACTCACCATTTAGCAGCTCTTTTTGAATATGATTTACTCATCTGGCTACAAATCTTAATTACATTACAGTCTAGTCCACATTTATCCAATCTGTGTGCGAAAGTATCACAAGACATACTTTCAAATGCCTTAATGAAATCTAGACATTACTCTGTTTCTCTGATTCACCAATCTGGTGAGTCTGTCCAAAAGGCAATGATGTTACTGTGACAGGGCCTTTCTCAGGGAGTCCTGGTTGACTCTTAAGCACCCCTTCTTTTCTCACCATAAGCCATCTATTTGACAAAATACATGCTATGGAATTTTGCTAGAAACTAGTTCACTAGACTAGAATTTGTGATATCTTCTCCTTTTTAATAACTAGTACATTTTCAATCCCCCATTTTTAAAAAACACACACTCTTGTTCTTCACAATGTCTTAAAAGATCACTGATGAAGTTCAGCAATTACACCTACCCAATTAATACAATAATGGCTTTAATTTAAGCTCTATCAACCAAGAACATGAGAACTCAATGGAGAAAGGAAAGAAACTACAGATAAAACATAAAACAGTTAATTTAAGAACTGACCATGAACAGGTCTCAAATTCTTAGCTGAAACAGTCCCACAGATCCAATATTCTGAGAGAGCTCCCAAACAAGTATACCCTGGAACACTAGTCCTAAGAAAGACGACCTGTGAGGAAAGAGTCTGATAGTAAACTAGGTTGGAGGAATATTGTTTACACTATCCTCTCCCTTGGAGATTCAGAATTTACAGCCATGACAGTCTAAACAGTCCACCAGCTAAATAATCTGTTTAACTTGGTTTAATCCAGTATTTCTGAAATATATTTGACCACCAAAACCTTTCGTCCTTAATGAGAGGAAATTAATAGAATACGCCTCAAAAGTGGTTAAGAATCCACCTGCCAATGCAGGGGACATGGGTTTGAGCCCTGGTCTGGGAAGATCCCACATGCCATGGAGCAACTAACAACTAAGCCCATGCACCATAACTACTAAGCCTGTACCCTAGAGCCTGCGAGCCACAACTACTGAAGCCCGTGCACCTAGAACCCATTCTCCGCAACAAAAGAAGCCATGCAATGAGAAGCCTGCGCAACGCAAGGAAGAGTAGCCCCTGTTCACTGCAACTAGAGAAAGCCCGTGTGCAGCAATGAAGACCCAATGCAGCCAAAAATAAATAAATAAATAAATTTATTTTAAAAAAATAGTGATACAGAAGTCAGCTACACAGTTTTCAAAAGTTCTTCAAAACTGTACTCTCCTTTAACACAAAGAATAAATTGTTAGTTTGACAAGTCTATTCATCTCTTCACAGTATATATGTCAAAGTTGTTCATCCAAAACCTGTTTTCTCAATGCCAACTTCACTACACTATTAATCTTTTAAACATAATACAACTTGCTTGAAAGCACTCTGGGGACTTCCTTGGTGGTCCAGTGGGTAAGACTCCATACTCCCAATGCAGGGGGCCTGGGTTGGATCCCTGGTCAGGGAACTAGATCCCGCATGCATGCCGCAACTGAGTCTGCATGCTGCAACTAAGAAGCCTGCATGCCACAACTAGAAAAAAAAAAAAGAGAGATCCTGCATGCCTCAACAGAGATCCCGCGTGGTGCCACAGCTAAGGCCCAGGGCAGCCAAAAAGGAAGGGAAGTAAGGGAAGGAAGGGAAGGAAGGGAAGGAAGGAAAGAAAGGGAAGGAAGGGAAGGAAGGGAAGGAAGGGAAGGAAGGGAAAGAAGGGAGGGAGGGAAGGAGGGAGGGAGGGAGGAAGGAAGGAAGGAAGGAAGGAAGGAAGGAAGGAAGGGAGGAAGGGAGGAGGAAAGAACTCTGGAAACTTCTAGCTAATTTTTCTAAAAGGATATTTAAGCCATATGTTTCAAAAATCTCAGAAGTTGAAGCTGCCTTGTTCTGAAAATAAAAAATTAAAAATTAAATCTCAGTTCATAGACCAGAGTTTGGCAAATTCCAGAGCACATTTCATAAGAGAGCCATTGCTGGTGCTCAATATTTAAGATACTATCCAAACACCAACTAGAGAAAACAAAAATAAAGCAGGAGCTCTACCTCACTCTCCACACCAAAATAAATTCCAAATGGATCAAAGGGTCAAATGTTAAAATTCTTTACATCCTAAAAATACTAGAAGAAAGGCTGGGGGAATGTTTTTGTATAATCTCAGTATAGGACTCTCTAAAAACGATACAAAGCCCAAAAGCTAAAAATAAAAGGAATAGAGACATAGATGTAGAGAACGGACATGCGGACATAGGTAGGGAAGGGGAGGGTTGGATGAATTGGGAGATTAGGTTTGACATAAATACACTACCATGTGTAAAACAGCTAGTGAGAACCTGCTGTACAGCACAGGGAGTTCAGCTTGGTGCTCTGTGACAACCTAGATAGGTGGGATGGGAGGGAGGTCCGAGAGAGGGGATATAGGTATACATATAGCTGATTCACTTCACTGTACAGCAGAAACTAACACAACATTGTAAAGCAATTATACTCCAATAAAATAAATAAATAAACAAAAATAAAAGATTTAGTAAAATCAGATGTTTTAAAATTCTAAATTATTTTAAACACCTTAAAATCAAAAGTTAAAAGACAAGCTAGAGGGCTTCCCTGGTGGCGCAGTGGTTGAGGGTCCGCCTGCCGATGCAGGGGACGCGGGTTCGTGCCCCGGTCTTACAAAAAAAAAAAAAAAAAAAAAAAAAAAAAAAAGACAAGCTAGAATAATTATTTACTACACATAAATCCAAAGGATCAATCTCCTCAGTATAAAAAGAGCTCTTACATCAGTAAGACCAATAACACAACAGGGAATGAGCAAAGGATTCTGCCAAAACAGTTGACAGAAAAGGAAATACAAATGGCTTTTAAACATATGTAAAGATGCTTGGCTTCACTGAGAGTAAGATAATCTGAAAATGAAACTACAATTAAAATACCATTTTCACCTATGAAATTCATAAATATGAAAAAAAACTTATGATACCCTAGGTCAGTGAAATCATAGGGAAAGCAGCCCTCTCATGTATCATTGATGTACATATAAACTGGTACAACCTCCAAAGAGAGCAAACTGACAATATTTATCAAAACTAAATGTAGATATTCCCATTAACTTAGAAATTCTACTTTTAGAAATTTAACCTAAAATACTCACAAGTGCAAGATGGCACACATACAACTAACTACAACACTACTGATAAGAGAAGAAGCTGGGGTGGGGGGGAAACGTCCACTGATGGGTTAAACCCATACACTGAAAAACTATGCAACTGTGAAAGAAAAAAAAATGAAGCGCTATAACATATTCATGTGGAATATGTTACAAGATGCAAAGCAGAATGTACAGTGCTATCATTTCTATAAGAGGAAACAAAAGGGATTTGTATTTAGATGCACAGACTCTGGAAGGATATACAATCATAACAGTGGTTCCATCTGGGAAGATCTGGGTGCCTGGGAAACAGGACTAGGGAGACTTTTTTCTTTCTTTTTTTTTACTGAATATCCTAGCAGAGCCTCTGAATTAAGTGTCATATATCCATATATTACCTATTTTTAAATGATTAAGAAAAAGTTTTAAAAGTTGAGACCAAATCTACCTAAAACACATTTTTGTGGGTAATTCTCCAGTTTTTAAAGGAAAACCCCCAAAGTCAAGCCACTGTCTAGCACTACCTCTTCAAACTAGCAATGATTAAAAAGCACTGTCCAAAGTAATGACATAGTAATATGTCTTCAGGGCAGAAGAACATTTTGTTGTAATAGTCATGTAAGTGGTAAGTAACTTTTGTCTCCTTTTAGCTGTTTTAAAGGTCATCTGAGATGTATGTTATTTGTAATAAAATGATCTGCTATACCACAAGACTTTTTCTATTAAAAAAAATTTTTTTTTCAGCCACGCCGCTCAGCTTGCGGGATCTTAGTTCCCCGACCAGGGATTGAGCCCAAACACTCGGCAGTGAAAGCTTGGGGTCCTAACAACTGGACCACCAAGAAATTCCCTTAAATTTTATTTTTTATCATTTTTCTATTTTTAATGATCATAGGTATTTTTCCTTTTCTAATTTTGCCCCATTCCCTCTTTTTACACTTCAGTTCCTCTGCTTCAACTTTAAAGGAAGACTAATTAATCCTATTGAAGAAAATATTCTTAGTTTTTTATGTTGCTGATTAATGACCCCTAGCAATCGGCTGATACTTTCTACCTTATGGATAAATACCTATCACAACAATAGTATTTCCTTCTACTACAAAAGTCTCCCAATTTTTCTTAAAGCCAGAGTTCTCTCAGTCCGCAGACATCTGCCCCAACAGAAGCCAAGCCCTGGGCTGGCAGCTGCCTCTCCAATGCTCCTTCTGCTTTTTGTTATGATTTCCAATGAGTCAACAGGAAGGTATTCAGAATAAGGAAGAAATAAAGGCCTTGAGGCAGGCCTTTCCTCCACCCACAACACCAAAAAATACAATTCTTGCCAAACAATCCAAGGCAATTTCCAATGCCACTCCTGTCTGCATGAGGTCACTACTGAGAAAACAAGCAATTGGGAAGAAGGAATGCCTTTCTAAGCTGAATCAAAAATAGATGCTAGAAAGAAGAAAACCAACCAGGCATGCACTCTCTAGTCTCCCCAGAGTCACTGTATGTAACCATATAACCTCTACTGCATCCATTTCCAACTCCAAGAGACCTCTTAGTGAGCAGGAGTTAGGTCAAAAAAGTTAAATATACACATTTATCACAGACCAGTTATGTTTCTAGACACCTATAAAAATCACTTAGATTTTATGTTTACTGTATTTCTTGTAAGCATTCATGCCCAAATTTTTCATCAATCAGTTAACTGTTACTTATTCATGTCTATCACTATCTTTAGCTCTGCAGTGAATAAGAAGAAGTGTAAGACAGAGTCCAACAATTTGTTAGACACAGAAATACATGAGACATGGGACTTCCCTGGTGGCACAGTGGTTGGGACTCCGCACTCCCAATGCAGGGGGCCCAGGATTGATCCCTGGCCAGGGAACTAGATCCCACATGCATGCCACAACCAAGAGTTTGCATGCCGCAACTAAAGGAGCTCGTGTGCCGCAACTAAGACCCAGCGCAACCAAATAAATAAATATCTTTTTAAAAATACATGAGACAAATCAGAGAACTGCCCTCATATAGGCAGACTGGCAGGTAAAAGAGACTGCAATTAGAAGCAGGAAACAGCTCACATTCCCTCACCCACTTGACAGCTAGGCAATTGTTTAATGTCTGGGAACTAGGTGACTTAATTTTGGACTTAAATGCTGTCCCTTTAGTGCCTGTAGAGGTTGACAGCAGTAGTGACGGTGTCACACAGACCTGGGCTTGAATTCCACAGTTACATGACCTTGAAACACGTGATACTAACTCATTTTTTTCCTTCTTTAAAATAAAAATAATGCCTATCTCACCATAATGTTGTATGTAAAGTACATCATCGTTCTGTTTAATTACTGGTAGATACTGTTGCTGTAGTTATTATTTTTAGAAGCACAAGTAGTACTGCAGTGAGACTGATCCAGGGAAGAGCAAAGGCTTTGGAGTCTTTGCCAAGCCTGAAATCTGGATCTATCACTTAAGAGATGAGCGAGTCAACCTCTCTGAACTTTGCTTTCTTTTCTGTTAAATGTAGATAAGAATAAGCACCTCATGGGACTTCAAGAATAGCTAATTAGACAATGCATATGAAGTGCTTAGCACAGTGCCCAACACATGATAAGTGCTCAATAAATGGTACCGATGATGATGATGATGAAGGAGGAGAGAGGGGAAGGACACTGACCTTGGGTCAGACAGGTAATATTGTATATCATGATGTCCTTGCAAATCGCAGGGTTGGTTTTCGGTTTTGGGGGTTTTGTTTTGTTTTGCTTCCTCTTAGTTGGTGTAAAGGTATTTGAAGTATTGAGGTTTATATAATAAAATACCTTATTGAAAAATAATTCTTCCCAACGTACAATTATATGTAAGAAAATTTTTAAACATTCAAACTTAAGCAAGTAGACTTTCTCTTCAACATAAACCATTAACCAGATCTTTCATTTATATGTTTAAGATTTTTTGATTCACACACTGTCAAAGCACAGGGATCAATGAGATTACCAGAAGCTCTGTCAGAAGAAAAATCAAACAGCAGTCCTGATTTGAGCAGGTAGGCAATGGGACCTCTGCATTCATGTGGCACTTCACTCAGCTTGCTCAAAGATATGGTCTCTAGGCAACCAAGTCCCAAATTAAACAAACAACACCAGTCATATGAATCACTTCCGGATGGTCTCACTTTGCCTACTAGCACTTTCTTACATAAATACTTCCTGTGAAAGGGTTTATTTAGCAGCCACAATTGGAAACAACCCTGAGTCCATCAAATACCACATGGCTTAAAAATGTTCAAAACAGGTCCTGCTACCAAAAGGTATCCCCATTGCTAAACTGTGAAACTGAAGGAATTATACAGAAATCAGAGACAGATCATCACGCAAAGCCAGAAAAATCACATTCCTAGAACAATGCCAACTTAGGCCCTCAAATATATTTTTACTGTTTTTTCAGTTAGGAACATCAAAATATATAAACAATTGTTGCTTTGACATTTAAGACTAGAAGAAATATATGCTAGATTAGGTCAAACTGATGGTCCACTTAGCCCACCCAGACTTTCCTAACCTTGGCTTGACTGGTGGACAATCCAGTTAACACAGATTTCCTATGGTGACATCCACTCCAAGACTTAATGAAAATAAGGGGAATTGGTAAAGTAAACAACTCTCTTGGCTACAAGCTCCTTTTTTCCACCTGAAAAGGATCCTATATGTGTCACACTATTCTTCACAAGCTAATCAGAGACCGTTTGATCTATTAACAAGAATAGAGAGGGAAAAGGAGTTAATAGTCCAAAATGAAAATTGCAATAGGACAAAGCAACTACCATTAACAGAACCAAAGAGGAAAATCAAGTTAGTCAAACAGAAGATATATATGTAGGACACATATCTAGAAAGCTGACTTAAACAAAATGAAGATCAGCCATAAAACACTGTGCAGATCTAACCTACCAACAGGCACCCCCAAGACAGAACTACTGAATTAGAACCAATTATTAAAGATATAACAATTTCCTAGAGCTAAAATAAACAAACAAAAATGATATGTCAAAAAATAAAATAAAAATAAATAAAAGTCAAGCAGTACTAATAATCCCTTAAAAAAAAAAGATATAAATCAAGAAGAGTCTCCACAGTACAGGCTAAATTACTAAGCCAGTATCAACTCTAATATGTAACATGGGGAAACTTTTAGAAATAAGAATTTTTACAAGTTTCACATTGTGAAAAAGTATTTTAAAAATGTTACTTTTCATGGAAGTAAAAATCAAGCTAGTTTCAGATGTTGTTTCTCATTAATAAGTACAAGAAAATGAAGTCACACATTTCTTCAAGAAAAATGAAGGGAATTCCCCAGTGGGCCAGTGCTTAGGACTCTAAGCTTTAAGAGTGCTTTATGGCTTCCCTGGTGGCGCAGTGGTTGAGTCCGCCTGCCAATGCAGGGGACACGGGTTCGTGCCCCGGTCCAGGAGGATCCCACATGCCGTGGAGCGGCTGGGCCCATGGGCCATGGCCGCTGGGCCTGTGCGTTCGGAGCCTGTGCTCCGCAATGGGAGAGGCCACAGCAGTGAGAGGCCCGCGTACCAAAAAAAAAAAAAAAAAAAAAAAAGAGTGCTTTAAGTGCTTTCATTGCCGTGGGCCCTGGTTCAATCCCTGGTCCGGGAACTAAGATCCCACAGGCTTCATGGTACAGCACTCCCTACCCCCCCACCCAAAAAGAAATACAGTTCACCATAAAAGAATAAAAAGTCTAGAAACAGAACTTTATGTAATTTAATATTTGACATACTAGATGTCAGTTGCTAACAGGTAGTAAAAGATTATTTTTAAGTAATATCAGAATAATTTAGAAACACCATGAAATTTAAAGACTTAGACGCTTAAAAAATTAAATAACTATATTATAGGAAAGTTACCAGAATATAAAACTTCAAATTTTAGTAAGGCCTTACAGAAATTAAACTATCTAGACAGAAGAAATTACAAAGAGAAAGATTAACACTTAAACTGCATAAAATTTAAAACTTCCATACAGTGAAAGAATAAAATGGAAAATCAAGAGAAAATGTTTGTAGCAATACCACAGGTTGACACCCATATTATAAGAGAGCTCACAAAAGTCAACATCATGACCCTAGAAGACAGACAAACATCATCAACAACTTGCATAAAATAAAGGTGGTAAACAAATATATGGGAAAATGTTTACTCTTTCCAGAAATCAAAGCAATACAACTTTTGGAATAAGCCTAAATAAATTATGGACATTATGTATCCATTGAAAATAGTAATTAAGATGACAATACAGCAATTAAAAAATCTAAATTCATGATAATCATTATCTAAAAATTATATACTCAGTTTTTCCTTTTTCTTAATCCATTCCTTTTTTATTATAAAATTCATGATCACTGTAAAAAGCATTTAAAATATACGGAAAAGCATTAAGTAAAAAGGAAAAGTCTTCTCATACCCTCCAATCCCTAGAGGTATCCTCTGTTTCTGGTGTTTCCTTTCAGACAACAGCTTAAGTATGAAGTGAAAAAGCTAAGAGCTACCAACATTTAGAATCTTGAAAATGCCCAGAAAATTCCCCAGAAAAGTTTATGAATGCCTCTTCATCTTCATATTAAATCTGCTTTTGTCCCAAGGACCAGGATAAAGAATACATTTATCGAGTGCCTACTGTATTTCAGACACTGTGCCAGTCACTTAACCCTCTCAGCAACTCCCTAAAATGCACAGTATCTCCATTCTGTAAAGTACAAGCTTAGGCTCTACTCCCTAAGGTTAAGTAACTTGCAAAACCAGAATCAGAACTTGCAGCTGCCAAAACTGAAAGTCCTCGTTCTTTTCACTTTGCGTATCTCAACAGTCAAGATTTTCAAAGATGTTTTATTCAGGCTTTTAAAATTTGTTTGACTTCATCGTAAGTGTTATGAGATTACAGTAATATGACTTTTCTTAGTTATCACAGCAGCTACTAACTAGTTGACTGCCTAATATATACCAGAAACTGCTCACATTTCTCAACTGTAAATTTTCCTAAGTGTCTCAGCTACACTGTAGAGTCGCTTTTCCTGTCTGCTAGGAACACATCCCCCCATTTGTAACACTGTAATAATATGAAAAAGCACTCTTGGTTTGAATCACTTTTAACACTTTTAAAGACAACCCACTTCTTACCATAGAGTCTGTCCAAGGCAGTTGCACTAAGTTTCACAAAAAAGAGATTTTCTATTATTCAACATAGTTTTGGAAGACCTAGCCACAGCAATCAAAGAAGAAAAAGAAATAAGGGAGCACAATTGGAAAAGAAGAAGTAAAACTGTCACTGTTTGCAGACAAAATGATACTATATTGGCCGAGAAGCACATGAAAAGCTGCTCAACATCACTAATTATTAGAGAAATGCAAATCAATGAGGTATACAACGAGGTATCACCTCACACCAGTTAGATTGGGCATCATCAGAAAATCTACGAACAACAAATGCAGAGGGTGTGGAGAAAAGGGAACCCTCTTGCACTGTTGGTGGGAATGTAAATTGATACAGCCACTATGGAGAACACTATGGAGGTTCCTTAAAAAACTAAAAATAGAACTACCATATGACCCAGCAATCCCACTACTGGGCATATACCCAGAGAAACCCATAATTCAAAAAGACACATGCACCCCAATGTTCATTGCAGCACTATTTACAATAGCCAGGAAGCAACCTAAATGCCCATCGACAGACGAATGGATAAAGATAAATGGATAAAGAAGATGTGGTACAGACATACAATGGAATATACCTCAGCCATAAGAAGGAACGAAACTGGGTCATTTGTAGAGACGTGGATGGATCTAGAGACTGTCATACAGAGTGAAGTAAGTCAGAAAGAGAAAAACAAATATCGTATATTAATGCATATATGTGGAACCCAGAAAAATGGTACAGGTGAACCGGTTTGCAGGGCAGAAATTTGAGACACAGATGTACAGAACAAACGTATGGACACCAAGGGGGGAAAGTGGCAGGGGGTTGGGGTGGTGGTGTGATTAATTGGGAGATTGTGATTGACATGTATACACTGATGTGTATAAAATGGATGACTATAAGACCCTGCTGTATAAAAAAATAAAATTAAAAAATTAAAAAAAAGAGAGAGATTTTCATCTATGTCACCATTTTAAGAGTTAAGAATAAATCCCACCCCATACTTCTCCTTGATAATCATAAATACATGAATGCATCCAGCTTGTAGTCCCAAAGTACCATTAAAAAGCTACGTTTTTTGTGGTCCCTTAATCATACTGGGTCTCATGAAGCAATTAGTTTTCTCATCTGCAAAAGGAAAGCTTGGGTCAATCTAAAAATGATTCTCCTCAATCTCTTAGTGATATTCCTTCATTTGAGAATTCTAGAAGCTGGTGGGCAAGCTTCTAGTTAAACGTCTTTAATTTCTCTTTTCATGATCACAGTGTGCCAACCTAGATATATCCAGATGTTACTGGAATTCTGATTCCACTTAGAGGAGAGGAGATCTGATGAGCCTATCCTGGAAAATGTTCGATGCCAACAACAAAGACATACGCACAAAAGAGAATTTGTTCTCAAGAGCTGATTTCTTTCCAAGATACTTTTTCAATTCCCCTAAATTACAGAAGGTAAAGTGCCTCTACTTAGTGTTAAGCTCTTGTTAACATCACATGGTTTTTGACAGTCTCCAGCCAGCCACAGGCTTCACTTTCCACCCCTTGTGGGGGGAGGGGTGTGCCCTGCCCTGTGAGCTGGGGTATGGACACTGAGCAGGAGGAAGGTGGCCCATGACAGGCTCAAAAGGACATACCAGCAAGCCTCTGAAAGAAGGAATCCTAAATTAAACTCGGGGAGTGCTAGAATTAACCTTCCTCCTGTGACCTTTAACCTAACTCAATTTTCTCCCATTTCTAGTACTACTCATACATTCTCATCCTCTGCAGAGTGCCCTCTTCTGCCCTGCCTGTTATGTTCTCTTCTTGGTTCTTTTCACCTGAACCTTCTAATCTTTCTTTTCTTTCTTTCTTTCTTTCTTTACTTATTTATTTATTTTTGGCTGTGTTGGTTCTTTGTTGCTGCTCCTGGGCTTTCTCTAGTTGCAGCAAGCAGGGGCTACTCTTCGTTGCAGTGCGCAGGCCTCTCATTGCAGTGGCTTCTCTTGTTGGGGAGCACGGGCTCTACGTGTGCGGGCTTCAGTAGTTGTGGCTTGCGGGCTCTAGAGCGCAGGCTCAGTAGTTGTGGCGCATGGGCTCAGCTGCTCCACAGCATGTGGGATCTTCCCAGACCAGGGCTCAAACCCGTGTCCCCTGCATTGGCAGGAGGATTCTTAATCACCAGGGAAGTCCCTGATCTTTCTATTACTTCTTCCTGTCCAAGACCTGAGCACCTACCATATCTCACATATTTAAACCTCACCTCTTTCAACTGAGTGAAAATGCTATTTACCTCTACTATACAACTGCTCTTTAGCCAAAACAAATGTAAAGTCCAATCAGAACAGGCAAAAGGATAAAACTAAACCCACATTTAAGCATAAATACATAATTTAAGATGTCTTGCTTTATAAAGTCCTTGGTCTGCTCTGCAGCCCTTAGCATAAAACCCTGAATCCTTAGATGATACTTCATTAGACCAGTAACTTAATTTCCATATTTAAACTACTCTCCAAACAATAAAGAAAAGCAGAATCTCTTTATTTTCTATTTCACAAGCATTCCCAAAGTGCATACTTTTATAGAATCACTCCTAAATTTTCCCGCTTAACCTCTTAGGGAAACACAAATTCACAACACATTCTCATTTCTCTACATACACTCTTACTTATACTCCCTGTCTGCACACATTTATATGCTCTCCCTCTCTACACACTCTCCTCTCTTCCCACAAAAGAGCTGTTACAGGTACAGGAGAAAATGGAGTGCCCTAGGATACACAATGGGGCCACTGTGCTATAAGGTGGAGCTTTTAGTGGGAGGAGTAGCAGTATTATAAATAGAACTAAAGAGGGGAACTTTTTCTCCCTTGGATCTCTTGGATCTTTCTTCCTGGCCTTGTAGTGGGTGTAAATTCCAGACCTTGGGACTCCTCCAACTTGGGAGGGGTGGAGGTTATGAAGGAAACAGGATGGGGCCAATCCAAAAAGGTAAAATGGACTTGTGCTAGAGGGTAAAGAGGGGCCTCAGAAGCACACAAGGTACAACCCAGTTCACCAGGGTAGAAGACACAACTGGGAGCTGAAGTCACAGCCAATGAGGAAGAGCATGTGATTTGTCTGCGGTACACCTTGAACACTTTTTAGGGGTGGCAACAGCCACATCAGGTGGCCAGGAGGGACCCCGGTCTTCTTTTTTCAGTATGACATTCCCGGGCTTCTTTTCCTAGCCCTCTTTTCCTAGCCCTTTCCTAGTTGTAAAGTCTAAATAGGTGCTTCCAAAGTTGATTTTCTAATCAAAGCTTTAAACAAAAACAAAAAAGAATATCACTGCATCCAGATTTTATATGATTGCCTCCATAAAATAAACCAGGCACATTTCCTTGATGCAAGGCCAAAGCGCAGATTGTACTAGGACAATATGCCGCTATTATGCTCTCCCTTATAACCAAAAGGATGGAAAATAAAGACTATCACAAATGTCTCACTGCTTTAGTCGCTTCCTAAGTATGCAGAAGCACCCAACTAAAAAACGTCCCAGGGGACATGGTCCCTGGATGGATTTTAAAGGAAATGGGATATTCTTCTATTCTGGAAAAAAAACACCTGACAGAAAAGAATATGCTCTGGAGTAGACGGAAATGAAGTGCTCTTGTAGTGCAGCGCTTGAAGAAGGAAATGTGATAAAGGACATCATCCTATTCAGGCTATCATAACCTAGCATAAGGTAGAGTTCTAAAATGTTTTCAATCTCGTTTCTCTACTCGGAGGGACCATCAGAACCGCTAGAAGCATTTAAAATATACAGGTATCTGGACCTTCCAGCCTAGATCTACTGAACCAGAATCTCTGTGGTAAGGCTCAGATAGCCTTTTTTTTTTTTTTTTTTTTAAAGTTCCCCAGATGATTCTAATGTACACACCTGGTTAAAAACCATCGTATAAAATGATGAAAACTATTCTTCAATCAAGAAAACTACAAGTAGACCGTGGACACTCAGGCCTCAGTTTCCTCACTGAAATGAGATGGCTGAACTAGATTAGTAGTGGAACTGGGGAATTCCCTGGTGGTCCACTGGTTAGGACTCTGTGCTTTCACTGCCGAGGGCATGGGCTTGATCTCTGGTCATGGAACTAAGATCCCACAAGCCGTGTGGAGTGGCCAAATTAAAAATAATCATAATCATAATCATAATAGTGAAACTGAATTAGTGGTAGCAAGGGGATGTTAGCCAAGATACCCTCTTTAAAAAAGGGAATTTTACTGCGGAAACCCAATATTAAAAGCAGAAAAGCTTCTGACAGGGGGAGGAAGCCCTTTTCTCTCACCCCTAGGTCACCCCAACAAAGACACCAAGACTCCACAGAGCCCAAGATGGTCTCTCATACCAGCTACGGCTTTCAAATTGTTTACCTTCCAAAACTAGATCTAGTCCATAATTTAAGTAGCAGAGGACTTAATATTTTTGTTCACGGGATCCTTACAAACTTTGTATGAGAAACATCCCCCTTTCTACTAACATATTCACCTCCTTCGGTCTAACCTTCCATTTAGAAAAACAAGTGTTATTACCATTCTCTCCACCTAAATCATCACTAATCTCCTCACAACCCTCTCCCAATCTAATGGAAGGGCTTTAAGCTCAGAAAAGAAGTCTGGATTCAAGAAGATGCACCAAATGCATGTTAGTGGTATCCCCAGGAATGGAAAGGAGAATGGGACCAGGGAGGTGCACAAAGGGGACTCCAACTGTGTCTTTTGAGAGAAAAGGGAAAAAATCTGAAGGGCTAACATTTGCTAGTTTTGGAATACATGGATGTTTATTGTATTGTTCTCTGGACTTTCCTGTAGCGTTTAAGATTTTCAAAACTAAAAAGACAAAACAAGACAAAAAACACTCTTGATTACTAGCACCATTTGAAACATCCTTGATTTTCATTAGACTTTAACCACAAAATCTCTCATTATCCCTTGCTGGCCTTTTCCACCAAAGCTCACTTATAGGGGGCTTCCCTGGTGGTGCAGTGGTTGAAAGTCCACCTGCCGATGTAGGGGACATGGGTTCATGCCCTGGTCCGGGAGGATCCCACATGCCTCGGAGCGGCTGGGCCCGTGGGCCATGGCCGCTGGGCCTGCGCGTCCAGAGCCTGTGCTCCGCAACGGGAGAGGCCACAAAAGTGAGAGGCCCGCGTACCGCAAAAAAAAAAAAAAAAAAGCTCACTTATAGGATACATGATCTGTAATTACATCTATCTACCCGGGGACTTTGCAAAGAAACACAAGCACCAGAACAAAAGAAATGAACTACTGATAGCAAATCAACACTCTAAGAATAAGACCACAAGGTCTTCGAGCATCTGAAAAAAGAAAACAGCAGTTGTACATTTACTTCACAAAGAATGCAGAGGACGCTGCCTTTGGTAAACAGACTTTGAATATTGCCAAATGCATGGATCCATACCCAGAGCACTACCAAGCGGAGAATGGACCCAATTCATATATAAATCAAAACCAGTGAATAACCGGTGAAACATTAAGGCCAAAAACTTCAAACCTTAAAATTGCTTTTCTTCCCTATAGCTGGTTGTGCCCAAAACATGCACCATAAGCATAAAACTAAACAACACAAATCTGGAAATTTTTCAGTATACGTAGGTGCCCATCAGACTGTTTCATGATAAACTGCCATCAAGGCTACTTGCTCCCATGAAAAAAATATCCTACCTGTACTTACTTATTCCTTCAAACTACCTGCCTCTCACAGTCACACCTACAACATACTCAGAGATCTTTATCTTTGTTCACACCAGATCAGCTCCCTTCTCCCAATCTTCTCTCCAGCCAACCTTTACCTCTTTGCTTCTTCCAAATGACAAAGGTACTCATAAGCCACATTCTGACGTCTCCTTTCATCCATCTCCTCTGCAGTAAGTCTCTCATTATCCAGGACCGCTAAAACATGAAAGAAAGAATGTAAGTGTAAGAATCTGTACCCTTCCTGAGAGATAAAAGAATGCCATAGCTTCAAATTCCTGCTAGTCACCTAGAGAGTCAGGGTAACATGTGGACAGCCGGCGGTACTATCAATACAATGACTTTCCTAAGACAGGAACCATGAGGTTTCAACTATATTCATCCTAATCTTTGTTTAAAAGTACAATATTATGAACATGTACTAAATTTCAGTGTGACTTGAAAAATACTGACTTGAGATTCTGGTCCAAATTTGTGCTGGTCTATCTGCCAGACTCTCTCTAAATCCAGAGCTGGTCATTGTCTTTTTTTTCCCACTCTTTTATGAATCACTAAAGCCAGCAGTCATTGAGAACTAAGTGGCAGTAATTGTACTACGCATTTTACATGCATTCTTTCATGGAAGTCCCACAACAATCCTGTGATTATCACTCCTGTTTTACAAATGAGGAAACTGAGGCTGGTTCACCTTTGCCCCACAGCTAATAAATAAATGGTGGGGCCTGGATTCAAACCCAGGCAGTCTGTCTCAAGAGCCTATAAGATTAACTTCAAAGCAATCTGCTTCCTTTAATGGGCATCCAGGATATGGAATAAATTCCTAACTCCTGGGGTTGGCATTCAATGCCTTTCCCAATTTAGCCCCAACTACTTTTGGTAACTCTTCTCCCTCCTCCCCCTCCCACCACTGTGCACTCCACACCACTCAGTTCCCAACACACACAGTGCTCTTCTACTCTTCAGTACCTTAGTTCCTGCTCTTCTCTCCACGTCCTGTCTCTTGCCCCACCCTGCCCTGTCAAACTACACAGCATCCTGCAAGGCTCTGATCAAAGGTCCTATCTGTGAGTGTGGGCTCAAGACCCTCCTTCTCACCCACATTACTATTTAAGCCTAGTTAGTTCACATGGCATCTTTATTTCTATCCCTCCTTATTATCATTAGATAATACACCTGCCCGCCTCTCTGATTAAAACGTTCTTTGAAAGCGGGACCTGCTCTTACTAATCTTCAATGTCACAAACGTGACACAATACCTCGCATGTAACTGCTGAGTGAAATTATCCTAAAACATAACATTATTCGCAAGAATATAAAATAAAACGGAAAACCTCAAGACTCTAAAGGACTCTCCTTTGGCCAGTGATAACTATCCCGCCTGCAGTTCAGTGATGTCCCAGGACAGGGACAGAAAATGAGGTTCGGAAAATGAGGAAGTCAGAGGTTTGGGTTTTTTTTGTTTTTTTTTTTCACTTTTGAGATCCTGACGAGGGAACTAAGCCCGAGAAAGCTGAAGTAACTTGTCCAGGGCCGCACCTCTCAGCTAGCCTGGGGCCGGGGAGGTCTGGACCCTGGGTCTACCTCGCAGGCAGCACTCGGGCAGCACCTTCCCAGGAAGCCCGAGCAGAGCCCGCGTCTCGGGTCTCCGGTCCCCGGGACACGCCCTGCACCGTCCTCCTGCCACCTCACCCTAGGCCGTCTCCCCAATCTCGGTCGAGCTGGGAGTCGGGAGGCGCTGGGTGAGGCCCTCCAGCCGCCGCGCCCGGGACAAGGCGGGGAGGCCGCCTGGGTCCTCCGCGCCGCCTCGAAGACCGAGAGGGCGCGGGCTGCGGGCCTCGCCGCCCGCCACCTCGCTGCACCGGCTCTTCCGGGTCCGCGCGGCCCACAGCAGCCCTGCCCCACCCGCCCGGCGAGCCCCCGGGTAAACGGCGCCTCAGAGGCAGCGAGCCCGCCCCGAGACCCCAGTGCCGCGGAGCCCACACTCACAGCCATAGTGTGGCCGAGCCACACCCAGTCCATCAACCTCGTCCGCTGCGGACATGGCGGCCGAGCCCGGGTCTCAGCTCAGGAAGCCGCAAAACCTTGGAAGCGCAGGCGGCGGCGGCTGCAGCCCCTGCAGACTGCTCGAGCTGCCCCGGTCCCGGTGGCCCCGCCCCGCGCCGCAGGCCCCACCCGCAGACCCCACCCCAGCGGCCCCGCCCTGCCGCGCCGACCGCAGCGGACGGAAGGAGGCGGGGCCTGGGCCTCCCGACCCCGCCCCTAGCCCCGCCCTGCGCCCGCAACGCCCTCAGGAGGCGGAAGAAGGAAGGCGGAGCCTGCCCGCCAGTTGTACTCGCTGTCAGCGCCGCCCGACGGCACGACCCGCCCCGGTCCTGGATCCTTGCCCTAGCCGGCGGCCGTCCCATCCGCACCTCTTCCCAAAGACCGCCAGTGTCCGTAGCTTGGAATAAAAAACGTGGGCACTTTACCTTCCCCTGCCTGCCTAGCCAAACTCTTCTGCACCAAAGGGCTCAAGGAAGGCCTCTTTTGAAGTGGCCCAGTGTGTTCTTGCGGACACATGCAGGACCCAAACTCCCGTAAGGGGCCGCACAGCCTGGCAATCTGGACGCAGACTTCTCCCGGATTCGCCAGCAGTCTGGCGCCAGAGTTGAACTGCTTAACCCCGCTATCATTTGAGAAGTGGATATACTAAAGCAGGAGAATTGTGTTTGTCCAAACTTCCTTCCCTTAGATTCCTTGCCACTATTCTTTGCAAGTTCTTCTTTTTAGAGGACTCTTTGCCCCTTTTAGGGATGCGTCTTCCCCTTGCAACTTGTGGCCTGCCCTTAACATATTGGTACTCAATGGAATTCTGTCCTCAGCCGTCTTCCGTTTTTTCTTTGCCCACTCTTTCTGAATAACTTTATCCACACTCACCTTAAACTGCTGAAAAGCCCTAAATATATATCTCAGACCAGACTTTCTAGAAGCCCCAACTCATTATTTTCAGCCGTGTAATGGACATTTTAAACCTGTGAATCCCGCAGACACTTTAAAGTTAACGTGTCGAACACTGACCCTGTTCCCGTTATTATCCTATTAATAGTGCTCAGTTCCTCACGCCCTACATGCAATCGGTATTATTACTGAAGTGTCTAGCTTTTGTGTCTGTCTCCACTGTGATTACATCATCTCCGTTCTCCCTCTGCCAAACAACTCCCCACAGTCACCCGCGTGTTCTTTCTAAATTGCAAATACGGTCGTGTTCTTCCTTTTCAAAGTCTTTTCCTAATATTTCCTTCAGGATATGGTCCAAATTCCTTACCATGCCAAATAAGCCACTTCACAGCCTGACTCCAGGCTGTTTTCTCTAGCAATTTTCAGTTTATCTATTCTTCCTTCAAAATAGTAAAGTGAAATACTTGAAAACCTGTAAAAACAAAACACCCTCATTAAAAAATGGTCAAAGATTTAATTTGTTACAAATTCAGAAATTAGTTCTTTCTTAAGTTTTTAAGTTTAGCTTGCAAAGTTTATTATTCTATTTATAAGTCTAGCATATTTTACCAATTACTTTGCAGAAACTTAGAATAATTTTTCGTCCCATTCACAAACTTAGTTAATTCAACATCTTCCAACATTTAAAATTGTCTATAAACTTAATCTATTAGATTTTCTTTTTAATGTCTTCAGTTGTTTAGCCTAGAATCTTCTCAAGGCTCAGTAATCCTTATAAATCAAATATACTTACAAATATAATGAATTTAAAGTTTTCTTAGATGACCCAGTTCCATGTGTAAGCAGTAAAATTTCAACTCAAAATCTTAAGTCTAAAACTAACTCAATTACACATTTAAAATAAGAGTTATAAGACCATCACTCTAATAAGCCAAATTTTCTTAAACATTTCAAGTGCCTAAAAAGTGAAATATGCACATATTTCTTCTAAACCCCAACATATTAATCACATAGTTTTTACCCCCATTAAAGCCTTTTTGTGCTTAATTCTAAAGCTTCTGAGTTGAAAGACACAGAACTGCTAAGAAAGACAGTTTCAGCCTCCTCCCGGACCGGGGCATGAACCCGCGTCCCCTGCATCGGCAGGCGGACTCTCAACCACTGAGCCACCAGGGAAGCCCCAAGATTACTTTTGATCAGACGTTTTTTTGTTTGTTTGTGTCATTCCCCCACCACCACTCCACACCGAGCGGCTTATGCGATCTCAGTTCCCTGACCAGTGACAGCGCTGAGTCCTAACCGCTGGACCGCCAGTGAATTCCCTGATCAGAGGTTTTCTACCAAACATAAGTTCTGGAGCTACAGACTTTCAGAGCCATTCTTCTCACTACACCAACTGATATTTTGAGCCCCTTTTAAAATTCTGTTATGGACTTCAAAACTCATTACCTCATCCTCTGACTACTCTTAGAAATCTGCAAATCCTACCCAGTTTATCTTTTGATTTGATTTTATATTTCTTGGCTTTTAAGATATATACATGTTTTTATTTTAATTCTAAAGACCTTCGTAATGGATGAAATTCAAATGTGTAAATGCATTTCCTCTCTAATCATAAAGGTTATGAAACTAATGGGCTCTTGCATTCTTTCTATTCCTAGAACCATACAATTCTAACAGGTATTTAAACTAATATCCCATTGAGTTTCAGATATCTCAAATAGCTTTATCTGATTGTCACAAGTTAAGTCATTCTTCATAACTATAATAACTGAAATGTACTGAGGCTTTACTGGACTCTGTGTTTTGTATTTATTTTCTAATCTGAGCCTTATAATAATCCAACAAAGAACTATTATTATCTCCAATTTACAGATGAGAAAATGGAGAACTACATAATTCAACTGAAGCCACACAGCAAGAGTCAGAGCTGGAACTCAAACCCAAGCCTGTCCAGTGACAAAACCCACATGCCTGGTCAATAAATACAAGTTTCATAGAAATTTACATTAAGGTCATAACTGACATCAGAGTAGCAATGTTTTCTTTTGTTTTTTTAATTGATACTATTGGCAAAGGGGTGAAAAAGCAACCTTTCTCATGCACTGCTGATTTGGCTATAAACTGGTATAACCTTTCTGAAGTCCAACTTTGTGTTATGCAGCCATCCTTCAAACAACAAATTTTACTTCTTGGAATATATCGTAAAGAAGTTATTTTTTAGTGTGCAAAAATTAGTGATGAAGATGCTCTTTGGAAATGTCTTAAATGCCTGCCACTGGGTTGTTTTTCTTTGTTTGTTTCTTTGTTTTTTACTCAGTGATGGCAACTCCACACAATGGAATTCTATACAGCCATAAAAGTCATGATATGTGGCATCAGGCTTGAATGGCTACAAGGAATAGAGACCCACTTTTCTTTCTTTTTTTTTTTTTTTGCTGCCCCGCACGGCATGGGGGATCTTAGTTCCCCCACCAGGGAATGAACCTGTGCCCCCTATAGTGGAAGCGTGGACTCCTAACCACTGGATAGCCAGGGAGTTCCAGAGACCCACTTTTTTACCTCTAGAGGAAAATAGGCTGGAAGGGAGGTATTTATAATAAAGCTATATATGGACTAGAACTGGAGCAAGAAAAAACAGGACTAACAGAAGCCTGAAGGCATGGCTCTGTCCCTCTGGGCATCTCGGCTTCTCCACAGGTCTACTCTACCCTCCTCTCTTTGACAACCAGCTTCCTCCATTCTAATATTTTGTGCTCCCTCACAACTCTGGCTTTTATTTGATGGAAGGCCATGGCATCCTTACACTATCAGCTCCATTGAGGATATCAGTTGCCCAATTTCATAATCCAGTGGCATCTGATTGGATTAGCTCATCTTTCCACCCCATGAGTATGTCTCTGACCACCTACAGGTGGGCTGTCCTTGGATCAGGTGCCAATCCTTTAGTTCAATTAGCTGGGGTCAGGGAATCAATCAGTTAAGAATAGAAAACTGTGAGCTGGCATTATTTCCTTCAATGGGAGACGGGGTAGGCAAACAATGATCAGTATTTTAAATATGATGGTTAAGTGAAAATAACATTATGAACTAATAAATATATTATGATACCACTTTTGCTTTAAAAATATAGACAGATATAGATGTACATATAAAGAGAAAAAAGGCTTGAAGCACATACACCAGTATAGTAACAGTGGTTTCTCCAAATGGGGAATTACAATGGATTTGTGGCTTTGTGTGTGGGATTTGTTTATTTGCTTCTTTATATTTGCCAAGCTTTCTAAATGAGCTACTCAAAATATTATTTTGTCAGTAAGTATATATATTAATAAAGTTAGTAAATATGAAATGAATAAATAAACAAAAATTAAATGGCAAAATAATGAGCTAATGGGTCGCTTTGGAGATAGAATTGGTTCATGACCTCAATGAATTTACAGATTCATGGGAGTGGAGCAATATTAACAGAACAGCTTCAGATAAGCACCATAATAGAGATTTCTCTTGGCCTGGGATACCTTTTAGCCTCTTACCTGCCTGGGAAACTCCTACTCAACTTCCCAGACTCAACTCAAATGTCACCTCCTCCCCAAGCAAAATTAACCACTTCCTCATTTATTTCCCATAACACTTAGAAGCATATGTCTTCCAAAAAAATATCCCATTTCACATTTTTAATACCTCTGAAATCGGGATAGTCTTACAACCAGTATTAAAAGAAACTAGCCAGGGCTTCCCTGGTGGCGCAGTGGTTGAGAGTCCGCCTGCCGATGCAGGGGACGCGGGTTCGTGCTCCGGTTCAGGAGGATCCTACATGCCATGGAACGGCTGGGCCCGTGAGCCATGGCCACTGAGCCTGTGCGTCCGGATCCTGTGCTCCGCAGCGGGAGAGGCCACGGCAGTGAGAGGCCCGCGTACTGCAAAAAAAAAAAAAAAAAAACCAACTAGCCAGCTGCCAGGTAGAGAAGTAGATGGGAAAGTACCATAATTGTCATTGTAGATGTGTTAATTTAACTAATTTCTCAGAAAAGATCAGAGAATTTTCAGAGCTGGAATCGATGACAGATTCATGCTTTAGGAATGGCTAAGTGGATCCAAATAGAGTTAGACTCTTCACAAAAAGCTTGGCTCCAACTTTGATTTAGAGAAGAGGCTAGTAAGTAATCCCAGTGATAAATGTACGCTACTGTCAATCAAGTTTTTTAAAACATATACATTTGATAAGATATTCTCAATGTCCCAAAAAGCTGTTGGAATTTGATGGTGTACCCCACAATCAAAGGTATCTTCAATTCCAGGAAGTGTGTACCTTTATATGGCTCTATTATAGCACTTAACTCATAGAATTACAATTAGTTATTTACCTGTCAATCTTCCCAGAGAGATCATTAACTTCTCAAAGACAGAAATTTGGGTAAATAAACCCCATGTGAATAGTTAACAAATGTAGCATCCTTACTGTTGGAGTTTTAAGATTTGCTTTTTATATAGTTCATATAGAAAATTTCCAGAAGGATGGATTCCTTAGGACAGATGGCAACACTTTGGACTGCTTTGGTTCTTTGTCTTGTATGAATATATGTAGGGCTTTGGATACATATAGCCTCTTTCATAAAAGGCTGGAAAATCTGAGGTTATAGCTTCTCATCACTCTTAAAGATCAAATGTTAAGGAATTAATTTGAGGGATAGCTTTTCAGGAGGTTGTAGCTATGCTGGGGTAGACAGAATTTTAAGATGATGCCCAAAATTCCATGCTTGGTTATCCATTCAAACACTAATCTAGGTAATGTTTTGAAGGGCTCTTGCTGGTGTAATTAAGGTTACTAATCAGCTGATCTTAAGATAGGGAGATTATCCAGGTAATCACATGAGCCCTTTAAAAGCAGAGAGTTTCTTTAGGTGGCAGCAGAAGAAGTCAAAGAGGCTCAAAGCACAGGAAGGATTTGATGGGCAATTGACAGTTTTAAAGATGGAGGGGGCCACATGGAAAGGACCTGAGAGCAGGCTTGAAGAGCTGAGAGTAACCCCTGACCAGCAGCCAGCAAGGAAACAAGGACTTCAGATCTACAAATGCAAGGAACTTTGACTCTGTCAACAATTTAAATGAGCTTGGGAGCAGATTCTTCCCCAGATCCTCAAGATAACAGCCCAGTTCAGAGAACGTTTTTACCTTGGTCTTATAAGACTTGAGCAAAAAATCCAGTCAAGCTTGCTCAGACTTCAGTAGAAAACTAATACATATGTCCTAGGACATTTGGGTGTATGGAGAGGGGAATAAGGTTGTTCAAAGGTAGTATTGCCAAATATGCTGATGGTAAAATTTTGCATTAAAAGAACTATGAGCTAGCTGGGCACTCTGCTCCGCTCTGACAAGTCTGTCTCCATATATTCAATGAGTCTTTTGAGCAGAAGTAGCCAGTAATAAAGCTAGTACTCCATTTGACTTATGCAATCTCTGATCTCATTTCTCTGTATTCCTATAGACTGAACAACTTGAGTAAGTAAACTAAGGCTAGCACCAGAACAAAGGGGATAACACATAGCAAATTATAGAATACCATGAAGTGTGTCTCTATTAAAAGCCAGTTTTCATCTTCATTAAACCTTGTGTTATCTATCACTGTTTAACTCACCTTTGTCTCTTCATTGGAAGAAAATCTAGTTTGCCTTGTACTTCAGGTATTTAGATATCCTGGACCTTGTGTCTGAGCTTACCTCCTGCCAGGTATTTTGACTTTTGACACTTCTTCAACCTCACAGTTTTTCAGAAAGGAGCAAAATTTTTTAACTATGTGTTTGTAATTGCAGCCATTTACCAACTATTTACCATGTTCTAGAACATGCTAGGTGCTTTATATTGTCTCATTTAATCTTCACAATAATCCTATGAGAAAGATATAGTTACTCTCATTTTATAAGTGAGGAAACAGGCACAAAAAGGTTATTTGCTCAAGGTCATAAGATTCAGAATTGGGAATCAAGCCTAGGTCTTTCTTTCTGGTTCTAAAATCTCTGGCAAATCACCATTCAACACCAGCGCACAGTTTTTAGACAGCATATCAATGAGAAGGTGTTCATTCACTTCTTGCACATGCCTAATTGCCTCTGGAAACCTTTCAACAAACATTTCTGAACACCCAGGTCCTGGTCCAGGGACAGCTGACAACAACAGGCTCAGAAGTTGCAGGAGGAAGCCAGGAAGTCAGCCCAGAATGGAGTTGGGGCATTGGCTTCCGGGCTGGGGTTAAAATAAGCCACAAGGCATTACTGCGGTCTCAAGACTATAGACAAAGGACAATACAAGGACCTATCAAGAGATATATTAGGATCCACGAGCTCAGGAGGTAGCCAGATCAAGGTATGGAGAAAAGAGAGATAAATGGGGCAAAGAATACGGGACTCTTCCATGGGACTGGATACTGAGACAAGCCTGCATGAGCAGGGTTCTCTCATGGCAAGCCTATTACACATCTACAAGGATGACCATGAGTTACTAGTAACAATAGCTAACTTGTAATGAGTGCCCTCCAGGTCCACTTCTACATGTTTGATATGCACTACCTTTTTGATCTTCACAACAGGCCTATGAGTCAGAAACTGCAGTTGACCCTTGAACAGCATGGGTTTGAACTGCACAAGTCCACTTATATGCAGATATTTTTCAATAGTAAATACTACAGAACTACATGGTTGGTGGTTGGTTGAATCCTTGGATGCTGAGGAACCACGGATACTGAGGGCTGACTATATATTACATGAAGATTAATCTAGGAGTTGTTCAAGGGTCAACTATAGTAGAATTCTCCAATTTAAGGATGAGGAAACTGAGACTCAGAAAGGTTAACTAATTTTCCAAAGATTACACACCTAATTAGTGACATAGGCAGGATTCAAAATGCGTTTGACCCAAAACCTATATATACTATATATAAAATAGATAACTAATAAGAACCTACTGTACAGCACAGGTAACTCTACTCAATACTCTGTAATGATCTATAAGGGAAAAGAATCTAAAAAAGAGTGGATATATGCATATGTGTACTGATTCACTTTGCTGTACAGCAGAAACTAACACAACACTGTAAATCAACTATATTCCAATAAATTTTTTTTAAAAAAACCCATGTATATGAACACTATTGTGTGCTGATGTGCCAATCCTTGTTCACGGTAGGGGCTACCTCGTGAGCTGAGTTGAGAGATTTGTGAGGCCCCATTTGCCAAGAACATGATGCCCAGACATGGCAAAGCACTCCCAAGGAACTTTTAGACATCAACACAGATTAGGGAGTACAGATCAGAGAACAGTTGATTTTTACTAGGTGATGCAAGAAGATTTCCTAGAAGAGGTGTCATGTAAGCAAGGCTTCCAGGGAAGGCCAGTGGAAAGGATGAGAAAGCACAAGTTGGGGAAACAATGTAAACAAAGTCAGGAAATTGTGAAAATGTACGGTGTATGGGGCACGTGCATGTGTGTATGTGCCCTGCTTACTTCCTAACTCACTTCACTGCAGCCTCCTCAAAGAGCAGAAGCCACATGATGCTTCAAAAAGTCCAAGTGGGGACTTCCCTGGCGGTCCAGTGGTTAAGACTTCGCCTTCCAATGCAGGGGGTGTGGGTTCAATCCCTGGTCAGGGGGCTAAGATCCCACATACCTCGAGGCCAAAAAACCAAAAACAGAAGCAATATTGTAACAAATTCAACAAAGACTTTAAAAATGGCCCACATCAAAAAATCTTAAAAAAAAAAAAAATGTCCAAGTGGAACCTCTTTGGAAAGACACCCCATCTTTGCAGAGGGTATAACCTTCTCTTTCCTTGGGTACCATGGATTTTTGGTTGGGGAATGGGTAGACCCTTTTGGTGAGAGGGATTATAAATACCCTCTTCCTTTGTCACTCCTCATTCCCTTTGATTGGTATACAGATGGCAGAATGCTCACCTCCTTTGTGGAATGCCACTTTCCTATGGGTTCCTCCAGAAGTGGAGTATGGAAAAATCTTCCTGGGCTGCTCATGAGATTACAGGGAAACTGGGGACATTTCTACTACCATTTGTATTTACAGAACAGGGCAATGTAGAATACTGTGAGACTCCAAATATATGTAAACTATCACAGAAAAAAAATCGGAGAGACACACACATATGTAGCCATGTTTCTCCCTAAGACAACAGTCAGTTAACTGACCCATGTCCAGTCTGGTAGGAAAATGGCCAAGTTGGAACTGCCTCCTGACAATACAGAGATGGGCTTTCCAAATCATAAGTACCAATCACATTGTTCAGTTCAGGAATCACTGGCAGCATCCCATGAATCAGAGTGTCTTATGTGGCAGAATTCATGCGTGAAGCTTAAAGAAAGTTTAATTTCAAGATCATGCCTTGTATTCATCTACTCATTCATATACCAATTGCTCTAAGTGACATCTCCTCCAGGAAGTCTTCCTTGACTCTCAAGATAGCACTTCTGTGGCTCCCATATTCTTCTTTGTATTGAAAATATGTGTCTGTTATGTCTGTCTCCTTCAACTACTCTATGTGCTCCTCGAGAGAACGGTCATGTTTATATCTGTATCCCTAGCACCTTGGACTGAGCCTAGATGTAGTAGGTAAATAATAAGTGTTTACTGAATTAAAATGAATCAGTTGGGAAAATACAATGTGGGTTGGGCATGTATTCATATATTCTGTTTGTGATATGCCTCTGACTCTGAAGAGGTAGGACAGGCTGCATCCAGGCCTAGACTCTAGGCTAAGGTGCTGAAGTTAAGTGTTTTGGGTTTTCTTCATTTGAACCCAAGCCACCTAGATAAAGAAATGTATGAACTCTTAGTACACAAATGACAGATTCAGGGCAAAATCCCTGCTCATTAATAAAAGCAAGCTTCTAACTTCAGGATCCCTAGATTTTCTCTTATAATCTGATGGGCAGCTAAAACAGGTGGGATCAACCTGCCATCCTGACTGCAAGGAGAGAAGCCAAACATTTGAGTACTGGGACCTCATTGTGGACAAAGAACCCAGTATCTGGGGCAGAAGGCAGGGTCATACCAGGAGAAGAGTCAGGAAAGGAAAGTTGTTGCCAGAGCCCACATAAGGGTCTTAAATTCTATACTAAGGAGATTCAACTCTCCCCTATAGACAACAGGAGACTAAGATTTTATAAGCTGGGAAGGAGTATGATTTGATTCAACAAAGATTTATGAAATGTTGTACTTAGGTACTAATGTGGTCATAAAGTTGAGTTAAACATAGTCTCTGCTCTTTAGACAAGTATACAAATGAGAGTACAAGATGGAATAAAAAGTGAGTGAAACCCAAGATATGGAAAGGGTTATAGAGATCCAAAGGAGAACCCATCGCTTGATAGAGGAGATGTAGAAATATTTCCTGGAGAGGGAATGTTTTAAAGGGGATCTAAAGAATGGGTACTTTATGAACATAGAATTCACTCAACAGCCAATAAACCTGTAAAAGTTGTTCAACTTCCCTACTAATCAGGGAAATGCATGTTAAAACCACAATGAAATGTTATTTCATACCCATCAGATTGCAAAAATTCAAAAGTCTGACAAAACTAAGGATTGACAAGAAAGAATAGTAATGGAAATATTTATATACTTCTGGTGAGAATGGAAATTAGTACGACCACTTTGGAGAATAATTTGGCAATATCTAGCTAAAGATGCACTCACCCTGTGACTTCAGAATTTCACTTCTAGGTATGTATACCCAGAGAAACTCCTACCCATGTACACAAGGAGACGTACCAAAATACACAGAAATACCTGTGACAGCAAAAACCAGAAATGATCTAATAGCTATCATCAGGAAAACAGATGAATTGTGCTGTGATTATACACTGAATATTAAAGCAAGGAAATTAAGTATATGTACCAACATGAATGAATCTCACAAACATAATATTTGGGGTGGTACAGGATACGTACCTCGATACTCATTCATATACAATATAAACAAGTTTATGCAAAATAATATTATACATTGCTTAGGGATCTATATCAATATATCCATACAAATATATACAGAGAGACAGAGAGCATAAATAAATATAAAGGCATAAGAGTGAGAAATACCAAATTCAGGAGAGTGAAATATGGGTTGGAGAAGGGCTATATTTGGGGAGGGGTTCACAGGAAACTTTAGTGTATTGGTGTATACTTTAAGTGTAAAATCATTTTTCTTTCTTTCCTTCTTTTTTGAAATTTCTTAAGCTGCATGGTAGGTACATGGTTGCTCTTGCTCTACTCTTTATACCTTTTGTATATCTTTTTTTTTTCTGGCCACGCCACATGGCATGTGGGAACCAAATTCCCTGACCAGGGATTGAACCCTGGCCCATGACAGTGAAAGTGCTGAGTTCTGACCACTGGACCACCAGGGAATTCCCCTTTTGTATATCTTACATATTGAATTTTAAAAAAAAATAAGTGAATACTTATTTAGTCTGAAGAATTGAGGCAGCAAGTCATTCTAGAGAGAAGCATGTTCTGGAGAGGGTAGGCTACATTCAGGGAACAAAGTGTCACCGTTCTGTTTGGCAGAAGAAAGGGTATTTTATGGAATAAGCACAGAAACTTGCATTTATATTTATATAACATCCTGCAGCATATAAATCATTTTCACATACACCAGCTCATTTAATTATCAACTTGAAGAAAAGCACTCTCATTTTATAGATGGGGAAACAGGCTCAGAAAGGTTATGTGATATGTTTGTGAATATCTTTGTTAGAGAAAAAGTTTAAAAGGATGTACAATAAACAGTAGTGATTATCTCTGGAAGGTGGGGCAATAGGTGATTTTACCTTTCTTGTTTGCTTAATTATATTTTCTGATATTTCTAAAATGAACATGAGTAATTTATGAAGTAAAGAAGTAATAAAGCAGGGAGGGGAAGGGAAGGGAGCAGGAAAAAAGTAACTTCCTCAAATAGTGGAGTTCTTTGATTCTGATCCTATACCCTAAATACAAGAATGACAAACAACAGAAGAAATAAAGAAGCTAACATAGGAAAAAATGTTCAACTTCACTGATAAAGAAATGTACATTAAAACAAGATGTAAGAATCATGTCTATTAAATTAGCAAAAATGTTTTTTGAGGATGAGGGTGTGGTGAAACTGGTAGTCATTTATTGCTGGTAGCATTGTAAACTGGTACAATTCACTCGGAAGATGATTTGGCAGCAAGCAACGAGAGCTATAAAATGTTCACACCCTGTGGAAATAATCTAAAATGTGGAAACATTTTTTTCTGAGAGAAAAAAAAAAGGATGTTCGCAAGAGCATTATTAATATAGCAGGGCATCCTCCATTCAGACAGTGGTATGAATTTGGCTATTTATAGGAGGGTGGGCTTGTAATCTTCTGAACAGTCGTTTGCACTAATTGATATACATAAAGGGAGGGTTTGTTTCTTAGCTGAAGGAAAAGTGACAAAGTGTGAGTGTGTGATTGAGAAAAAATGGAGGAGATTGGCCTGGTGTTTGTTCAGACCCAGGCATTTTGGATGGTCTTTTATTTTTTTCTCTCTCCTTTCTTAGTGTAACTCAACTCTATGAGGTTTAAGTGGAAAAGGTCAGGGACTTCCCTGGTGGTCCAGTGGTTGAGACTCTGTGCTCCCAATGCAGGGGGTCCAGGTTCAATCCCTGGTCAGGGAACTAGATCCCACGTGCCGCAACTAAAGATCCCGCAGGGCCGTGCATGGCAATTAAGACCTGGCACAGCCAAATAAATAAATAAATAATTTTTTTTTTAAAAAAAAAAGTGGAAAAGGTCAGTCTCTGGAAGACTATTCTGTTTTCCTATTTGCTTTTTTCTTGTGAAATATCTTGTAAATAAAAAGTATATAAATAATGCATATTAAAGAATTATAATAAAAAGAAACTCTATGCTCAGCACCCAACTTAAGAAATAGAAACTTAGCATCCTTCTTCACCATTCTAGTTAACCTCTACCCTGAATTTTATATTAATAAATCCTTTTCTTTTCATTACAGTTTGTGTGTCCTTATTACTTAAGCAATATAGTATTTAGTTTTGCCTGTTTTTGTCTTTGTTGTATTTTGACATTTACTGTATGTATTTTCTGTGTCTTATTTTTTGCGCTTAATATTGAGTTATTTAGGTGTATCTGTGTTAATGCTCATAACTGTAGCTTGTTCATTTGTCCTGATGTATTCAACATTTCCACTGGCACTAAATCTGCATTTTAAACAAGCACCCCCGAGTAGGACTAATGCAGGTAGTTTTGAGAAATATTCTTAGAGGATAAGTCCAAGCTGTTACTTTTTATTCTTCCAGCTCTCTAACTTTACCTTTTAATTTCATTTAAACTGCTGGTCTCTGCTTTTCCAAAAATATTTTCCCATCTTTCTTCACCTAGGTAATTCTTATTCTTCAAGTTTCCTCATTAACCTATAAACTCCTCCAAGGCAAAGATTATCATCATTATCATTGTTGTCATTGACATTTATAGAGCAGATACAATGTACCAGGTACTATGCAAAGAGTTTTCTATGTATCATCTCATTAATCCTCATCCAACCCCATAAAGAAGGTACTGAGCTTATCCCCATTTTACAGATAAGGAAGTAAGTGTCAAAGAGAGTAAGTAACTTGCCCAAGTACAACAGCTTTTTAAATGTGGACCTCTTTCACTGTTTTGTCTTTGTACTTCCAGTGTCTGGTGTAGGACTTGGTACATAGCACTCAATAAATGTTTTTTAAGCTGAACTGAAGGGAAAAATCAAAGAGAAGGGGTGAAAAACCATGCCTTTAGTTCAGATACTGGGGTGCGGATGGAAAAGAGGAGCTAGGAACAAGATTTGGGATGCCAGATTATCACAGAGTTGAAATCCGGGGAGTGAGGTTGTGGGAAGGAATGAGGAAAAGACAAGGCATTTCTATTTTTTTACTTTGGGCGCTTCTGTAGTTTTTGGAAATTTTTACAGAAAGCACGTGGTGCTTTTACAATTAAGGGGGTGGGGGCAGTGTGGAGGCAAAAGCTACGTGACTTGGCACCAGCAAAATACAGGAAACGGGGAAAGCGAAATTTAAGCCAGAGGCACGCTGGAGGTGGGAAGCCTGATTAAAAGAGCCTAAACATGACAGCCCTGAGAATATAATATATATTAATATTAATGGAAGTTTGACAAAAAGGGGAGGGAAGGAATGTGACACTAGGGTTTAGGAAGAATTCTTTTGAGGTAGAAAGGTTTATTGATCTTGGTTTTTTGTTCTGTATCTCCCAGTGCCTGCCACAGTGCTTGGTGATAACATTCATTTATTGGAGACTCACTATGGGCCAGACACTAAGCTCTTTATGTCATGGATTGAAGCAATGTCTTTAATTTTTCTCTCTTGAATATGACTTACACATGGCTGCCAAATCAAACTTCCTCAAATGCTGACCATGCTTCTCCTCTATTGGAAAACCATCAATGACAGACACTCCATTCCCCAGAGAATAATATCCAAACTCAGTTTGGCAACTAAGAGCCTTCTTGGTGTGACCCTCACTCACCTGTCCCGCTTTGTCTCACACTGCTGCTTTTCTAGCACAAGTTCCTTGCCTGTGAGCATGCCTTCATTACTTCATCCAATGAACATTTACTGAGCACCTACTACATAGCAGGCACTGTTTTAGGTGCCAGGGAAAGAATGGCAAATAGGAGAAATGGCTCCCTCCCCCCAGTGAAGTTTACCAAAACAAATAAGTAAACAAGAACAGATCAGGAAGGTGTAAAGGCTTTGATGAAAATAAAAGAGGATAAGGGCTTCCCTGGTGGTGCAGTGGTTGAGAGTCCGCCTGCCGATGCAGGGGACATGGGTTCGTGTCCCGGTCCAGGAAGATCCCACATGCCGCAGAGCGGCTGGGCCCGTGAGCCATGGCCGCTGAGCCTGCGCGTCCAGAGCCTGTGCTCCGCAACGGGAGAGGCCACAACAGTGAGAGGCCTGCGTATCGCAAAATAAATAAATAATACATACATATATACATACATACATAAAAAATCAAATCAAACCTGCGACGTCAGTTGGGAGGCCACTGCAGGAATTCAGACGAGAGATGGTGGTCCCCTGGGACTAGAGCTTGGTGGTGGAGATGGGACGGCTGACAGATGGGGTTGAGAGGAATCTGGGAGGTAAAGCTGATAGGGCTTGGTGATGACATGGATTCTGAAGTGATGGAGAGAGGAGGTGTGGAGAATGTGCAAGAAACCCAGTCATAGGGTAGAAACAAAGGGAACTATGAAAAGTCAGTCATCTTGACTCTCGCCAATACCATTTAAGTATTCCCTGCTCACGGCTGGGGGGCGCAGGGTAGGGGGCAGGTAGCAGAGCCGCAAAGCAAGTCATGCATCGCCCCTCAAGAGCTCACATCTTATAAGGTAGACACATCTGTACAATATGAGAAACAGGGTGAAAGAAAAAGACCATTTACGTTATAAGCCAGTGAGCTGCCTGTTAAATACTACTAGGAAGTCAGCATAGGAGGGGCCGGAGCCTGGGGAGGGCCGAGGAGTGGGAGAGACAGAGGGAGCCAGGCTATCGACGACCGGCTTTTATCCCCTCAGAGCTTGAAGGTGTCCGTGTGGAAGCGCTTGCTCTCGACGTGGACGATCCTAGGGTCTGTGAGAGCCCCAAATTTGTAAAGTGTTAGAGACCAAGATGTTTTTTCTGATTTCTCAGATAGACTGAAGCCTAGAGTGATCAACTGACCTGTCCAAAACCAGTTGGCTAGTAAATAACCTCACCAAAACCAGAGGCTGGCTCTTCAGACCCTTGGTTCTGTGCTGCTTCCACACCCTGCCTCCTAAATCTAGGGTTGCTCACAGACCATGAGCACACATCACATTCCTAGCTGGGGTGAGGGTTATGCCTGCTTGTGCTAATAATGCAGCTTTTGTGTCCCTCCACGTCCTCTAACTGACTCCTTCTTGCAGGACACTCTTCTAGGACATTTCACATTAATCCAGTGCCAGATTCTCAGAATGTCCGAACTTTCTCATTCCCTGTTGTACCCCCGCCCCAGGCCGAACACTTCCTCCCCTGGAGAGATGGTACCCCTGGATTTCACATGAATTACCCCGTACCTCTGCCTGCCAGCTTTTTTCCTTACCTTCTGATCTGATTGTTATACATTATTGCTGTTATTATTTAACATACTGATCATATTTGATTTAGAACAATGCTTGGGTAAATAAGATAAATGAAGAGGGTATACTCTCATATTACCATGAAAGGGACGCAAAACCATTCCCAGCTAATGGGAATGTAATTTCCTCTCCTGTTTTCAGGCCTGGATAGTATCGGGAAATATTAATTGGCAACTTAGCAAGTCCATCCCTGAGGAATCACTCAAGTATTTAGTGAGCTCTTTAGCACACTGCTTTCTGGCGAACCTAGACAAACTGGAGAGGAGTAGGCAGGAGAAAAACATCAAAGGCCATGAGAAAAGTTATTCTGAGTTGTATGCATGTATAAATGTCCTGTCAGAGAAGAGTCTCTCACTGGAAGGGGCTCCGAAATCTAAGGCATGGAGGCCAAAATTTATATAGTGATATTAAAAAAAAAAATCAAAGGAGTCCTAATCAAGCAGCTGTTGTGCTGTTCCTATACAAACTGTACCTCAGGGAAACCAAATAGTTGATTAGGGGTAGTTCTCTTTATAGAAGTATTTCAGCTAATAAATGAAGAAGGAGTGACGGATTTAAAATATCATCATTTGGCGAACCGAAGTGAAATCAGGGCTTATCAATGGTTGCTAACATCACAAGAAAAGAGACAGAAAAACGAAAACAAAAACAAAACACCAGGTACCTCTTGATAGAAGATACATAAGATCACTATGGAGTATTCTTGCCCCCCCTCCCAAATCTGAACCTGATCATGTTTACAGATCCAACTACCAATATTAGGAAAGCAGAGGATAGAGGAGCATGTTAAAGGACCCCCATAGGATGGAATTAGCCAAATACAGACCTGTGGGAGACAGTTAAAGGACAAGGTTTTTTTTCAACAAATGAAATACAAGAAAAAGTGAGAGAGAGAGAGAAGAGGGAGGATTTTGTAAGGAATATATCAACCAATTGAATGTAGAGACCTTATTTGGTCTCTAAAAAATAAAAACAGGGAATTCCCTGGTGGTCCAGTAGTTAGGACTTAGCACTTTCACTGCAGTGGCCCAGGTTCAATTCCTGGTCGGGGAACTGAGATCCCGCAAACCATGTGTCAAGGCCAAAAAATAAATAACCCACAAGATAATTAGGGAAACGTGAACATTGACTGGAGTATTTGATGATTACAAAATCACTGTTCATTTTTGGTAGGAGCAATAATAGTACTGTGTCTACATTCAGTAGAAGAGGTACCTTTTAAAGCAGTGGTTCTCAACCTTTGGTATGCATTATAATCACCTGGAGGGCTTATTAAGACACATATTGCTGGACCCCACCCCTAGAGTTTCCAGTTCAGTAGGTCTGGGGTGGGGACTTAGAATTTGCATTTCTAACAAGTTCCCAGGTGATGATAATGCTACTGGTCTGGGCTCACATTTTAAGAATTTACAGCTCTGGATTAACCAGATTTTTTTTTTTTTTT